>NC_135477.1:224883115-225190365 GCF_052094955.1 Ictidomys tridecemlineatus
CAGGTCATGTGGAAGTTGATCACCTAGTAGTAAGTTTTACAAGCTTGGTCTATGAACTGGATCCCTAGGTTCATTTTCAATGAGCTTTGGTAGTTTTTAAATGCAAAATCAGCCAATTTTCTTTTCACTTTTGAATAACAATATCTGGTGAATCATTTTAGAAGAGGAGCATTTTCCTCTCACCTGAATGAACTATTGTTTAAATGCTATTAGTTATTGGCAATGGGCCTGAACTGAAATGCTGACATATGGGAATAGAAAACCTTTTTGCTCCTTGAAGAAAACATTTATTTTTTCCTGGCAGCATATCTTCAAAGTAGTTGTTGGATGGTGTTAATAAGCTTGGAAGGAAGGATCTAGAAGGGTGACAAATATAGGTGTGAAATCCAGCTGTTCCTGATGTTAAATAAGACCCTTAAGTACCAAAGAGCCTTGAACCAAGAGAGAGCACTGTGACTCACAGAGTTTACTACAACATAACTGAAGAAATACCTTGGAGGGCTAGGTGAAACACGCCAGTTTAACATTTGCAGCTTTCAAATGTGACTTTTTCTCATTTTAAAGTAAAAAAAAGAAAAAAAAAACATCAAGTTTATAGAAGAACTTTCTGGCCATATTTTTGGTTATTCCACATGAAAAAAATTGTTAAATTCAAACTAAAGTTATTATAAGCATCCAGGATCTCCGTCAGAACTTCATGGAGAAAATAGGACACCAAGGTGTCAGCACAGGAGTTTACTAAAAATAATATTGTCCATATAAAATGTTTTTTTTCTTTTACATAAATTGTTTTGGGGGTCTGAAGTAACCCAAAACATATTTCTGAAGGGAAAACTTACGAGTTTGATTTTAGGGTACAGTGCATGAAACAAAGATGATTGACGACTAGAAAATAGTATTTACATAGAAGGTAGAAGTATCCAAATAATTGAATTGTAAAAAGACATGGCAAAAGGATCACAACTTTCAAGTAGACTGAATGTTTTCCAAATGATATTATTCATTCATTTCTTTGTTTTCTTGAATTAAGAATAAATGACAAAACTTTAAATGACATTGTGAATATTTTGGTAGGATATAAAAATAACATTTATTTAGTTAATATATATGAAATGCCTAGAATTTTTTATATTCTCTGATAGATACTGAGGTTATAAGTATGAATTATGTTCCCCTAAAAGGATACTGACGTCTTAATTGTAGTAACAATGAATATGACCTTGTTATATCTGTTATTTATACAATGAAATTGAGGCCATTAAGGTGAGCCCAAACCCAGTATGATTGTTATCCTTAGTAGAGCAGGAGAATATCAAGATACAGACACAAGGAAGGAGAGAACACTGTTCCATGTAAAGACACAGAAAAGAATGCAGAGACATCACATCATCCACAGGGCGAGCACAGCCGTGAGAAGATGAAGGCAGACAGTGGAGTTAGGTTGCAACAGACCTTGGCTACCAGAGCAGGAAAGAAGCAAGGAAACATCCTCTTCCTGAGGCATCATAGAAATCATTATCTGGCCAAAGTCTTGAATTAAACACCTCATTTCCAGAACTGTGAGACAATAAATATTCTGTTGTTTTAAGCCACTCTGTTTGAGTACCTAGTTACAATAGCCCTAGCAAACCAGCACAATGTACACCATGTTTGGCTATGAGAGACTCAAAGCCTAGTGAATAAATCTGAATTCATGTAATTGCAGAGGGAGGGAGGCTTAAGATGTTTCCAAAGTTCTATGCTGAGAGGTATAAAATGCTACCCTTAAAAGTGAAATGTGTAGTATGACCCCAGAATTTCCTTTCTGGTTGAATGAAAGGAAATTTTTGTTAATATTTCAACTATGACTTTTTAGGCTAATAATACAGAAAAATATGCAGCTTAAGAAATACTTCAAGTTTCACCTTTAATAATCTTAATTTACATTTCCATATTTTGAAATATTTCATTTGCATGTAAAGAAATAAATTCATTGCACCACAGATGAATAATATGATAATTTATGGGACTGTCCACTCTGTACACAACTTACATTTGCAATGAGCTTTAAGCACCAAAATTTCACCTGACCCTAAAGAATACTGAGACAGTGTTTTTATTTAAGCAACTGTAAACAGTAGTTTTTATTTTTTTCTCTAATTAATTGAGACTTTCTTTAGAATACTTCCACAAGACTAGAATCCATTTTACTTTAATTTTATTATCTTTCTAAGCTTTATCAAGTTATTGACAAATAAAATGTAATTGTCCGAAATATGTAAGAAACATATTTTGTGTGTTCATCTGATACATCCTTTAGTAGAATCGTAACTCTCTCTATGTAAGTGGATTTAGCACTTGGAGTAGGTAATGCTTATTAGATTTATTCTTAATATTTATTCTCAAAAGAAATTATATATCCTGAATATGTGAACTGCTAAGTCATTCTATTCTTACACAATAGCTTTGAGTTTGTCACTTTCTATTTAATTATTATTAATTTCTACCTTTTAATTTTAGCTCACTATTTTAGTCTGCCCAGATTTAAGTTTAGTTCTCTCACTTTTGGAGAACTGTTCACTTTTATATGATTCTTAAAATTGATGAGAACACATTCTCTATCCTTGCTTATTGTGGTACATGGGGTAGGACCCATGTGAAGCCTTTCTTGGACTTACCTCAGGAAATAACCATATAAAGTTGCAATTGAGACATAAGTCAAAACTCTCTGCATTATATTGTTTACTCAGCACCTACTAATACTGTCTTCTCATCCATATTCCCACCCATTTCATAAACACAGCATGCCAGTGCCTGTGTTTGTCTAATACTAACCTCTCTTTTTAAAAGAAAAGTTGATTATATAATGGTCATATTCATTAAACATGGTAATTTTGTCTAGGAATACATTTTATTAGCTAAAAAGTATATTTTTTGAACTCCTTTGCAGTTTGTGTGGCCATGTGACAGCATTTTGGTCAATCAAATGGTGTTTAAAATGGTCTCCAACTTTCCCTTCTCGCCCACATCCTGGGCGATGGCAATAAACAGAGCAGCTGCCTTGGACTTGCTGGAAGCCACATGGAAACAATGGTAGTATTTCCATACCACTCCCACATTAGCTACATTTTTTAGGTCACTTTACTACATTTGTTTAGTTAGTGCATTAGTTAATGCAAATGGCAGGAGAGGAAAAATTGTCACATGTCTAATAGATGCACTATTCCTTTGCCTTTGAATTTAGTAATCTTATCACACACAAATAATTTATATTAGTAGGTATTCCTTTCATGTGTGGAGGCTTCAGAAAGTGTTGCCTATCAGTCAGTCATAACTTGATATCTATAATATAATCATAAAGTCCACTCACCCGCCGCCCCCCCAAAAAAACATTATTGACATTAGAGGAGAATAATAAAAATTTAGATTGGAGATTAGTTTGATGGTGACAGAGGTTTAGTTTGGGAGCATAGAGCACTTGGTTACGATGAGCCTTAGGTAGAATTGGTGAAATAGAGAATAATAAAAGGGCCAGTGTCAGAGCCCTGTGCAACTAAAGGGTAGCAAATAAAGGGTTCAGAAAAACAAAACTTTAAGGATCAAAAGCTAACATGGGATTCCCTTAAAATTCTGATTTGGATCTACTCATGGTCATTGTATTTGTGGAACACATCCCACAGGTAGGGAAACATAGGTCACCAGGACTTGTGTTTGCTTTTTGTGGTGCATGGAGTGGGGCCAGATGAAAACTATAGGAAAATCTTGCAGTCTAGAAACCATCTCCAGCCCAGCTCAGCCCAGGCCCTTTGTTTAGTAGACATATAGTGCCGTCCATTCCAGCCAGCAGTTTAAATGCAAGCAGTTATAAACAAGGGGAAGGAGAGGAAATGGAAACAGAAGCAGCAATGAAAATGGTGAACAGAAGGAAAGAATATCTTCCAGTCACCTCTAGGATCAGCTTCCACATTTTCTTACATTACTCCTCATTTGATTCTACTCCTCTTTAAAATAATAATAATAATAATAATAATAATAATAATAATAATAATAATAATAATAAATGTGACCCTCTCTGATTTCCCTTTTTAATGACCTGAGAAAGTTATCCTGATTAAGGGAAAAAAAAACTTATCACCTGAAGTGGCTGATGCTATTTCAGTGCATTTCTGACAATGGGTTTTATTTTTCAATGGAAATAGAATTTACAGTTGTACAATGGGAATAAGCAAGAAGGCAATTCTACTCCTCCCTAATAGTGACATGTGATTCATTACCATGCTGAAAGTCTCCAGTGTCAACAACACATTTTCAAAGAATGAAGTGTAGGGTTGAACTATCAGCAAAATAAAATTTACCTGAAACATAGGCTACTTCTGCCTGCCATCCTCACTTGCCCTCTCTTTTTCTTGAAAGCATCTGCTGTTGAAAGAGCTTGCCAAAAATGTCACTGCCAGATTTTGCTGGACATGGGCTCTGATCATTTCCAAATTACAGAAAATCAGCTGTGGGATTTAGACTTTAAGTAATCATTAACCATGGGCCCTGCATTGATGGGGTGGAAAATATAATGTTCTTAATCTGCCTGATCTGAAAGGTCAAGCTGTGCCACCTGCTGCCTGCTTCCAAGGATTCGATACCAGCCACAATGACTGCAATGATAAGAAGGCTTTTTTTTTGCCCTCAAAGATAACACCCTCTTTTCCCACTGGTGAGAGGCAGAAGCATCCATGGGGGTAATTCCCTATGTAGGAAGGGAGGTGAGATGAGATAGGAAAAGACAGTGGAATGAATCTGACTGACCTTCCTACGTACATATATGAATACACCAAACAATACAGCAAACCTCACCAGAAGACACTAATTAAAAAAAAAAAAACAACTGTAAGGTTATAGCAGAAAGATCAGTAGTACAGATGGAGGAGAACAGGGAGAGAGAAGAGGGGAGGAAAAGGAGAAGCACTGGGGATTGAATCAGGACAAATCATATTCCATGCTTTTATAATTACATAAAAAATGAATCCTATTGTCATGTATAACTATTTAAGAACCAAAAATGTACATATAAACAGAATTATTAAAACACTGATGGTACTTTATCTTACAGATGAAAACCATGAGCGGAGACTCAAAGGTTAGCCTCTGAGGTGAAAGAAATGACTGTGTCAGTGTTAATCAGAACAAAAGCCACAGTTTGTTTCTCTTCTAATTGAATGTCCACCTTTAGACTCGTATTAAATGAAAATATCCCCCCAAATTCTTCTTAATATGTTCTTCAAACATGTACTATACCAGAATTTACTTAAAATTCCTATTTCAATAGCTATTGATGTCAAAATATGTAATACCTAATTTTGTTGTTGTTGTTAGAATTCAGATATTTACCATTAAAAATGTAATGAATCAGGATTTCTGGTTTGAAGTCCTGAGATATAAGGATCTTCAATGTCAGCACTGTATCCAAATAAGTAAAAATTGAATTTGAAAACCCAATGAAACTTCTTTAGATGAGAGAAGTGAGGACACAGGGCACACTGCTGTCTCCAAACCTGGAGAGAGGGACAGGAAGAAGCAGAGAATTACATCAATGCAGAAGCCTGTAAATAGACACCTCCACAGGCACTAATGCAATTATACTCTTTGGTATTTGCCCAAATGGCATGCAAACTTCTGTCCACACCAGAACCTGCATATGGATATTTATTCCAGGTTCATTCAGGACTGATAGAACTTGGAAGCAACCAAGATGTTCTTCTGTAAGTGAGTGGACAAATAAAACTTGGTACATGCAGACAGGGAACTTTTATTTAGTGCTAAAATTTATTAACTATGCAAAAAGACAAGGAAACCAAAATACATATGACTAAGTGGAAAAAAGCTAGCTTAAAAAGGTTGTGTAGAGTAATCCTATGTGAAATTCTGAAAAAGACAAAACTATAGAAACAGTAAAAAAGAACAGTGATTGCCAGGAGTTAGGAAGAAAAGAAGGAATAAGGCAGAGGATTTTTAAGGCAGTAAAACTGGCTGCATGATATTGTCATGGTGGATGCATTTTGACACTATACTTCTATCAAGACCCAGGAAGAGTGACACCTAAGTAAACTACAATCTTTAGGTGAAAACCATGGGTCAGTGTAAGTCCATCGATTACAACAAATGTGCCACTTTGATACAGTGTCCACAGAGGGAGATGTTTCATGTGTATGTGGAAAAATGAGGTGTATGAGACCCTTGTGTACTTTCTTCTCAGTTTTACTGTGAATCTAAAACTTCTCTAAAAAATAAAATTTACTAATTTAGAAAAGATATAATGAATCTTGCATGGTTCTGGTAGCTTAGATTCAAAGATTAATCATAAAAGATACCTGGTATCAGTCTTCACCTGGTTTGATGGAATCATTTGCTAAGAAATAAGCTGTAAATTTAAAAGAAAAAGGTAAAGAACCCAGGGGCATCAAAGAATTGTCCAATCGATAGAAAACAGATAAAAACTGTTTCCTAGAAACAATGAAGTTTCCACAATGTTTTCTCATAACATTTTTTTTTTAACTTTCAAGTAGATAAAATTGCTGTATTGCAGCAAACACGTTCTCACTTCCCTCATTAGAGTTAGAAGCACCAGTCAGAGGAAATAAGCTCAAATCATGGCTACTCCCTGGAGCAGGACCCAAGAATGTGTGACCTGGGCATTGCACTAAACCCTGGGCTCAGCAGAGATCCTACTTGGCTTAATGCTTTCCAGTTGCTGTCTTGAAATCTTTAATAATTTTAACTTGGAACTGGTGTTTTGCTGGTGATGGAAAAATGGAACCTTTGTATGGACAGATGAAATATGCACAGTGTGCATGTCCACCATGTTTTTGCTGCTCTATTTGCATATAGCATTTGCAATGATTGATGAGTACAGAATTTGAGTGGACTCAATGTGTGGGTTGATTCAGTGATGCTCAAAATGATTATCAGAAGTGTTATATCTAACACTGAGTAACTGGTGGCTCTGGTAGCCTTGAGAGGCCAGGTTTTCTGTTTGAAGTAAAATTGCAAGGCAGAAAGATAGTAATAAGATTGTAAGAACCTGGATAATCAAGAAACTCCACTTTCTCATCCTGTTATGTGTCCTCACTAGTCAAATATTCATGCTGAAAATTATGGCAGAGAAAGAGAGAAAAAAAGCAATGCATAGTTTTGTTTTTCTTTTTTGGGCTTCCCTTATCAGCAGTTAAGTCAAAGTATGTAGTTTTAGTAAAATGTATGTGTATCTAGAATTGAAATAAAAACAGTTGTGTGGAGTGTTTCATGGTTCTGGTCAGAAAGGAAACGTGTATACATGTAAAAGCTAGGAAATATAAATTGTATAATTTTGGTAATTCCACATAGGAGTTAAGAATTCTTACATCTGTGTTTAAAACTGACCTTGTATAACATAAAGGTGAATGGTAAAATCCTGCCAATAATGTAAATTTTCAAATTTTCTTTGCTTAAAATGACATTAACAAAAATCCTATGATAAGAGGAAAAAGCTTTACCTTTTAATGCTTTTAATGGTTCTCTCCCCTGCTATTTGAACAAGGAACTTCACATTTTTTTCTGTTGCACAAATTATGTAACCAGCCCTGGCTACATAATTTACTATTGCAACTTTGAGCAAGTTATCGAAACTCTTTGGGTCCCTGGTTCTTCTTTAATAATTGGAGACAACAGCAATGTCCACCTCATAAAATTGGGGCAAAAATAAAAAGAAATGATACTTTCAGAAGCTTAGAAGAGTGGCCCATAGCAAACACCCAAACGTTATTGTCTACTGTACAGGATTCTTGAGGCAGACGGGGTAAAGGGAGAAGGAGAGCGAAAGGGAGATTTACTTTAAGAAATTGGCTCAAGTGATTATGAGAGCTAGCCAATCTGAAATCTACAGGGCAGAGGGAGGCTAGAGACCCAGGGAAAAGCTAAAGTTGCTGTCCTGAGTACTAAGACAGTCTGGAGGCAGCATTCCTTCTTCCTCCAGAGATCATGGTTATTTCTCTTAAGTTCATCAACTGGTTGGATGAGACCCACCCACATAATAAAGGATAATCTGGTTGACTAAGAGTCTACTGACTTAAATGTTAAACACATCTGAATAGATCTTCAGTGCAACATTTAGACTGACTTTTGAGCCTAGTACTAGAGCCTAGCTAAATACACATAAAATGAACCACATATATAGTGATGATTTTCTACCAATAATTTGACTAGGATTCTTTCTGGCCACAACACAAGCTTATCAAATGACATTAATAAATCTTTATTGAATCGAATCATATTTTCAGGGAAATAGAGGTACTATCAAGAAGCTTTATAGTTACTCTTATCAGAAAATAAATGTGAAGTTTTCTAAGTAGACCATCAAGTGACAAAGGAGAGGTTAAAGCTCTCATGCACATAATATAACACATAATATAAATTCTTCTTTGGGGGAAGGCATACGGTCACTGCTGCTGGATCAATTCAGTTCCCTTATGGGTTAACATAATCATTTCCTCCACCAAAATGCTGCCAACAGGTTTTCTTCACCCAGTGGATTATCAGGATTCCAACCTTTCAAACTATACATCAAAAAATGACATGATAATATTTTCGACATGCTGAGGAAAATCAAGTGACTGCTGAAAGATGATGAAGGAGATAACCCTTCTGTGTTGTCAATCATAACTTCACAAGGGTTTTCCATTTCATTGAAGATTCCAAGTAGGTGTAGTGGTTGTTTTTGTGTATGTCAGACAGGTCTATCTCCTCTCTTTTCCTCTCTCTTTCTTTTTCTGTCTCTATCAATACTAAGGATCAAACCCAGCAGCATCATATCTCTGTACTATAGCACAAGGCTTGCAGCAAACTTGCAAGTCTCCAGTTGCAGCCAACTGAAATCTGGGATTACAGGTGTGTGCAACTGTACCTGGCTCTATTCTCTCTCTCTTGATAGTGTCATTTAAGTTTCATTACAAACAAGTAATAGGATAGGGATGGAGGTGTATCTCAGTGGTAAAGTTCTTCTCTAGCTTGCATGAGGAGCAGGGTTTGATCCCCATTGTAAACCAAACCAAACCAAACCAAACAAGCAACAAAAATACCACCATGTACTAGATACTCTGATGAGTGTTAAAGATAAAAAGAAGATGCTGTCCCAAGGAGCTCAAAAATCTCTTTAAGGAAATAGAATCACAAGGCTACAATTAAAGAACAGAAAAGGGATTATTACCAAGAGATCCAGGCTTCAAGGACCATTTCAATTTTGTACACATATATAGAAATATGCAGATGATGTTATTGCCAAATGCCAATGGAAAGAAAAGACCAATAAAAAGACATATCTTTTGAGCATGTCAAAAGATTTACTTTGTCTGAAAGAATCGAAAGGAAACAAGCATAATTCAGATATACTGTAGAGAGATCATCAGTAACCTCTATGATAGGAAGAGATTTTGAAATAACTTCTGCAGTATATTCAGGATGGAGTCCCAATTTTCCTCCATTTGAATGTGGACTAGTCTTTATGACTTTCTTAACTAGTAATCAATATGATAGGAACTTCCATAGTGAGGTCATAAGAGACTTGAACCTTTTGATTAGACCCATTGAACATTCCTCCTTGGAGTTCAGCTTTCAGTGCTTTGAGGAAAACATCCAGTCTTCAGCCCTTGCAGAGTTCCCAGCTTCCAGCCAACTGCAACTTGCCAAACATGCATAAGACATTTAGAAATAGATCATTTAGTCTCAGTCAAGCCATTGCAGATGATTCTCAGAGAAAAGAGGAGCCATCTGCCAAGACCAGCTCTAGATTCAGAGTCATGAAGAAAGTAAATGATTGTTGCTTTAAGCCACAACATTTTGAGATGATTTGTTATGCAGCCCGAATAACTGGAATGACTTTTAAGTGAGGCTTACTATAAACATAATATTCTACTTCCAGACTAAGTCTTATGTACATAGAACTGGAGTATCTAGTACATACCCTTGCTAAAGACATGCTCATCAATGCATACCAGGTATCAGGTATTAGGTAATACTCTCTAGGTTACTCTTTATAACACGGTATAAGTTTAAAATCCTCAATTAATAGATATGATTTGGGTCAACTTCAAGCAAGGCAGAATAATCTCTGCCAAATATTTGCCTTCATTGGAACCACAACAAAAAGCCTCATTTGCTACGATATTAAGTCTGGCACCTCACTTTTTTGTTGTTTGTTCTTTTTAGATATGCATGACAGTAGAGTGTATTTTGACATACTATGCATACACAGAGTATTACTTATTCTAATTAGGATACTATTCTTGCAGTTTCACCTAATGTGGAGTTTCACTGGTCATATATTCATATGGTAAAAATCGGAACGTTATGTTCAATTTATTCTACTGTCTTTCCCATTCCCATTCCCTCTCCCTTCTCTTCATTCCCCTTTATCTAATCAATGGAACTTCTATTCTTCCCTGCCCAACCCTCCTTCCCCCATTGTGTGTTAGCATCCACATATCAGAAAGAATATTTGGCCTTTGGGTTTGGAGACTGGCTTATTTCACTTAGCAACTCACTTTCAACCATCACTTAATGTATCTTCAAAATTATTTCAAATAATCTGTCTTTATTGACCTGCTATTTTATTCACTGACAACCCTTTTATGGAGAAACCAAGAAATAATACAAAGATGAAGCAACAGAAAGCATCATTTTAGCAACAAACTATTCCACTGTATAATTGTCTTCATCATTTGACATGATCCTGCTGTGACCCATAAATATTCTTATGCATGTATTCAACACCAGATTCTCACACTAGCTGTTCTAAACACAAACTTTCAGAAGTGATCATGTAAGTTCTACATAAAAAAGTAAAAGATTTAAAAAGTTCTCTGCAGTCCAAATAAATTTATGTCATTTAATCAGTTACTCTCTTATGAGCAGCATTTTTCATTGAAGAACTGAATGTTGGTGACTTGGAACTCCTCAATCAAGAAGAGTTAATTTTCTTTTTAGCTTATTTCCTATCACTGTCACTCCCTCAATAAAATAAGATTGAATATTTTGGAAATCTTAACTGTTGACTACCTAGAGAGAGAGAGAAGTAATGTTTTAGCTAAACCACCTTCTAAGGTAATCACAATGAAAAATACTAATATACTATTTTTTTTAAGCCAGAATTTTTAAAAAAATGCTTTACATGATTTACTCAACAATGAGAATGTATTTTATTGTTATCCCCCATTTTATTGATGAGAAAACTGAGGTACAGAGGCACTCATGAAATGGCTCAGTGTCACAGAGATACAAGAGCTAGTAGAGAAACTGAGGCTGTTTCACTTCACATTCTTAGATCCTATTGAAAAATGAGTGTGTGTGTGTGTGTGTGTGTGTGTATTTGCAGCTATGAACAAAATACCGGCACCCCAAAAAAATATTAGAGGAGGAAAAGTTTATTTGATCGTTCAGTCCATAGAAGGTCAGCTCCATACCTTGGGGCTCCAGGTGAGGCAGCACATCATGGCCAAAGAGTGTGACAGAGGGAAGCAGCTCAGGACATCACATCAGGAAGCAGAGAGCTCTGTCCCAAAAGCACACCCCAGGAACTCACCTTCTCCAGCTGCATCCTACCTGCCTATTATTATCACCAAACTAATCCCTATCAGAGGACTAATGTGCTGGTTAGGTTAAATCTCATAACTCAATCATTTTGCTTCTAAACTTTTTTGCATTGTCTCATATATGAGCTTTTGGAGGACACCACACATCTTAAGCATAACAGTGTGTGTTTGTGTGTGTGTTGGAGAGAGAGAGAAATAAAAACTGAAAATGATAGGAGGTTTTGTGTAATTATTGAAAAATGAAAGGAAAAATAAAACAAAAGAACCACATACCTAAATTTATGATCCTAAATATTGCCTGTATGTGACAGAATCTTATAATTTTAAAACTCCATGTGTGTCTCCCTGGGAAGGAGATAAGGAAACACTGTCATGATCACACACAAATTTTTCAAGGATTACTACTTCCTAGCTACTAGGAAATTTGCTAAGAATAAGGAAATTTGCAAGTGCCTACTCTAAAATGGCTTATAAACCTAGTAGAAGCCAATTCCACAAACTGAATTCCAGAGTCTGGTAAAACCTGCTAAATGCCAAGGGGAAAACAGAATTTAGTTTCTGCAAAACTGTGACGATTAAGAAAAGCCTCATAGGGAGGTGGGTCAGGCTGAGGCTACAGAGCCAAGAATTCACTTGGGGATGTTAATCCATCAAGAACTTTGCAGGGTAGCCCCTTTTCAGAGTGGCTAAAACAAAGCCCAGAGAAGCAAGCTCCAAGAAAGAAGCCAGCACCAAGGAGAGAGCCAGACAGACCTGCCAGCCAAATGAGAGCGCCTCAACCCCACGGCGCCTTGGCATTGTACCATCAACAACACTGACTGCTGCTAGTAAAAAGCTCAGGAAACCCCATCAGACCCCTGAGAAAGACAAGTGGCTTCTTTCCAAGAGAGCTCAGGATGTAGTTCTTATGTCACCCCTACGTAGGAAACATGAATTCTCCCAGACAGTAATAGTCTCCCTGTGGTGTGTAATCTTGTTTGCAACTTAAAATTGATAATGAAAAAGCCGTTGTCTTGAACCTTTACTATAAACGTAAAAGAATGGAAACAGTTCCATGGAACACTGCTGTTGATTTTAGCAAATCCCTCAGCAGAAGGCTTGCTCAATCTTCCTGCTGCTTGGCATGGCTCACTCTATAAGAAAAACAAAAATTCCATTCCCATAAAACCAGTGAAAACCACAAGAAAGACAAAAGTGGAAAATAAAAACTGTGTGTGTATTTAAACGTTAATACTGAAATGAGGCATTTTCAAAAAAAAAAAAAAAAAGAACTAAAAGAGAGAAGAGGAGTCTGATTGAAACCAGACACACAAACGCACACACACAACGGCATCTTGATCATCACTTACCCAAGTAGAATCACACATACATTATTCAAAGATATTTTGCCAAATCCATGGATCAAATTAGAAAAAAATCATCATGTAAATTCATGGTACCTGGTGAGAATCCAGAAACCATCTAGACAGAATAGTAACAAGCGTGGGAAAATGCAAAGCAAGTAAGGGAAGGATGGGCTGATGTTCTCTCAGACTCTGTTGCTCAAACTCCCTTGCAACTTTGTCAACCTGAGCTTACAAACCCTGCATCTAAACATTTGATTTACAGTAATATGAGAGGATGGTATTGCATAAATGTTACAGTATCTTCCCGAACTAGTTAAGTAACTGGAGTTGATTTTTTTTTAAGTTCATGTACTGCTCAATTATTTTGCATGTAGAGAATCAGACATAGTTCACTGGAACACACTAGTGCTATTGTCAGCAACAAGACTGCAGTATATTAACTTGTATTTAGACATTCAGCTAGTGATTTTTCCAGTGCCTTTAAAAAGAAATCTGTATATCAAATGAGGTTCTGAAAAATGCACTATTAACCAAGAAAAAAATTAAATGTGGGTTTGTGAAGCACTCTTTAAACCTGAGGTAAGTTTAAACCTTTTTCTTCTGTTGAGGTATATAGTTGGAGTATAGCAAGCAGATAGGAAGATACAACAACTATTAAGCACTTCCTGCTTGCATACTGAACAACAAAGCATGTTTTCTCTGTGTATACATATATATTAAAGATTCTAATGCTAGTGCTAAGAAGTTTTAAATTATAAATGTTTTAAAAATTCATCAAATTCACATTTTTCTAGCACCATCTACCCCACATAATAGATAAAATAAACTGCATTCCATATTCTAGTATTCTAATAAGGCTTTTAAGTCCTGACCTATGAATTACCTAAATGTTTCGTTCTTTCTAATAGTTCTATGTTCACTCATTACAGTTTGAAAAGGCATTTAGAGTCATGATACAGAAAGAAAAAGTATATAATACTTCCTATGTATTCACTAACTTATATTAATTAGTAAAAACTTCTTAATGTCAGAGAAACTGAGTGATTTACTAGAAGCAGATTTATCAATTTGCTTATAGATGTGTTTCTTCCTAAATATTCTAAACTTCTTGAGGGCAAGGAGTTTATCTTCATCTTTGTAGCCTTCATATTAAACTTGCAATAATGTTTACTAACTGATGAATGAATAACTAAGCACTGAGCCTGGGGTTAGAAGAACCGGGTTTGCATTCAGGCTTTGCCTCCTGATTAACCATCTTACCTGAATGTTTGGGGTAATTTTAGGGAAATCATGTAATCTCTCTCAATCTACTTTTCATATCTATGGCACCAAGATATTAATGCTGACTTATTTATTTTATACAGTTCATACAAAGTGATTATCCTTTTCTTGTAAGTACTTCTAAATTTCAGGCAATTTTCTTTAAAAATTGACAATTCTTATTGATATCACTATTGTCCACAGATGTTTGTTGGGTTATAATTGTGTAATATATCTAGAAAGATAATTTTGAAACTTGTTGGACAGGTAAGACATACACATAAAGACATGGTGGTACATAACTGAACAGTCTTAGGATCAAATAATACAAACACAATAAATGGCACAGAACTTCAAAGCATAGGACCCTTGCAGTATATTCTGGAAAAGTGTTTATGGAAGTGCTAGAACGTCGATTGAGCCTCAAGTGAGTATAGATCCTGAAAAAAATTAAGAACATAAAAGATATTTTTGACAGGGAAAGTGTTAAGAATACAGAAATCTAGGGATCATCACAATGTGTTATGAACTATGAGCACCAACTTGAACAGACTTTGGATGATTTGTATGTGGTAGTCTCAAAACTGTGATATAATCAGAAATACTGGAAAAATAAGTAGGGTCAGAATATGGAAAGGGCCTGAAGGCTAAGCTAAAGATGTACTAAACTGTAATAATGGGCATTCAGACTTTCTGAGTATGTATGTGAATAATATAACAAAATTTATTTTTCATGACCACATGGAAGAGAGAATACAGAAGCAATGCCAGTCACTAGAGTCAGGGATGGGATGATATGAGCATGACAGAGGGAATGTAGTTAGAGTAATTAATACAGTAGAGTTATGAAACATAAGCTTTTTAATAGATATTAATTCCCTGGGTTGTTAGTTCCTTCTGAGATCTTTGAGAGAGAATCTGTCTCTTTCCTATGTTCTGGTAGTTTGTTGGCAATCTTTGGCATTCTTTGCCTTGTGGATACATCACCTTGATCTTTGCCTTCATCTTTACACTGCATTCTCCTATGTACATGCATGTCTTTGTATCTAAATTTCTACTGTTTGCAGGCACACTCATATTGTACTGGAAACCATTTTAGTGATTTTATCTTAAATTGATCATCTGCAAAGCCCCTCTTTTCTAATAAGGTCACATTCACAGATATAGAGGCTAGATCTCAACATCCTTTGGGGAAACACAACTCAACATATAACAGCATCCAATAACTTTCCATGTTATAGAAAGAGTTGGAAATGAAACACTTCTGATGCTCCTAAAGTAATCCATAGATACAGACAACATTCAGCTTTCCTGCTAACTTCATTAGCATCCATTCATGAATTGAGCCTCATCATCCAAATAATTGCTTGGGTTAATTCCATAGAAAAGAGAGTAGGGCCCAAAGTAAAGAATGGCACTCTGGATGAAATCCATTTACTTCTACAGGGCTAAAGGAAGAGGTCACAGCATGTGAAGATGGTATTTTTTGTTTTGTAATGTCAGACACACACAATTCCACAGCCACTCAAGTTATACTGCTTTCAATATCAAAGATTGATATGAATTACACGTTGTGTCTGACCACAAAGAACAAAATGACTCCAGCTTCATGTGTACCGTGTGGACACCCTTGATTTCCTTCACAGTTTTTACAGATAAAAGATACAACATTACAATTGAATGTGTTTCATGATTGAATAGGAATCTAAGTTATCATCTTTCAGAAGCCACAAATGACCACCACAGAAAAATAGTTTGGCAGGGTTATTATCTGAGCAATCCAAGTAGTTATATGTGAACCATGGAGTTTTATGCATGATAGTCCTTTCTGGCTTAATGGCTATCTGTTGTCTTTTCTGCTTAGCCAAGCAGGTTGTTGATGGGATTCTTAATGGACACCCCCATAACTTAATCTGAAATAGAAAATTTATAGGGTTCTTAAAATACAAGATCTGAGAAAACTTATTTTAATCCTTTAAAGTAAATTGAAATAATATGGCTTATATTTGCAAAAGGTAAGTTCTTTGATGAAATCATTGGATAAATACTACCTCATCATTTCCTGTCAATGTCAGAGGAAAATCAAAGTCAATGAGCTTAGACACCCACTCAACTACAATGTGATTTTAGAGAAGAACAATACAGAGGTCAAGTAGAAAGATTATGAGTTTTAGTGACAAGCTGCCTTGAATTTGAATTCTGGATTAGCCATTTGCTCAGTTGTGTGATCTCATAGCTATACTCTACTCAAAAGTAAAGAAAATGCCTCATGAAGACTAAATAACATAAGATTTGGTTTAGATATGAAGTGTCCCCCAAGTATTCCTGTTAATAAAGGAATATTCAGAGGTAAAATGATTGGATTATGAGAGCTTTAACCTAATCAGTTTACCTGAGTTTGAATGGGCAGACAGAGGGTAAGACTGGACAGGTGGGGTATGGCTGGAGAAGGTGGGTCACTGGGAGCATGCCCTGGAAGGGTACATCTCCCTCATGGGGCAGAGTGCCACACCAGGCAGAGTCCTATATAGAGTGACTAGAGGTAGAACCCAACAGGGAGTTTGGGAATACATGTTGTGCTTTCAGGTTATCCCCGTTTAAGGCTGGGGTTTTTCTTTACTTGCACTAACCAGTTATTGGCTAAGGCAGCAGGGAGCAGTGGAACAGGAATGCAAGGAGATCTGAATGCACCTCCTCATTGTTCATATCAAATACATCCTGCAAAGTTTAGCAGAAAACTTTTTCCACATATGCTGCTACTACATATATACTGAAGAAATGCCCACAGTGCAGAATGGAATACATATACAGATGAGGACTTCAGTCCTTCCATTTCTACATTTCTAAGTTAGAAATTTAGAAAATTGAAGCATGTTTTCTAATATTGGATCTTGGAAAAGCAGCCAGAGTTCCTAATACATAAATAACACTCCTAATTGCTCTTAAAATTTTTTTAAAAATCTTCAACAGGAATTATAATATGTTTTAACAATAGTCATGGAAAAAAAATAACAGATAGTGCCAAAACATTAAGAGAAAACTAATGCAATTTACTGAGTGTGCAGAAAAAATATTAGACTATTGTCATTATATAATTTATCCCTTTACTAAGTATTGAAATGACTTGTTGAATCATCTAAAATTTATGTCATATACATTTTGTAGGCAAAAGGATATAATTTATTACTAATGCAACAGTTAAAGTTTAAAAAGATTTATATTTCACAAGTTCTTATAACCCATTTATTTTATTTTTGGCAAAAACTTAAATTTATCAGGAACTTTGTTAAACTCCTTGTTAAAACTTGGTCTCTAACATACCATCTTAGTTTGTGAACATAATTAATTCTTAAGGCTGGGGTTTTGTCTTACTTATTTTGTTCCAAAAATAGAATAACTTTCTTGATAATTAAGAAGCCAACCACCCATACAGTTGTCAAAGTTGATGTTTTATGATCTTGTAAAATTCCAGCAGCCCCCAAACAAGAAAATTGAAATGAAAGGTAATAAAACCTGTGTGTACAGAGAGATTTTCACTTTAGAAAAGATGTGCAGGACTTCATTATCTCTTCCATTACGTGTCCTGTGTTTCTCCTCTTCTGCTTCCTATTTTCCTTTTAGTTCAGGATTTACATGCATAACCCGCCCCCCAGATTCCTATAATAAACCATAACAGGTGATAATGCCCATCATTCTCATCTCCAATGCTTCTTAATGTTGCCACCATATTAGTCTTTCCTAAATATAGCTGCAAACAACTTTCCCTTGCCCTTGAACTAAAACCTTCAATGGCTCCCCCATTGCTTACTCTCTCATACTTAATATGTCCTATTAGGATACCTTTTCACTTACTTTTTAAGATTTACTCTCCATTTCCTATTATCCCAATTAATTTAATGAGCTTTCATAAATAAAATTTCTGTTTTTATCATCTCTCTGCCTTTGTTTCCCTCAAATCACTTCCATTCTGATTATTGCCCATTGAAACCATATCTAGCTAGTAAAAGTGCAAAATGTAATTTTTTCTGAGTGTGGTGATTTTTATTGTCATCTTAAAATTTTTTCTATACTTTGTTTTCTATAGAGTATATTTTAGTATTCAGTGTAAAACAAGAAATACAGAAAATATCAGTCTTTTACAGCTGACTCCTCATACCACCTTCCTGAAGTTGTCACTCCCCGTCTCAAGCAGACCTCTCCATTCTGTCCCCTTCTCACACACCTGTGCCCTCCACCTCCCGTACCCCTAGACTCTTTTATTTTTTTCATATTGTGTTTCACTGAATATGCATTTCATTCCATCAGTGGAAGGTGACCTTCTTCAGGGTTTTCTTTTACTATCGGGCTTGATTTATTCTAACTGTACAACATTTAACTCTCAGGTTGTTTTTTAGCTAAGTGAGACTAAAAGAGAAGATTCTCAGAAGGCTCTTGATTTATATCATTTCCAGAAAAATAGCTTTACAAATGTAACATTTTTCCTCTAGTGAAAGCATAAATCAAGCAAGGAATATCAAGTCTTCCAGAAAGAAATATACTAATGTCGGACTCAGGCATCAGACCACTTACCAGATTCTACTACTTACGCACTCTGCTATACTGAACCAATTACTTAAATTTTTGATACCTGATTTTTCATCTGCAAAATAAAGATGGCATTAGCACCAATTATTTAGAGTTATAGTGAGAATTAAATAAGCTGATACACTTAAAGCACTTAGCCCAGTACCTGTCAAGTGGTAAATTTCCATAAGTACTAGCTGTTACTACTAGGAAATAAACTCACTTTATGTCATTGAGCATATATTACAGACTATCAGATGAAGGAGGAACATTAACACTAACCAGAGTAGAATATTGAAGTTTATATAATTGGGGCAAATTGTAACATTTATAAATATGCAAATTATTATTTTTTTATAAAAGAAAAAGAAAAAAATTCAGTGTTTTGTGCAACTTGAGCATTTGATTAACCACCATCCTCTTTAAAAAGTTAACAGTTATGTGCATGGTTCTTTAATCCTCCCAAATTAGAATACCTTTATTAAGTTTACTGATTATAAATACAATAAATATCATTATAAAATAATTTAACAATACAAAAATGTATAGGGTAGTACATAAAATATAACGTAACAACCTAAGCATATGTGTATATGTGTGTGTGTATCTGTATATGTATATATGTATATCTGTATATGTATATGTATATACACATATATAAACTTAAAAACAATTCCTAACATTTTTTCAGCCATTTCCTATTTTTCTCTTTTAGCTAATTATATATCATCAACCCATCTGTGTCAATATAAATGGGCATATTTCAGTCTTTTAAATGGCTGTATATTCATTCATTGAATAAAAGATCAATATTTTACTGATGAACATTTATCCAGCTGTTTACTGTAATAAGTCATGCAATAACTATCCTTTCTCTCAGATTTTTGGCACATTTCCCAATTAATTCCTTGGTATAGACCTTAATATTGGACCTGATATATCAAAAGGTATATACACCTAAAATATTAATTATCAAGTCAAATTGCCTTTTTAGAAAATTGTGTCTATATGTACCTCTAGCAACAGTATAAGGAAGTCTACAGTTTACCCATGTTTGGTTACATTGGATATTATAATTTTTATCCATTTTATAAATGTGGTTATTAGGTAATCTTCTATTTTAATGGATCATCTGCATTTTAATACTGTTAATACAAAAGAATAGTCTCTTCTCATTAACAATCATAGTCATGTAAGGCTGGTATATTGCTAAGGAAATTCGCATTGAGTCTTATATTTAGAGAATATTCCGTTTCTATTTGTAATGAGTCATACAAACACAACTTTTGTTAGGACACAGGCTTAAAGAGTTAGTAATGTTTTAAAAACAGCTGTCAAACTCATGTGAAACACCTGGTTAGATGTGAATATTTTTGCTTGAAAAATTCTAACATTAGTACTGCACAAATATTAGAAAGTATAAACTTTTGTCTAAAAATTACCACTATATTAAGGCAAAATAATCATGGGTGATCTGTTTTTAAATTTAAGACATATATTTTTAGTTAATTTTTATATATTTATTTCTTATTTGGGAATAACATATTCATTATGGGTGGAAAAGTAGAAGCCATGGATTCTATTGGTGACTCTATTAGTTAATTGCAAACTCACTGGATCCCAGGGATTTTTTTTTTCCATCTCCTTAATGAGAGAATTAAATTACATGGGTTCTCAAAGGCCTATCCAGTATTACAATGTTACAATTGTGAGGCCATAACAACATGATGATACTGGGTACATATAGTGTCTAGCAATAAAATTGGATGTAATCTAGATTGAAATGAAAAGCTTGGACCAGACAGAACAGATTCTTGCTGTAAGGTTTTTTATTTGTTTGTTTGTTTTGTTTTGTTTTGCTTTGCTTAAAAAAAAATTTGAAATCTTTAAAACCAAAATTGTTTCTATTAAAAGAACTGGAGCTGGGGGTTGGGATTGTAGCTAAGTGGTAAAGAGCTTGCCTACCATGTGTGAGGCACTGGGTTCAATTCTCAGCACCACATATAAATAAATAAAATAAAACCCATTGAAAACTAAAAAAAAAAAAAGAAAAAAAAAGAAAAAGAAAACAAAAGGACTGGAGGAAGGCAGAAGATTTTTTCAGATTTTCATTTATGCTTCCCTCAACTAATGTATTCTTTTTCTAATGTATTCACATATATTACCTTTTTAAAAAATGTCAGCTGAGGTTATTGAGATGGTCAAATTACAGTTTTTTTCTTTTGTTCTTCACATATTTCTATATTTGAAAAACGAACAAAACTTTTATATCTTTTCACTGAGAGATTTATATACATGGAAAAAGTAGGGACATTCACTGGGGTGGTTTGGTGCTAAGACCCCTAGAATGAAACCTGAGAACTGAGACTCCTCCAACACACTCTCTGACCTCATCCTTCAACTCAGCCACATCATTGTTAGCACTTCAGCTGCACAGAAGTTTGCATTTCCTGTTCTTGGGAGGCGTATCAGAGAACAAACGGATTTTTCAAAAAATGTGATAAACCCCATGTTCAACATTTTAACAAATTTTTAACTGAATCTGTTCATACAAATGGCAATATAAATATTTATTTATTTAGAGACTTGAAGGACAAGTAGAGATGACAGTTTCACCTTTTCTGGTACATTCTTCCCTTGTCAGCAAGTCCCCTGTTAGGGTTTGCCAATGGAGAAACTGGTAGGCAGGAGGTGCAGGGGCAGGACTGGAGCCTTCCTGAGAAGGCTCACTGTGTGCCCCCTGGCGAGCCCCTTCCCCTTGATAGGGCACTTGGTTCTGGTGTTTCTTTTTCTTTCCAGAAGCCAGGCTCATCATGTCCCTTCAGACACCAGCAGCAGCAGCAGGGGAAGACCCAGCTTCTACCGCCTTCCCCTCTCACCACTTCAGGCAGCACCGAGTCCATGAGATTCTCCTGACAAGCTGTCAAGTTCTGTGAACTCAGCTGAACTCACACCTTCTCTTGGTGCCCCTCCAGCAGTTTCTGACTTTGGCCACTCTCTCTGTTTTATCCCCTGAACCTATTTTACCCATTTATATTAAATCCCATGAAATGCTTAGTGTGATTTTGATTTTCCTTGCTGGATTTCTGAGGGGAAAGAAGAGGTTCAGACTTACCTGCTGAATGAAGGGACTGTAGGACATCCTCTTTCAAGTCTATCAGGCAGTTAGAAATCCTAGACTAGAGCTCAGAAAAGATGTTAAGACTATTGCTGGTAGGACAGACAGCAGAATACATCAGACACTAGAAAGGCAATATGTCAATCAATGGAAGGGTAACTGATGTGATACAGCAATCTGTATACGGGGTAAAGTTGGGAGTTCATAACCCGCTTGAATCAAACTGTGAAATATGATGTATTAAGAACTATGTAATGTTTTGAATGACCAACAATAAAAAAAAAATACTTAAAAAAAAAAAAAAGACGACTGCTGGGCAAGGTGGCAGCACAGGCCCACAATCCCAGGGATTTGGGAGTCTGAGGGAGGAGATCACAAGTTCAAGGTTGGTGTTGGCCACTTGTGAGACTGTCTCAAAATAAACAAATAAAAAGCACTGGGGATATAGTTCAGTGGTAAAGTGGCCCTGGGTTCAATCCCCAGGACAAAAAAAAAAAAAAAATGTTAAGACCAGAAGTAGCAGATCTCTTTCCTCATTTACATAAAACTGGTTGAAATTAACAACCACAGCTGATTTTAAATTTTCTGATGTACAGGACTGCATATGTATGGATGTATGTGTGTACATTTATATGTGTGTGTAAAATAGTAGTTTCAGCCACAGGATGACCTGAACATCTGACTTACTCCTGAATATCTTAAGTTATGGAGCAATCAGGAAAGTATAAAAATTCACAGAAAAACTGTCAAGCTTTATGCTCTCAAACCAGAAATTTTATGTGATAAAGTGGCCTACAAATTTTTAGAGGGATGGTAGAAGTAGAAATGTGTCTATTATTTTGGTGACTGGAGTAAAATCGAAGTGAAGATGTTCAATGCTATACTATCCCAAACAGAAGAGCGTGGAGTGGATAAGCAGACGTCCATTATCACTCCATGAGTGCCTCTCTTTCTTCTGCTTGTTGTCACAAAAGGAAATCTAAATACCACTGAAGAGTTTTAGACATTGGACTAAAGTCTTTTTAGATCTTGAGAATGGAAGACCAAGAACAAGGCTGAAAAAATAAAACACTCCAAAAGCCATATCATAAAATTATTAAGTCATCAAAAACTTTCCAGCACACTCAAGACCTCAATTCCTTTCAGATTGTCCGTCATCCAGTTGAAGAGGTCACTGGAGCTAATGAGCTGATATGAGATGGTACTTTTGAAAAAGATACTGCTTTTGGGAAAGTCTTACTCGTGCCTTAGAAGGTGATAAGTTCAAGGGACACCTAACTAAGACACTCCAAAGATTTCATAGTGGTTTAAATGTAGTCAAACAGGTGTGAAATACTCTAATAAGTGCTCTTAAGTCACTTCGGTCTGGTATTTACAGGTTTAAAGTAGAAAAAAAAAAAAAAAAGAAACCTCCTTCAAATGCAACAAAACGTGAGACAGAATCAAGAGAAGTGTATAGAAAACCAGCCTGAGCATCAGTTTAATGTTGGTAATGTGTAAAAAGGATGAAAGAGCACATTATACAGTTTCAACAGATTTTTTTTTTTCAAAAAAATTTTTTTTTTTTTTTTGGTTTGATCCTCAGCTTCTTCCATTCTGTCTCCTCTATTGCTTCAGAGTCATTTGTTTGGCAGGGAATATTTCAAGTATTTTATTTTGTTATGAGACAAATTCTATCAGATTATCTTAAAGAATCTTAAAGATTCTGAATTCACGTGCCATTTTCCATTGGTTCTGCTTCTTAAACTATGACCAATTCTATTACATATTAGAATTAAAATATACTCAGCTTTAGACAGAATGTATAAACCCAATCTTGTAGTAGTTTAAACTTGAGTTTTGAGATGTTACAAAATTTTTTGATTTTACATTTTATTGATTTTCTAAGAGTGAATTTTTTTGGATTTTTTCTTTTTTTTTTTTTTTTTTTGTACCAGGAATTGAACTCAGGGCACTTACCAGTGAGCCACATTCCCAGCCCTTTTTGTATTTTATTTAGAGACAGGGTCTCAATAAGTGGCTTAGAGCCTCACTAAATTGCTGAGGCTGTCTTTGAATTTGGGATTCTCTTACCTTAGCCTCCCGAGCTGCTGGGATTACAGGCACGTGCCACCTAACCCAGCTTAAGTCTGAATGTTTAATTTAATACTACAAGCTTCTTCCATTTCCCTTATTTATTTATTTATGATGCTGGGGCTCAAGTCCAGTGCCTGATGAATGCTTGGCAAGCACTCTATCACTAAGCTACATCCCCTGTGGTGGTGTTATTACTGTTGAAGTTTTTGTTGTTGTTGTTTGTTATGCAAACTAAGAATAGAAACTTCAAGAACAACATTCTTATTTTAAATAAGTATGAAGTTACTATGGTCTGAATTTCTGTCTTTTCAATATTTGCATTTTGAAACCTGACCCCAAGGTGATAATATTAAGAAGTGGGCCTAGCCAGGTGTAGTGGTGCACGCCTGTGATCCCAGTAGCTCTGGAAGCTGAGGCAGGAGAATCAAGAGTTCAAAGCCAGCATCAACAACTTAGTGAGGTCCTAAGCAACTAAGTGAGAACCAGACTAAATAAAATATTTTTTTAAAAGGGTTGGGAATAGACTCAGTGGTTAATCCCTTCTGGATTCAATCCCCAGTACCAAAAAGAGAGAGAGAGAGAGAGAGAGAAAGAGAGAGAGAGAGAGAGAGAGAGAGAGAGAGAGAGAGAGAGAGAGAGGGAGGGGTGGGGCCTTAAGGAGGCTGTTATAAATGAGTTCTTTGGGAAAGTGTCCTTATAATGAGGTTTTAGGAAGGCTGTTTGTGCCTTTTATTAGGTGAGGACATCATTAGAAGATACCATCTGGAAAAGGCCCTTATCGGAGATAAAATCCAGTGGCATTGTGATCTTGGGTTCTCTAGTCTCCAGAACTATAAAAAATAGATTTCTACTATTTATAAACAACTTAGACTATTTTGTTATATTGACAGTGATGAACTAAGATAAATTTGTACAGGGAAGTGGGGTGCTGTTGTAACAAATACCTAAAATGTGGAAGCCGCTCCAGAACCAGGTGATGGGCAGAGTCTGGAAAAGGTTGAAGGAGAGGTTCTTAAAAGCAGTTGCCACAAGTCCTCATTTCACCAAATCATTCCTGAGTCTCTTCACAGCAACCAGGGACTTTAAAAAGCCTAAACTACTTCTTCAGTACCCAGTCACAGTTTTGCATTTTAAATTCCTGGCTCAGAAGCAATGGGACTTTTTTTAAAAAAAAATTATATATGAAAGCAGAATGCATTACAGTTCTAATTACACGCATAGAGCACAATTTTTCATATCTTTGATTGTATACACAGTATATTCACACCAATTCGTGTCTTTATACCTGTACTTTGGATAATAATGATCATCACATTCCACCATCAGTAATAACCCCATGCCCCCTCCCTTCCCTTCCAACTCCTCTGCTCTATCTGGACTTCATCTATTCCTTCCATGCTCCCACTCCCTATCCCACTATGAATCAGACTCCTTATATCAAAGAAAACATTTGGCATTTGTTTTTTTGGAATTGGCTAACTTCAGTTAGCATTATCTTCTCTAACTCCATCTATATTTACCTGCAAATGCCATGATTTTATTCTCTTTTATTGCTGAGTAATATTCCATTGTGTATATATGCCACATTTTTTTAATCCAGTCATCTGTTGAAGGGCATCCAGATTGGTTCAACAGTTTAGCTACCCAAAGAACTTAAAAATAGCATACTACAGGGACACAGCCACATCAATGTGTTTATAGCAGCACAATTCACAATAGAAGGAATGTTTTTAAAAGGACCTCCCTTACTCATTTAAAAATATAAAATATATTGATTTTCTTAGATGTCCGGTTTTTGTTACTGGACTGGACACAATTAAGAGGGACCAACTGCCTGAGTATAATGAACACTTTGACAGAGATAGATCATCCCAAAGCTATAGTAACAAGAAAATATGCTTAACTAGGAAGAAAAGTAAAACATTCCTGCCTTCCACTAAGAAGATGTAATAGTTTTTTTTTAAACAATCCTCTTGAGTATAAAAGGTAATTATGATGACAAACATAATATTTTACTTATGTGCTGGGAGACAGTTGAGAGTTGACCACTGGAGTGACCTAGCTGGAGATTACCTAGGACTTCTTCCTGTATGGAAATCACATTTGTGAAATACTACGATCCAGCTCTGGATGCACTAAGGGGAAGATAAAGGAAAATTTAAAGCATTTTCCCCCTTTCATGATGTATGGTCTTCAACCTTAAAGATTCCTTAAAATTGCATCCTGGACATCAGATACTGAAGAAGTAACTCTTCCTTTTTCTTTGCATTTTTTCCGTACCCTAATTTAACTACTCTACCACACGTGGGTGCCATTGGCTGATTATGCATGTGAAAAGATAAGAAAAAAACACAATATTTTTAACAATTATTAGTTGAATGTCTAGCTAGTTGTTATTTCTTTTTTTTTAAAGAGAGAATTTTTTAATATTTATTTTTTAGTTTTTGGTGGACACAACATCTTTATCTTATTTTTATGTGCTGCTGAGGATCGAACCCAGTACCCCATGCATGCCAGGCAAGCACGCTACTGCTTGAGCCACATCCCCAGCTCCTATTTGTTATTTCTTATCTCCCTATATTCTCATCTGTATTGTCTACACACTGATATATTTTTACCTAACATATATGTATATGTAGCTATAATATATAGATCTGACCTCGTTGTCTGCATGCAGAAAGATATATTTGCAATTTTTTTTTCAGTACAGAATAGTAAATTCTCTTCTTAATGGTAATATTTGGGGAATATTTTACTTTTATCTTTGAACTTCTATGAAACATTTGGATTCTTTTCACATAAAAGACTAATTTTTTATAAAAATAAAGTACTTTTATTAACAGTGAACTGGAGATAAGAAGGGTTTTGTTGGGAACATTGAATAATAACAATAGAGTTCACTTCAGGGTGTTGTAATGAACATATATTGAAATTGTAGGTGTTTGGTGCTTCTCAGTATCTACCAAGGGACATTGGTAACACTCAGCTGAATTATTATTTCAGTCTTTTTTTCTTATATTTAATGATTTGGCCATTGTGCCGTTTTGCTGGTGTGTTCCTTGAACATCCTAATGCCTTTTCTGAGATTGCTAGTAAATTATTGCCTTGTATAAAACAAGTTCGACCATGACTTGAAGAGTTGTACATGAAATAAATAAAAGTTGCCTTCAGCAACCACAGGGAGACAAAAAGAGTAATTTAAGAGAAGATAATGTTTACACAGAATATGTTTAATTCACGGACTAGGAAAGAATTTAAAGAATGTTATAAGATCTAATCCTAAAAGGGAAAACAACTAAGATAAGTGCAAAGATATATATTTTTTCTTATTCATCTACAGCTGCACCAAACAAACAATTCATTATGGAATTTGTCTTGGCTTGCATACATCCTGGTAAAATAAAAAAAAAAAATTCAATGTAAATTTGCTAATAAACCAGACAAAACAAGACTGTGAATATTCAAGACTGAAGCACAGCAGTGTGATGGGCTTCTGCTGGAAAAAGTTGACAGCAATTAGAAAAACAAATTTCGCCCTGGTTTCCCCTGGAGACTTCTTTTTTCTTTTGTGTTACAGTAATAATTGCTAATGGAAACTGGTCTTTTGGCCATAGGATTTTTGGCTCACAAAATTGTAAATGCAATTTTAATATCCTCATTCCTTTATTTTGCTTTCTCTAATCATTTTATTTTTGTTCAAATACTGTCGTTCTCATGCCAGGAGCGGTGACACAGCCTGTAATTCCAGTGACTTGGGAGGTTTAGGATGGCAAATTCAAAGCCAGTCTCAGCAACGTAGTAAGGCTCTAAGCAATTTAGGAAGACCCTGTCTCAGACTGAAAAGTTTAAAAAAGGTTTGAGGATGTGGCTCAGTGGTTAAGTGCCCCTGGGTTCAATCCCCAGTCCTTCCACCGCCCAATAATAAAAACCTAACTCTCATTATCAATTAACAATTTTTCATTTATCTTCACAACAATGAGTGATTTTTGCACCTTAAATATAATTCTGTCATTTGCATTTTAACTACAGTTAGTGATTCTTTTATTAAATCATTTACAGACTGAGCAACTCCAACATAAATCATTTGTGAGTCCAGGAGTTACAAACCCACATCAGCTCTCCAGCTAACACAGGGCTCTGTGCCTCCCTCACTTGCCTCTCTATGTAGGAAATACAAGCATAAAATACCAGGAGGAAAATGAGGGCCTCAGTTAGCCCAGAGATCTCAGATCCATTGGTAAAGGTCTCGTCTTAGAAAAGTACACTGGTGAAGCTCTACCCTCTACCTTTTCAGAATCCTGGCTCCTCAATTGATCATGAAGTTTCCTGTGAGGAACACAGCACAGTCAGCCCTTCATAGTTTCCGTGGTTCTGCATCTGCTGATTCAACCAACTAGGGAGAGGAAGTCAGAGGAAAAGAATGCATCAGTATTGAAAATGCACAAAGTTTTTTTTTTCTTATCATTATTCCCTAAACAAAATGGCATAGCAACTATTTATGAAGTATTTACATTGTATTAGGTAGTATAAATAATCTAGAGATAATTAAAAATATGTTGGAGGATGTGTGTAGGTTATATATAAGTACTAGGCCTTTTTAAATGAAGAGATATGAGCAGCCATAGATACCTGTAGGGGTCCTAATTAAGAAAACAAACAGAAGTTCTAGTCCCCTGCAGATACTCTGGGATGACTGTAATTATTTGTCACAGTAAATTGCAATCCTTGAACTTTATTTTTTAGACTTTATTTTTAGTGGCTTTACTCAGATCATTTCAAGGTATTCTATAATTCTCAGTCTTTTTAACCTGGACACTTAGACTACAGCTGTCTGATGGAATGGTTTAGTGAAAGCACCTTGAATAATACATGGAATACTGGAGATTACCAACAGTTGTTAATTTTCTTACCCTTTTTCTAGAGTGAGAAAGTTAATGCACATTGCTCACTTGGTTAATGCAAATCTAATGATTTTTTTGTGTGTCTTGAAACAGGAAAGAGCTAAATACATACTCAGTCTTTCAGAGGAAAAAAGGAAGCTTTCTAATTCCTGAGCTATGAATTTCCCATTAAGGTTTTAATTCTTTAATCCATAGAGGAAGCCATGGCTGGCTAATAATATAATAGTAAGTTTACTTATAAATCTTTTGAAGAATATATTCAGTATATAATAAAGGTACAGTCATATTTTAGAAGTAAAATGAGAACTTGTTTTATGAATAATATCCTGTAGTGACATGAGATTTTAAAAAATGAACAATTGCTTTTATTATCCCGTTATTAATTTTCAGGCAGACCTTGGGGTTAAATTGGTTAGATATAGTCAGTAGGACCATCTTATGAAAAATAAAAGGGTAGAACTTGTTTTCATCATTGCTATTTCAGGAACCACTAAGATTTCAAAGGTTTATTATTCGAATCTCCTTGTCTTTGTTTCCACAGAGTAGCAAAGTTATATCAGAAAACAGTGAAATAAGCTGGGCATGGAAGCACACACCTGTAATCCCAGCAGCTTCATAGGTTGAGGCAGGAGGATCATGAGTTCAAAGCCAGCCTCAGAAATTTAGTGAGACTCTAAGCAACAAAATGAGGCCCTGTCTCTAAATAAAATACAAAAATGGGCTCAGGATGTGGCTCAGTGGTTAAGGGCCACTGGGTTTAATCCCCACTACTTCTCATTTTACCATTGTGTTTTGAATATGAATAATTG
Organism: Ictidomys tridecemlineatus; assembly: GCF_052094955.1. Lineage (NCBI taxonomy): Eukaryota > Metazoa > Chordata > Mammalia > Rodentia > Sciuridae > Ictidomys > Ictidomys tridecemlineatus. The sequence continues at coordinate 224,912,780 of NC_135477.1, forward strand.
AAAGAATCATCTTTCTTTCTCTTATTTTTTTGGAAATGAGCTGGTGCTTTTAGAACTAATAAAATATTGACATTAAAACGAAAAAAAGATAATATTGAAAAGCCTCATGTGAGAATGAAGTTAGGTGAAATCATAGAATATATAATTTGTTATATTCTAACAAGATATATATATATTATAGAGAGAGAATATAACATAGGGAAGGAAGATTCTGTTAAAAACTAGTGTTTTTGTTTCAGGTAACTTTGCTATGAAGGGGAAATTTTATTCATAATTCTCAGCCCACAGGATGTATAAAATTAACAATTAAATGAAAAACTAAAATGAAAAAAAATGTTTAAAAACATATCTTGATAAATTGCTCCTTCCCCCTGCAGAATTTGTAAATTAGCTGTGAAAACCTCCCACTGGTGCAAACTCTCATTCTGAAAGCATAGGCTTAGTCTTCCTTGGAGGCTCTCCCAGTGCTTTACATCTTATTGAAGTTCCCTTCACCCACACCTTCCCTCTTACCATTTCTTCCTCACTCATATGCTCAGCTGGCAGTGAATATCTTCATGAGAAATTAATAAAGTAAATGAAGAATACACATAACAATACAGTAAATACCTGACCGAATAAAAACAATTTCTTTGGTAATTAACCTAGAGTCCAGGCATTTCATTGTCAGTTGGACTTTAGTTTTGAGCGCCTTGCTGTTCCAAGTGTGATTCTTGAACTCAGCAACCTCCCATTACCTGGGAACTTGTTAGACATGCAAAACCTCAGGCTCCACCCACACCTACTGGATAAACTTGTAGTTTAACAAGATCTCCATGCATTTCATATGTTCATTAATTTTTTTAAAAAATTTTATTTTATAAAAACTCTGCCCTTCCTGCCCAGAAAATGGCATCAAATGTTTCATTCTTATGTTACTTGGGCTTAAGACCAAATATACAAACACATTTTTTTAAAAAAAAATTTTATATTCTTGGTTTTTAACTTTGACATTCAAGAACATTACCCTTTCATATTGTTAAAATGATGCTAAGTAATATCGCCAGTCAGACTGAATCATTCAATGTTTAATCATTTTAATTTTTCCATTTCGAGATTCTGTGCAATGTCCTGTACCCATCAGATATCGACCACTGAAGTCACAGAAAATTTGTACCACTAGATTGTCCCATTTTTGTCCTTCATACCACTATGGGACAGGGGCAGGAAGTTTAGGTTTTTAAAATCTCCCTCTTCATTTACCTTACCCAATGGCTTTTTCTGAAGACTCCTGATTCTCATTTCCTTTACATTTCCCTAGCTACCAGTACAGTTTTCTCCCTAACAAAGTTCTTGAACTCCATCTACTCTCACTGAACTTTCTAGAATAACACTTTCCAGTCTCTTCACAAGACAACCATTTCTACACTATATTAAAAAGAATGACTCCCCCAAATGTACCATGGTCAAATATGTTAGCAAATGCTGAGCTAGATAAAGCACAAGAGGATCTTCCTCGGGACTGGGCCACACTTTAATTACAATAAATGATTCTGTCCCACTGGCTGTATTATGTAACAGACACCATTCAGTACTCCACTGTCTGAGAAAGATGAGAAATTTAAAAATAAATATTAAAATTTAAACCCAGCACTCAAGACCTTGATATTTATATTTAATAATGACCAGTAGGCTAGATGTAAGATAAAGTGTTTGCAAACTTTATTTTGACCATAGAACTTTTCTTTTTTCATATAACACTTAACCAAGAATTCTGTAAATATATTTGAGAAATGCAGCCAGAAAAAAAAATCTGCTTTTCTCATATTCTTCTCCTAAGGAACTCAATTAACTTCATACTCTATTACATCAAGTTCAAATGTCTCTCTTTCTCTTTTGGTCTTTCCTAATATGATTCTGCCCTACTGTCCTACCTAGCCAACCTGTGTCCCTGGCTCTACAACATCAGACATGTTGTGGGGAAGCACAACTCCCCCAGCATCTTTATCCACAGTACAAAGCTCAGCTCTCCCAGGCCTTTGCTCTGGTCATTCTCCCTCCTGGAATGAAACTTTCAGCACACCCCTTGAAACCGAATCATATTTTAATCCCAGTTTGTTTTCATACTTCTATAATCTTAGATTGGGTTCCCCCAAAATAGACACAATAAAGAGAATTTATGTGACAATGACTTGTTAAGAAGATCCCGGAAAAAACAAGGTAGAAGAGGGGAAGGGAACGAGGAAGAGAGCAAGCAGGGCCACCAAGCTTACGATATGAAGTACAGAGCCAAGAGGCATCACTTTGGCTCAGCCTCACAGGGGGAGTTTTGGGGTCAGGGCTGTTTACATGCTCTGACAATCTCATAGAAAGAATGGGAACCCTGTTCCCTCCTTCTCTCTCTCTCTCTCTCAGTAAAACATGAACGGAGGAGTACTCTACTGATTAACTACATCCCCTTCCCTTATATGTGTTTATATATGTATATGTATATATATATTTTTAATTTCAAGGCAACTTTTCCTTAGTTGCCCAAGATGGCCTTGAATTTACCATTATCTTGCCTCAGCTCCCCTGAGTCTGATTACAGGTGGATGCCACCTTGCCCTATACTCCTATCCTTTTTGTAGATTTTTTTTTTTTTTTGACAAGGGCTCTTGTTCCTTGGGCTAACCTTGAGCTTGCCTCCCCCTCCTGCCTCAGCCTTCCATGTAGCTTGTATTACAGCACTAGCCTCCCTGCCCTGAATTTTTTTACAAAAGAATAATTTTTGTTTAGGAATTTTGTACTTTTGCTTTCATAGTAAGAAAGCAGAATAAGGCAGGCAATGATTAAGAACTGTCCCTGGTTGGGAGAGAGGGTTCTAAATACACGTGCATTCCCAGCTTCCCTTTCACAAAGAGGCCTGGGGGTTGGCTGCTAGGAATGAAAACTCAGGGGAGACTGTGAATGTGAAACTGGGAAAAGATTGAGAGAATCAGCTCCAGCTTCACTCACCCTTCTCTAACAGGAAATCTCTCTGTTGGTGGAAGCCTTGATAAACTTGCCACTAGCATTATTTGGTTTTGTACCTACTTACTATCTGTTTGTAAGTCTATTTTTCCCCCCAAATTCATCAAGATTGTAAGACTTTCCTGAGCAATGTTTGTGCTTGATGATCTTCTTGTAACTAGTGTATTCCCCCCAAAATTAATTTATTCCTTTAGGAAAAGTATTTCCACCCAAAAGGTAAACTTTACGTATCAAGAATAGGAGTCTGGCTGGTTACAGTGGCACATGCCTCTAATTCCAGCAGCTCAGGAGGCTGAAGCAGGAGGAGGATCTGGAGTTCAAAGCCAGCCTTGGCAACAGCAAGGTACTAAGCAACTCAGTGAGACTCTGTCTCTAAATAAAATACAAAAATAGAGCTGGGGATGTGGCTCAGGGATTGAGTGCCTCTGAGTTCAATCCCTGGTTAAAAAACAAACAACAAACAAACAAACAAAAAACAGTAGTCTTTTACAGACTTGACTCCAACCCTTATTGTCTGATGGGAGAAGTAAGGCAGCTGTTGGAATTTCAGATTTTAAGGGAAGTTGACTTTGTTTACCACTGAGTAAGAAGCGAACTGGCTGTAGTGAAAGAACTGCTTCATTTCCCTGCCATGTATTTTGATTGTGATGAAACTTTTCTAGGTTGGAAAAATCAACACAACTATGATATAGGTTGATGTTGTAAAGTGAGCTAATATTACCACTTGGGAACTAGAAGACCTGAGCGGGTAGTTTAGCATCACCACTTGGTGGTCTTGGGTGGATTTAAAGCCTCTGGATCTCTTGATCTCTAACATAGACTTGAGGGTAATAACAAATTTTCTTTTCTCTGCATTTGTTTTGGGGGTTAAATGAAATGATAATGTATAAAAGGACTTTATGGATCATAAAACCCTGTAATGATTCTAACAGTCCTTCTAACAATCCTCCACAGGAGTGGAGACTTATGATACCTTTCCTCACCCATCATAGGATCCCAGCCAGCACTGTTATAACAAAAGGCAGTTTCAAATGTGAAAACCGTGACAAGTTAATTCAATCAAAAATCTTACGTGGCACAAAAGTTATTAGGAATGAATGCAGGGAAAACTGCCTATCTTTATGTTTGGATCTGATGAAGAATGGATAATCATATAGAAATGTGACTGGACAAAAGAGTGTGATCCAATGGGAATAGACTAAACTGGGAAACCCAGCCAGCTCCATCTGTTTAGATCCTTCTTGGTGCCTCTGTACCTGGAGGGAAGGAATTCTTCCAGGAATTCCTTCCCTCCAGGTATAGGATGGGATCCCTCTGATGGGAGGATCTTGTACCCTGCTTTTAGGCAAGATAGGTCAGATAGAATTTTCATCACAGCCAATTCTGACTCAGAAAGGTGGGAGAAGGTTAGTGTGACCTTGATTCTGAGATCCTCCCAATCTCCTTCAGGAAAGTATTTGGGATGCATTTCCTAGGCCCTGACATACATTATGTAAAACAATAGAATATTTGTAAGTTTTTGCTCAAGAGCAAACAATGTTAGAGTCCAGTTTAAAAAGCTCTCAACAAACTCAAGATTATAGGTTGATTTTCATTTATTTGCAATTTTTAGAACTACAAAATGGTTAGCATATAATGGCTGAGTGCAAGATAGATTGCTGCTTAAAAGCTCTGTGTTAGCAATCTGGTAGTTGTTTCAGGCTGCATATTTCAAATTCTATAGCCTTCCCTATGATTTCTTTTTTTTTTTTAATCATTAAGGTAGCTTTTAGCATGAGAGGCTCAAAATTGCCAATTAATTAAAACTGTTGCCCAGTTCCCTTCAGCTGCATGTATAACCCACATCAAGCTCTGCAGCTGAGTGAGTGCAACCCTAGAATATCAATCTCATCTCATAATTGGCTGCACAATGCTATACCTCTGAGTATGCAGTCATATGAACCAAATGAAAAGCAGAAAGTCTTTGTTTATTTTATTTTACATATAGGTTTATACTGCATTTAATCTTTCAAGAGCTTTTTGAAATTAATATTTGGGGTAAGTATTCTAGGTTTTGGTTTTCTCTTTATACATTAGGAAAAGAAAACATCTTCTCTTGATACCCCAGAAAAGACAGCAAAATAATGCTTCTGGTAATCTAGGCTTTCTGGCTCTCTGCCAACCAGTACCAACAGAAAGGAAAGCAGCAAAGACTCTCCAGCAGTCTATGGTGATTGTACACAGGTATTCAAACACCTCAGAAAGCCTTAATGCTGTTTGTCACTAGTGTTCTATTCTTTTAATAAAAATAAGTTAATATTCTCAGGCTTCATTGGTGGAAATGTGGCTTCACATAGGAAATCCAATTTTCTGCATCTTGAATGTACTATTCAATTTTGGCCAGAGAATCTGATGAGAAGCTACTTTTTAACAAACATTTCCATCATGCCAGAAATGATGGTGCTATGGTTTGGATGTGAGGTGGCCCCCAAAAGTTTACAAGTGAGACAATGCAAGAAGGTTCGGAGAAGAAATTATTGTGTTACAAGAGCCTTAACCCAATCAGTGAGTTAATCACCTAATGGGTCCAGTTGAGTGGTAACTGAAGGCAGGTGGGGTATGGCTGGATGAGGTGAGGCACTGGGAGCATGGCTTTGGGGTAGCTATTTGTATCTGGTGAGTGGAGTCTCCCTCCATGCTTCCTGATGATCATCTGAGCTGCTTCTATCCACCATACTCTTCTGCCATCATGTTCTGCCTCACCTTGAGCCCAGAGGAATGGAGCTGACTGTCTATGGACTGAGACCTCTGAAACTGTGAGCCCTTAAATAAACTTTTCTTCCTCTATACTTGTGACAGTCAGGTCATTTAGTCACAGCAGCAAAAAAAAAAAAGCTGACTGAAACATAATACTATGTGATTTTTCTCATTTAAACCCTATCTTAAAGTCATAGAAAATGAGGTTTGTAGGTTACAATAATTTCTTATTTCTTCTAGGTTTCCATAGAACAGAACCAAATACGAGTATTATGGTATGCTGAGGGCCATTACCAAGTAGGAATGACGCATCGAAATTTCCTTGCCCAGCGTACCCCATGCTGCTTAGAGGACATTCGATGGGACATTGCATGCATGCTTTAATAAGGTGACCTTGTTCAAGGACCAAGGCGGATCAGGGTTTAGAGCTGATCAGGTTTGAGGAAGCTCCTTGAGTTTAAGGCGTTGCCAGTTTAAGATAATGGGTTTTAGGGAAATTGGAGGTTATAGATTATTGCTGGGATTAGGGTGTTCCTGCTGCTTGTTCCCGTTGAGTTCTCGTGAGATTAAAATGGGATTGGGAGATAGCCTCGTGGAGTAGGTGAATGGTGCAGGAGACGGAGAACGAGATTGCCCCTGGACCTGTGTGGAGGCGGTGTGAGAGCGGGAATAAAGAATTGCTGTTTGAACCTACGAAGCTGTGTGGTGGCTCGTGATTCTGGTGCCAAGCCGAGACTTTGGCAATGGTACAAATTCTTTAGTTTTTTAAAAAAAGGTGCTTCCAGAAGAAACCAGTAAGAAAAGGAGGAAAGCAAATGAAGGAGCAGAGAAGCTTGGTAATGAAGAAATTTCATAGTCTCAGAGAGTAACTAAATTTGTTAGCGCAGGGCAGCTTGGGAGTGGCCATTAAAGCTCAGGCTTGCTCAACCTGAGCAGAGAACAGCCGGCTTCATCCTCCCCCACTCAACAGTTTGTTAAGGCTCACTCTGGGGGCATGTAAATTCTTAAGAACTTCCTACTCTTAGTGTGGGTAGGCAAAGCAGGTATCTGACATTTGAGGACATTTCTAGAAAAGAAAGGATGTAGACACTGGTAATTGCAAGATAAAATTCACTGAAGGAGGGCTGGGTCAACCATTATTCTGTATAGCTCAAATGCAGCTGTGAAAGGTTTCAAATGGAGTCACTTGTGTCAAACTCTGGCAAAATTGAGGGAAGATACACATGCACGCTTTGCCTGATAACAGCAACCATCATATGAACATTTTTTCCAAACCTTATTACATGATCCACACAAAGACAGATAACAATACAACAGTAGCTAGGCACTACACAGGAATCCTTGAAAGACCAAGTATTTCACAAACTCAATGCAAAATAACTGCCTACTATGGCTTTAAGGCTATGTATTTTGTGTAGCCACTGTTGCACATTAAAGAAGAGATATCACCAACATCAATGAACTTTATTTCCAAATAACTTATGTAGCTTTTTTTTTCTTTACACTGTGAAGCTGATATTTCAACCATATTCTCTCTGTCTCTGTAGTTCATGGATGTTAACTATCATCCAGCATGTTAGACAAGAGTGGTCTGCCTCACCGGTTATCAGGGACACAGTGGTTCAACATATTATGTCATATGGGGAGATCTTGACAAAATTAACATTAGATATCCTAGGGTAGAAAAGTTTAGAGAAAGACAAGAAAGTCATTATTAATTATTTGGGAGATTGTCAAACCCTTGGAAGTAGGAGTTCATTTGAAATAGATTGTTCCCCCCAAAATAGGATGAAAGAGTGTAAACTACAGAGGAAAGACTGAAGCTTCATATAGGGCCAACTGTTAGGGCAATGAGGTCTTTCTAGTAATGGAATGACTTAAAATTTTCTAAAATGAAAAAACTTGCTCATACTTTACATTTTCAGTCTAGAATGTCTTCTGTCAAAAAGATCCCATCATGTGGGAGTTGAACAATGAGGTTGAAAGTGCTCTGGCTTTTTAAATGAGGAGTTACTTTGGAGGAGCCATTTGACTTTATCTTATTATTCCCAGGCATAAGTGTCATATTATATCACAAATATAACCCACTGTTTAAATGCAAAAATCAATGTGCTAACCTCCATTTGAAACATAAAATTTAAAAAGACTTCCGTGCCTAAAACCCCTTTTCCCATTACCTTTCCAATTACATCTGTTCCTTCATAGTAAGCAAATGAGTTTGGGGACAGGATACTGCTGTATTAGGAAATTAAGTATGTGCAAATGTCCCCTCAATTGCTTGGGATGAATCACAACTTTATGAAGGTAAGGCTCAATGATTTGACTTCAAAGAAAACTGAACATCATTGCAGAGAACATGTCTACAAAATTGAGTCAAAACAACTCAAAATAAATAATCTGGTACACACAAGTTCAATAATTAGTAATCTCACTTAAGAGGATACTGTTTGCAGACTATCCCCAAGAATTTTTACTGATGCTTTTAAATTTTTCACAGATTGACACTGGAAGTCTTAAATTATTCAAATTCTATGTATTTATTTTAAAAACACTGAAAATCCTGAGAAAGACTTCTTTGTTCCACAATAAAATGTCAAGTCTAAATAGTCAATTAATAGGAGCATTAAGGTGGTTAACCAACTCATCTGGAATGAGTTCTTACATTGCAGTGCTACTTCAGGACAAGCAAAGTGCTTAAGGAAGAGTGACTTAAGGAAGGGAAGCACTCCAATCAGATGATACCTAGCATTCTATTCTTTGGCTAAAAACAGGTGTGCACAGATCAAACAAGAAAGTTATCATGAACAGCAATGCTCAGGAAGTTTATTTATCCCTCATGGGAATACTGTACTTTTGATTTCTGGGATGTTCTTAGCTTTATCCTAGTGTCTAGGAGGGAAGTGAATCATGGTTGGCTTCACAGTGGTGTATACGCTGCAGCTTTCTTCAACACTCATTGCAGTTGCAGATGCTGCCTCTCTTGTCTGTCTCTACTTTGCTTCCATTTGTCTCATGAGCTAGTGTCCTTAAGCTGGTGTGACTTCTCCATCCTCACCCTTCATTACACTTGGCTTTCTTTTTTTTTTTATTTGTTCTTTTTAGTTATACATGACAGTTGAATGCATTTTGGCAAATTATACATACATAGAGTGTAACTTACTCTGTTTAGGATCCTACTCTTGTGGTTTTACGTGATATGGAGTTACCCTGGTCATGTATTCAAATACAAAGCTAGGAAGGTTATGTCCAATTAATTCTACTGCCCTTCCTATTCCCCTCCCCTTCCTTTCCTTCATTCCCCTTTGTCTAATTCAATGGACTTTTATTCTTCCCCTCCCCACCCTCCCTTATTTGGGGTTATCATCTACATATCAGAGAGAACATTCAGCCTTTGGTTTTTTGGGATTGGCTTATATCACCTAGTGTGATATTCTCCAGTTCCATCCATTTACTGGCAAATAAATACAAATGGTCAATAACTATATGAAAAAAATGTTCAACATGTCTAGCCATTAGAGAAATGCAAATTAAAACTACACTGAGATTCCATCTCATTCTAGTTAGAATGTCAATTATAAAGAACAAAAGTAACAATAAATGATGGCAAGGATGTGAGGAGAAAGGTACCCTCATACATTGTTGGTGGGACTGAAAATTGGTGCAATCACTATGGAAAGCAGTATGAAAATTCCTCAGAAAACTGGGAATGGAACCACCATTTGACCCAGCTATCCCACTTCTCAGTTTATAACCAAAGGACTTAAAATAAGCATATTTTACAGTGATGCAACCACATCTATGTTCATAGAATCTCAATTCACAATAGCTAAATTATGGAACCAGCCTAAGTACTCTTCAACAGACACATGAATGAAGAAAATGTGGTATATATACAAAATGGAATACTACTCAGCTATAAAGAGAAATGAAATTATGGCATTTGCCAGTAAATGGATGGAACTGGAGACTATCATGCTAAGTGAAATAAGCCAGTTCCCAAAACCAAAGGTTGAATGTTCTCTCTGATATTCAGATGCTATCAGGGGGTTAGGGAAGAATAGAATTATTTTGCATTACACAGAGGAGAATGAAGGAAAAAATCAGAGAATGAGAATAGGAAAGAGAATAGAATGAATCAGACATTACTTTTCTATGGGCATATATGAATACATGGCCAATGTAATTCTACATCAGATACAAACATAAGAATGGGAAATTATATTTCATATATGTATAATATGTCAAAATACATTCTAAGGTCATATATAACTAATTAGAATATATTTTTAAAGAATATTAATACATTTAAGGTATAATTAAGTAATAAAGTTGGATTTGCATTTGATCAGAAAGAAATGATTTATGTATTACTTAGCCAAGAAAAATCTAATGCTTTTTTTTTTAAAAAAAATCTATTTTTCTTAAATCATAATGTGGGAATGATGAAAGAGTTTATTTCTTGTAGAATCTTCTCAATTTGGCTAGCACCAGTACATGAGTATGAAAAAAAATATCTTTATTTATGAAGAATATTAAAAGGATATTTACATTTCACAGATCACTAGAATTTGTTTTTATGTCACATGCTCATTTAATCTGCTTTTTATAATCGACCTGCTTTGTCTTTTTGTTGTTGTTGTTTATCTACTTGTCATTGAATAGCATGTCAAGGCAATTTATGCTTCTTACACAGAAGAAGATATATTTTCTGCCTAATCTTCTAATGGATGCAGACCTGAATGCAAGAAGAGAGAAGTATTTTGAAAAGAATAACTATTCAGATATTTTATAGCCTCTGACTGACCACAGAACCCCAACTGAGCAATCATATTGTTCCAAATGGAGAAAAATCTTTAAATGATATTGTAGACTCAGATCATAATAAATAATTGAATAATTTTCAAAACAATAAGAAAACTTTCTAAAAGGAGGAATGATTTAGTCTTCAAGAATGACTGCTGGTAGATATCGAGGTTGTAAACTCGAATGTATGTGATGTTGTAATTTTCTATAAAGTTTATTCACTTACTCTATATTAGCTTCTCTCTTCTTGCCACAGACTCTATCCTGAATTAATTGGACTCATCTGACATCTGATTATTAGTCTGGTCTCTTGTTGGGAGTGGTCTTCTATTGTTCTTTCCTGGTCTATACCTGGTTTCTTTACTACCATTGTGGTGGGTGGGTCTAGAAATCCTCTTTGTCCCAAATCACCTGAACACTGCTGGGTTTGTCCTAGAATGGCTACTCCCTTCCCATCTATTATTTGCCACTGCAACAATCAATGTGTAGAAAAGAAGCTGCACAAAGGAAAACAAAATCATAGTGATTTTCTCTCCCTCTCTTGAAAAAAGAAGAAAAAAAAAGTCTGTTGGCAGCAATCTTCTTTCAGAGTTCCATTGTCCTTTCTCAACAGCTACCTTGACAAGTTCCCTTCCACATTTTTTTCCCTTTCTTTCTCTTGTAAAAAGGAATGCAGGAACAAGATAAGGGGAACTATGAATTTTACTACATTGACGATTAAAAAGCACAATTTCAGAGTAAGAAGGTTAGTTTTGAAATCAATTTGAGAAAAGATGAAAAAGAAAAAAGAAGGGCTATGTTAGGAACCCCATTAGAAAAGAAATGAATGAATTGTGAAAAGGCTAGCATATATAGAATTGTGGACGAGAAAAAAAAAAAAAAACCTGAAAATCCAGGGCCTAATGCAGTGGCATCCAATTTTTTTTCTACAAGAATCCTGAACAATTTTTAGTATCTGCTTATATTTCAATTTTTTTAAAATTTTCATTCATTTACTCAATATGTTTATAAAGCCTGGGCAGTTGAGCAATCATTGCAAAATAGAGAAAAAAATTGTGAATTTCCACCTTTGAACAGATTGTGGTCTAATGTGCAGACAGACTTTCAGACAAACCATTGCTGAAATATGATCAATAATATGATTAAAAGAGGCAGCTCCATGATAGGTGAGAGATTATGGGAAAGGGTTCTACATACATTTTCTCTGGGGAATAACACTGTGTCATCAGGATGCCTTTAAAATTTTTGGCATTTTTTCAATTTTACCTTACAATTAAAAATTTAAAGCTAAGTTTATTCTCAAGCCTTTACGGCAGTTGGTTAATTTTCCCCATCTTTACCCTTATTACTTCACTGGTTTATTTTTTTTTCCAGCTATATTTTGCCCAATTCTGATTTTTTATCTTATATGCAAAATTCATTCCCTTTCTGGCTTTAGGTTCTAGGCTTAGAGACAGATTGTGGACTGTACCTTTTGATTCAATGTATCCTCTACCCAGCTAGCACCTACTGCAGGGTTCTGCTCAGAGGCTTGTTGTCAAAATGCCCAAAGCTGCTAAAGCCACCCCAGAGATGGGGTGTTGTTTCAAAGCTATCTTCTTATGGATTTCAGAAAGAAATCAAGGGAACTGATTAAATAGTGACTGCATTTTTTTTTTTTTTTTTTTTTTGCTGCGGAATCACCTTCCTGAGAATCAGTGGGAAGTAAATTACAGGAAGGAAACCTGCAGGGAAAGTTATTCTTGATTAGACATCACTTTCACTGACCGCTCAAAGGGAAGCCCAGTGCTCAGCAGTGGCACATTTTGACACAGAGCACAGGAACCATGTGAGCTAGGGCTGACAGAAAAATAACTGGCTATAGGAATTGGATTTGGCTTCCATTTGAGCAGGGACAAGAAAGCTTGAGGATTCATTCATAAGTTGGTATTTTAGAAAAGAAATATGGACTTAAGATATGGGAGAATTCTGCTTTCCAGACAAGGGACCAGGTTGATGTCCTGATGATACACTATTTTTGAAAATTTATCATTTACTTTTTAGTTGCTTTAATTACAAAATTTTGCATAAATAATTATTGCCACAAGATTCAAACAATGCAGAACTGTATAAAGTAAAACACTACATTTACCCCCTATTCTTTCCCTCAAAGTTAACTTCCAGAAACTGTTAGATATATATGTGGGTGTTGGGGGGTGCTGGGGATCAAACTGGTACCTCCTACATGTTAAGTAAGTGCTCTACTATTGACCTATACCACCAGCCCTCACAGTGGATTTTTAAAATATATACAGCTATAATTCTAAATTTATACTGCTCTGTAATTTCTTTGCCATTTAGATCATTAAGTAAGAAACAGAACTTTAAGTATACTTGTAGAATATATGAGAACTTATATGGAATTAATTCAAATCAAAGCATAGTTACCTAGGCTGTTGGGAAATTTCTTTGCTGTTTGTTATTTGAAATAAATTATGAACAGGAAATTGTTAATCATGAGGCTTGACCCAGAGTAGTTACTTAATAAATACTGGTTATTCAATTGTATTCAATTAATTTCATGTAATCTGATGTTACATGTGAATAAGAGAATTCTCCTTATTAATCTGTGTATGGCAAGATACCATCTAAGGTGAGTCTGTCTTAGTTTATCAGTCAATCTGCTTACCATGGCCATTAAATAAAACCCATCCTCTATGATGAGCCTTTTTTATGTCAGCACTATTGGAGATGAGAAATCATTCTAAAATCAATAATAAGCTCAACAGTAATAAGCAGTTGCATTTGTAGAGTGCTTTGCTGTTTACAAGACACTTCACATGCCTTATCCTGTGGAACACTCACACCAGCTTCGTACACAGGTATCACTCTCATTTTATAGGGAAAGAAACTGAACTTCTAATACTAATTTATTACTTCAAGGACCTGAGCATAGAAGAGTGAAAAACCTGAGACTCAGACATCCATACTTTAGATTCAGTGTTCCTCTATGTTCTTTCTTGTACAAATTTTACTGTTCTAAAGAACAATCCCAGGGGCTGGGGTTATGACTAAGTGGTAGAACGCTTGCCTTGAATGTGTGAGGCACTGGGTTCGACTCTCTGCACCATATATAAATAAAAAATAAAGGTCCATCAACAACTAAAATGAATAAAATAAATAAAATTTTTAAAAATCCCATTTAAAAAATTGATTCTTACCTTAAGAGCTTGTTATATAGGATCTGAGAGGGCCCTAGGATCTCCCTTAACATAGAAAATAACAAATTCATTATTATTATCATCCCTTGACCAGCAGCAACAGCACCCCCTGGAGACTGGTTAGAAAGGCAGATTTCAGGATCCCTGGGGTTGGGGTGCAGCAATGTGGGTTTAATAAACCCCTTAGACCATTCTGATGCACATAAAATTTGAGAACCACAGTTTTGTCCTGTAAATTGGCAGAAGATAAATAAATTACCACTCAGCTCTAAGCAACTACCTGTTTGAAACTTTGTGTTCAAACATTTTCCTACTGAAGTAAAAAGATCTACCCGCTTTAGAGATCAAACGACGACGGCCTTCCCACTTAAAGTACTAGCAGCTGCTCTGTGTCTGGTCTAGGTCCAAGCTTATTGTTTCCAAGTAGAGTAGTAGGATCTTTTTTCTCTTAACATAGTCTCTCTATTTCTTGCTAGAGTAAAACCTTTATTTTTTTAAATTTTTTAATTTTTTAAAAAATAACATATTTTTCTATTATTTCCCATTTACAACATATCAACATGAAATAATTTTGTTTTTAAATCATTAATTCAACTCTAGGAGCTAAAACAGATACTGACAAATCGATAGATAGATAAATAGACAGAAACAACAAATGAACAAAAAGAAAATGTCCCAATCCTAAAGGAAGGTGGTTATTTTTGTGACTAACTGAAAATAGTATGGAGAAAGACCATGAAAACAAGACAAAAAAACTAAAAGTACAGGCCTTTGCTCAATACTTTTCTCACAGCATGTTATTATCTGAATGTGTTATTATTTGAACTGACCTTGAACTTGGTTAGCACTGTAACACAGACCTAAGAATAAACTCACACCACCCTTATTTGGCTTAGCTTCTCTTTCAGGGGTCTCAGAGTTGTGGGGGTTATCCTAGATACTCTGCTATCAACCTACTGTGAAAATAACCCAAGAGAGAAGTCCACTGGTAGTTACTTCTAAAAGTTAGAGGAGCTTTGACTTGTTGTATGAAGATTGTCAATCAAATAAAATATTCATTGTTGAGCGAATGAATGAGCAAATCTACAAGAAACCAAAATCTGAGCAGCATGTGTTTTTCTGCTACAGAAATAAATCAGCCAAAGATGTGTGGTCTGTAAAACCGTGGATGTGATTTCTGTTTAGGTGAATAAAATACAAGCTAACGTTAAATTGTTTGCTTTTCCTTCACACTGAGCAGGTGTGAAGCTGGTGACACAGGGCTATATATCTGAATGAAATCACAACAATGGAAATTCTGTACTACATAACAGCATAATGTAATCATGTTGATGCCTGGGAAAAGATTAATCCCTAATCACAGTACAATTTTTAATTAAAAAGAAGGTGGGAACTAGATGAAAAAAATTAGGGATGTTCAGTAAGCTAGTGATCAAAGCCAAACATTAAATTAAAATGTTTTCTATGAGAATATGAATCTGCTTATGCAGATTATCCCACTGAATTATTCCACCATCTGCAGAATTCATGCCTTTTTGCTTAACTCATTTGTTACAAGTAGCTTATCAACAATAGCACCCACTATTAACATAAATGAGAGAATCTTAGAAGATGATAGAAAGAGACAATTGGAAAGTCATACTCTGTTGGAAAAATTAACATGTCATGTATTACTGTGTCAGCAGCACTATGCTCTTTAAGAAATTCAGCAACATTCCTGGATCCTCTATCCTTTTGCCCAAAATAAATGACAATGACATTGTAGAGATTATTAAAACATCGAATGATACTCTTCTTTGTGGATCTAGTGATAATTTCAATGCAGAAGTGCACAGGGATGAAAGCCAGTTGGATGAGTAATCTGTACTACTAGTGTTTCTCATTACATGGACACTGAGAAAACATTTTAAATCATATTTTTTAATTTAAAACATATTGCAAAACATGCCTTAAAAGACCAAATATTCATAAAATGATGACTATATTGTGCACCAGCAGACCTACTCCTTCTTCAGCTTTAATTTATATGATAATGAATTGTTCAGAAAAAATATAGGCACATTTTCATAAATGGATTGTGCATGTATGTTCCTGTGATCTATGTCTTTTTAGTTTGAGGAAATAAAATGAATATACAGAGGAATCAAGGAGATTTTCACTTATGTATCTCTATCCTTCCATCTATTCTGTTTTACAGCTATTTTTCTAGAATATATCTTTATATGCATATTTGAGAAACTAAAAAGCAAATTCTTCTTTAAAGATTTCAAACTTCCTTCTGAAAGGAGTGTCACACATTAGTGAAAATTAACTTTGGGGAAGTCAAAACTGGGTTCATATTGGGGACTTTGGATAGCCAGAATTCTACATGAAGCCCTAAAAACCAAGTGGGCAGGAGAATATATTATCACATGCATAGCAATGCTGAAAAGAGTTTGGAGTGTGTACTCATCAAATTATTTTAACTTTCTGTGACTTTCAGGAACCAAATAAAGCAATTCTTCAAGAGCACAGAAATTTCCCCCACATGCTGCTTTTAGCATGATCCCTATTAACAGATGGCTTCCTTTTTTTGGACTGCAGTTTCTGGAAGGAAAAAATTTATTATCAAGATCTGTGACTATTTTTATTTACTCTTATTAGTTATACATGACAGCAGAATGTATTTTGACATATTATGCATATATGGAGTATAACTTCTCATTCTTCACTTTGTAAGCTGTGACTACTTTTTTCATTTTTTCAATTTTAATTTGTTATATATGTCCATTTTGGAATGGATAAATGTTGCAGATAAGGATATTAGGAAAACTACTTGATTATTGTAGAATGGAGATTTCTGCTGGCATTCCGTGGACGACCCAAGTTAGAGACCATCTTAGAGAGATGCAGATATTTTCTTTTGGAATCTCACTATGATCTTCTCCTATGGTTAGTGAGTCCATGACATCTGGAGGAAATCTAAATGTATGATAATTCTGGTAGGTCCCATAATCAGAAGTATGGAGAAGTGTAAAGTTTGGGTGAGATTTATGCCTGCTGATACTAACATTTTGGTTCATTTTATTTATAGCAACAAAGGGAGAAAGACTTCATGTAATGAAGATTTTGAAAGTAGTCATTAGACATAGAAATAAAGTTATATCCTATATAACTCAGTTCAGCCAAGTTTAGTACATCAGAAGTAATGCTAAAGCAAAGCAAAAAAAAAAAAAATTGAACAGGATGGAAAACATAAGTCTGGAAAAAACATATTAACAATATTTAAAGTTTGTGAACATTTCCAGGGATCAAATCAAATTTTTTTTAAATTTGAATTTCAAATGATAAGGTTCACTTTTTAAAAATTTTTTTTATTTGTAGTTGTAGATGGACAGAATGCCTTTATTTTATTTGTTAATTTTTATGTGGTGCTAAGGATCTAACCCTGTGCCTCACGCATGCTAGGCAAGCACTTTTCCACTGAGCTACAGTCCCAGCCCTCCACTCTTATTTTTTAAAAATTCTAAATGGTAACTGGACACAGTGGCATACACCTGTAAGTTCAGATACTTGGGAGGCTGAAGCAGGAGAATCATGAGTTCTAGGCCAGCCTCAGCAACATAGCAAGGCACTCAGCAGCTTATCAAGAACCCTTTCTCAAAACGAGAAAGGCTGGGGATGTGGCTCAGTGGTAAAACTCCCTGTGTTCAATCCCAAGTACCAAATATAAACATTCTGAATAGTTCATGGTTAGTGCTATTTTAGTGTCCCTTGATTCCTGAAAAATGGAGAAGTCCATAGCTTGTGAGCCAAAGGCTAGAAAATGTCGATCATCAGGATGGTCAGGACTGAAGCTTATCTAGAGTCATTTCAGACATAGTGTCACACACAGAAAGGGGTTTGGAAGCAGACTGTGTCAGCAATCCTATTCTGCAAAGCAATTTAAGCCTAGCACAAAGTAAATATTTAGTGTTAGCTTACATTATAGAAAGCTGGACAAAGGCTACAGAAAGCGTGGGTAAAGAGCTTGACTAAAGATTAACTCCCTAACTCAAGATGAGAGTTCTACATGTTGGGGGATAAAAGGGATTTTGGAATGCCATACTTGATTTTATTCCAGAAATCTAGAACCACAGTGTATTTGTCCAAACACTGCCAATGTAGACACTAACATAAACATCTTGATGGCCTATACACAGAAATGAAATGAACCTTTGATTTTTAAATCAGTCTTCAAATGTATAGAGACATTCAGGTTTGTTTTTGTTTTAAACAAAACAACTAATTTTTTTTCCTACTCTGATTTGGACTGTAAAACATAGCTTTAAAATTTAATTGGTGAATGAAATAGTACAGCTTTACCTTCCTCTAATTTTTATTAAATGGCAGTTTTATTGCTTAATTTTTTAACATTCTGAAGTTCTTAAGAACCAATAGGAAGACCGTTACTTCAGTCTGCATGAGGAAGTTTACAATTTTCATAATTCAGTAACCCAAGCAGTTTGTGGGAATGTTATTTTTATTAATTTAACACCTCAGGGATATAGTTTATTGAGAACATGGTTTTGAAGAGTTTTAAATTTATTTTTAAAAAAAACCTCTCTAGTGAATTTCACCATGTGAGAAGTTGCACATTGGGCTGGGGTTGTAGCTCAGTGGCAGAACACTTGTCTAGCATGTGAGAGGAACTGGGTTTAATTCTCAGCATTGCATATAAATAAATAAAATAAGGGTCCATTTATAACTAAGAAATTTTTAAAAAAAGTTTTACATCAAGATGTACACGAAATGTAAAACTTGAGAGGATTAGTCTATCTGTAGATAGTACCTTAAATCTCTTATATCAAAATAAATTATATGGCGCTGGGGATGTGGCTCAAGTGGTAGCGTGCTGGCCTGGCATTGTGTCCACCTAAAACAACAACAAAAAAATAAGTATTTAAAAAAATAAGTTATATAAGATTCATTTGCTCTTGTAGGCAATTAAAGCACTGGGGTACATTATATAATAATATACTATGTAGCCAAAAAGTGTTAATAGCCTTCCTGCTAAACAAATTATGAATACCTCAAAATTGTATGTCATCTAGGGGCTGGAGTTGTGGCTCAGAGGTAGAGCACTCACCTAGCCTGCATGGGCATTGGGCTAGATCCTCAGCACCACATAAAGGTATTGTGTCCTCTTATAACTAAAAATAAATATATTTTTTAAAAATGTATGTAATTTACATACATTGATCTTAAAATATACTACTTATCTAAAGACTAAAGTTTCATATAACACAGAATTTTTAATGAATGAGAAAACAAGCGACTTGACAGATCATCAATTGCACCAGCAAATGCTGAAAGAACATGTAAGAATTAAATTTACATAGAAAACAAAGTGAACAATAAATGGATTCTTGGAAGTGACTCAATAAGTCTAACTGATATATAACATAGAAAACATTTTGTAATTTCAAAATTAGGGGTGGAATTTTATGTTACTAATTAAAGTAAAACTTCCAAAATTAAATAACTGCATTTTATTGCAATGTTTTACTGAAAGCAGGATGGCGGCCTTGAATGTTAAATTAGGCATGGAGTCTTTCTGTCCCTATTGTATTTCAGAATCCCACTTCCTTCTTGCTCTGTCATTTGATGTGACCATAGTTTTTCTAGGATTATGGAGCTTAGTTTTGGGAGACAGTTTGGGGAAGAAAGGATCATGAGCTTCTTGAGTTTCAGGATCATTTCTTATTTCATCTTCATATCAGAGTTCCTTAACTATGGGACACTGACATTTCATATGCACTTCATCCATTCATTCAAAAAGTTTTGTTCTATGTATGTAAGTTTTCTCAGGAGCAGTTACAGGAGCACATCTATGAAGAAAACCAACAGAATCCCCAGCTCTCTCAGGGATTTTATACTCATGTCTTTATTACTGTGTTTAATATTTTTAGAATGTTTATTGACTAAATGAAAAAGGAACGGTCATTTGGGAAAACAATGTAGAAATCAGAAAGAAGTAAAATTACCCATGTTTGCAGGTGACATTATTTTATATGCAAAAGCCATATTACACTCCAAGAAACATTAAAACTAATAAAGAAATTCAATAAGGTTGCCATATCCACAATTACACAAAAATCAGTCGCATTCTTATAAATTACCAAAGAGCTAGCCACAAAAGCTTATTAAATAAACAATTTTATTAAAATAGGAACAAACTTAACCATAGAAGTTAAAGACTCATGCATTGAAAACTACAAATCACTGATGAAAGATACCAAAGAAGACACAAATGAAAACATCCTGTGTTCACAGACCAGAAGACTTATTGTTAAAATGTCCATACTATCTAAAGAGATCCTCATTTCAATGCAATAAACAGATACCTAAGTAATCCTTAAATTCAAAGCCCCTGAGAAATTAAAACAATTTTGAACAAAAAGAACAAAGTTGGAGGCATCAAACTTCTAATTTCAAAACATATCACAAAGTTCTAGTATTTAAAATAGTATTGCACTTGCATAAAAATGGGCATATAGTCCAATGATACAGAACAGAAAACCCCAAAATAAATTCATGCATCTACAGTCAACCAATTTTCAACAAGGGTGCCAAGAACGTACAATAGCAAAAGAAGAATCTCTTCAACAATGATCTTGGAAAACTATATATTCACAACCAAAAGAATAACATTGAACATTTTTATCTTACACCATGCAAAAAAATCAACACAAAATTGATTAAAGATTTAAATGTTACACTTGAAACTATAAAACTCCTAAAAGAAAATACACTGGAAAATATTCATTACCTCGGACTTGGCAATGATTTCTTGGTTGTGATACTAAAACTAGAAACAAGAAAAGCAAAATAAAATAAGTAGAAAAGAACTACATAAAACGAAAATGCTTCTGCATAGTAAAGAAAAGAATCAACAGTGAAAAAAATCATCCTTCAGAATGAGAGAAAATATTTCCAACCATATATCTGATCATGCTTTTATCTCAAAACTGTGTAAGGAATTCTACAACTAATTAGCAACAACATCAACAATAAAAACCCAATTGATTTAAAAATGCACTGTCTTCAAAGACCAACAGGTATCTGAAAAAAATTAGTCAGTGTCACTTGATTCAAGGAAACACATCCCCAAAACACAATGAAGCCTTGCATGGAGTGCTCACCTGTAATCCCAGCAATGCCAGAGGCTGAGGTAGGAGGATTTCAAGGTCAAGGCCAGCCTGGACAACTTAAGAGAGACCCTCTCTCAAAATCCTCACATCAACATTGCATTGAGTACTATCAATTAAGGGTTTGGGGAGCATGCAGTAAAGGATTATAGTGGCTAAACATATTAGGCACTAAATAAGAAAGGTAAATGAGACACTATCCCAATTATCAAGCCCCACATAAAAATAAATAAAATAAAGGTATTGTGTTCAACTACAACTAAAAAAATATTTTTAAAAAATATTGCTCTTGCTTTTTCTAAATAAATTTATTTGCGCAATCTAACAAAAAACAATCAGAGGTAGAACTATCAAGAAACAGGGTTTGTGGGCGGGGGGACAGAGAAATAAACAGACCACTATAAGCTGCTGTCATAAATGCTATAATATAGAAAAATGTAGCACAGTGTTGGGTATGAGGACCTTCTAATTCCCATTGGTAATGAGATGGTATGAACAAGCTCTGAGGAGAAAGTAGTTTTGATACTTAATTCTTATATGACAAAGGTTTGTCCAGATGAAAAGGGTAGAGGTAGGTAACTGGTTGTTAAGGCGAAAGGGAGGAAGACAGGTGGTTTAGAGGTGCAGATTTCAGTGTAAGTTGACTATAATTTGAAAAGGAAAGAACATAGAGCAAGACCAAGAAGGGTGTTATATGGCATGCATAGTACTTGGGCTTGTTCTTGGAATTTGATAATGCACTGGATGATTTAAAGATATGTGTCATTTACCCTGAAAAGATACATATCCATCAACTGAAATTTTCACCTTGAATCATGGTGAGTGATGTGACTGAATTTAATAAAGGCCTCTTAATGTCAGGAAAAAGAATGCTATATGAGGTGGGTATAAGGGCCATTGACATTCGACTTCCTTAAGTAACTTTGACATTTTTGGCTGGTAAAAATACTCCCTTCCTCAGAGGCACATGCAACTGCAATTAATGCAAATATCTTATCAGTGTAACATGGACAGAAATATCTTGTTCTCTCCCCTACTGTCTTCCCAAGATGCAAACACATCTCTTAGTTGCTTCGTTTAGAGTTTATATAATTTGATCCATCTCTATTTGAAACAGTTGCAATGCCATATAAGGTTATTATCCCCTTGTTAAAGATTTTCCTTGGGATTAAAAAAAATAAACTGGAACTCAACTGAAATATTTGGTTCTGTTGCAAGAAAACTCAATGCTTAGTTCAACTTTGACTTTAAAAATTAATGAATGCATTAATCATAGTGTATTTTAAAACACTGGCCTATAACACTGGTTGGTAGTATTATTCATATTCAATTTCATATGTCTAAATCTTATTAAGAAGTATATTCATATCTAACATTAGTATAGCATATCTCTATACTGTAAGAATATATATTTAAACTGAAGCTTATAAACTTGAATTCACAAAAAAAGTCTCTTATACTTATTGTCACTTTAATGTGACTAAAACACATAAGTGATATGTATATGTACCAAAACTGGACTGTTCAATGAATAGAGTATGTCATTTAATAACACTTCTTTAAAATGTTTCAGAATAACAAAGACTTTAAAATATTGCCCTCAGGGCTGGGGCTGTGGTTCAGCAGTAGAGAGCTCGCTGAGCACAATGTGAGGCCCTGGGTTTGATCCCCAGCACTACATAAAAATAAATAAATAAAATAAAGGTATTGTGTTCAACTACAGCTAAAAAAAATAGTTAAATATTTTTTTTAAAAAAATATTGCTCTTGCTTTTCCTAAATGAACTTCTTTGCACAATGTAACAAAAAACAATCAGATGTAGAACTTAAGATGACAGAATGGGAAAAAAAAATGCAGGCCACCTGTTGAGGAATGGAAGCAGGGAAGTGTGGTAATGGCTACATTCTCATTCCTGCTTAACACTGACCAAAAACAGAACACAGATTCAAGATAAGATAATCATTAGTAGGAAAGAAATAATGCATACAACTAGCAAGTAGAGAAAAAAGGAATTTTAAAAAATGGATTGTATAACTGTTTTTTTTTTAATTTTTTTTATTGGTAATTAATGTTTAATTGTTCATAACATTACAAAGCTCTTGACATATCATATTTCATACATTAGATTCAAGTTGGTTATGAACTCCCAATTTTACCCCAATAAGAGGAAAAAAAACCACTAGATTACATGAAATATACACAGCAGAAAAACAAAAAAAATTGACCAAACATTAGTTATTATAATACATATTAATGGGATAAACTCTCTTGTAAAATTACCAATATAAGATTATATGAAGAAATATAAATAGCTATTAATTTCTAGAAAATATAAACCTAAAATTAATGGCCTAGAAAATTGAAAATACAGAAATAAGCAAGAATATATGAGATAAGTAAAAACATTTTTAAAATATCATGGATGACTGCAGACAAAAAAGTAAGAGAAAGAGAATTCAAAGCAAAAATAAACAAATTTCATGAGACAAAGATTTACACAATTAAAAAAATAAACACAAAAATCATAAAAATTTTACATTCCAAAATCTACTTAAATTTTTTATCAAAGTAACAATTTTGTTAACTATGGCTTCCTAACAATGGTATTCTTTCATTTATTAAAAATATTCATTAATATCTGTGATGATCCAAACAACATACTAGTAATAGTAATACTGGTAAATTATGGGAATTATGCATTTTAAGATCTTTTCTCCAGTTTTCTTTTATTTTTCATATTTTGCTCTCAAAACCAATTGTGGTGAAACATACATTCAGAGGAGAATAGATAACTAAGTGCATTAATTACCAAATCTGGAAAAATGACGAAGAATAAATTGGAAAAGAATTTTTAAAAAACTGTAGGATAATGAATCTGCTGAGAAAGATATCAGGAAAATCATCTCATTAACAATAACCAAAAAATAATAAAATACTCAGGAATAAGTCTATCTAAGGTAAAAGACCACTACAATGAAAACTATAGAACACTGAAGAAATTGAAGAAGAACTTAGAAAATGGAAAGACTTTCTATGTTCTTGTATAGGCAGAATTATTATTGTAAAAATGACCATATTAAAAAAAACAGAATACTATAGGAACATAGCCATATCAATGTTTATAGCAGCACAACTCACAATAGCTAGACTATGGAACTAACCTAGATGCCCTTCAATGAATTAATGGATAAAAAAAAATGTGGCATTTATACACAATGGAATATTACTCAGCACTAAAAAATAACAAGATCATGGCATTTACAGGGAAATGGATGGCATTAGAGCAGATTATGCTAAGTGAAGTTAGCAAATCCCTAAAAAACAAATGCCGAATGTCTTCTCTGATATAAGGGGGATGACTCAAAATGGGGTAGGGAGGAAGAGCATGAGAAGAAGATTATCACTAAATAGGGAAGAGAGATGGGAGGGAAAGGAAGGGAGAAGGGGAATTTGCATGGAAGATGGAAGGAGACTCTCATTGTTATAAAGAATACATGTATGACGATATAAGGAAAAAAAAGAAGTGTGTCACATTAGATTGGGTAGAGAGAAGTGATGGGAGGGGAGGGGAAGGGAGGGGAAGGGGGATAGGAAGGGCAGCAGAATAAAATAGACATTATTATTGCTGTATGTATATACGTGACTGCATGACTAATGTGATTCTGCAACCTGTACACTCAGAAAAATAGAAATTATACCCCATCTGGTTCAAATGTATGATATGTCAAGATCATGTGTACTGTCATGTGTAACTAATTAAAACAAATTTAAAAAATGGCCATATTACCAAAAGCATTATTCAGAATCAATGCATTCCCAATCAAACTACAATAACACTTTCACAGAACTAGAAAAAATTTTAGTCCTAAAATTCATTTGGAACAAATAAGGACCCAGAATAGACAAAACAGTACTGATAAAGAACAGCAACACTGGAAGCATCACAATACCTATCTCAAATTATACTATAGAGCTATAGTAATAAAAACAACATGGTTTTGACATAAAGACCACAGGAATGGAATAGAAGACACAGAGGCAAATCCACATAGACAGTCATGTGACACTTGACAAAGGTGTCAGAAACATGTTGGAGAAAAGACAGCATTTTAAACAGTGCTGGGGAAACTGGATATCTATATGTAAACATATGAAATCAGAGCCCTGTCTTTCACATACACAAAAGTCAATTCAAAGTCAATCAAAGACCAAAAACTTTGCAACTAATGGAAGAGAACATAGGGTTAACAGTCCTGTATATTGTCCCTGGTGCTGAGCTTCTCAAAAAGATCCCTTAAGCTCGAGAAATAAAACCAAGAACCAGCTCTATGTATCTATATAAAGCCCCAATTTAAAAAAAATAGAAAAGCAGTGAATAGAAGAAAGGGAATGGGGGAGAGAGAAGGGACGAAGAGCAGAGAAAGGAGAAGTACTAGGGACTGAATGGAGCAGATTATATTCAATGCATGTATGATTATGTCAAAATAAACCCCACTGTTTTGTATGACTATTATGCATTAATGAAAGCATTTTAAAATGGAATTGGAAAAAGAACTGTAGAAAAACAAGAATTCATTAAAACACATTAAAAAATGTAAAGCAGCCACATCAATGTTTATATATAGCAGCTCAATTCACATAGCTAAGCTATGAACCATCGTAGATTCCCTTAAACAGATGAATGGATAAAGAAAATGTGGTATGCAAACACAATGGAATATTACTCAGACATAAAAAGAATAATTTTATGACAATTTGCCAGTAAATAGATGGACCTAGAGACCATCATGCTAAGTGAAATAAAATAATGACCCCAAAACTAGAGGTCAAATGTTCTCTCTAATATATGGAACCTAATGTACAACAAGGCGGGGAGGGGAAGAATAGAACTTCAGTGGATTAGATAAAGGAGAGTGAAGGGAAGAAAGTAGGTTAGGAATAGGAAAGACAGTGGAATACATCTGACTCAACCTTCCTATGTGCATATATGAATATACCACAATGAATCTCCACATCATGTATGACCACAAGTCTGTGATCCCAATTAGAATAAGATATACTCAAGTTTGTATAAATATGTGGAAATATATTCTACTGTAATGTATATCTAGAAAGAACAAACTTTAAAGGATACATAATTTGGTGAATCTGAGATGAGATTAACAATGGGCTGATACATCCTCCCTAATTTTTAAGTGTGACAAATCTGATAACAAACTATGTTTATGTGCAGGAAATGAGACAGAGCTATACTCAAATACTATGAGCAAAATCATTCTAATATTTAAAAAAAATTCTAGATAAGGAAAATTTGAATCATCAAAGATTTTTAAAGGGTAATTTGAGTAGGCTAAAAACACATTGAAATGGATAAACTGAAGAACTCTTGTCACCATAAATTATCATATGTAAATGGGTTTATAGGCAAGTTCTTTTAAATCTTTGGAGGGAAAGTTAATTTCCATGATACTAAATCACTTTTAGAAATCATAATATAGCCTGACATTTTTAGTTTATTTTATATTTTCTTTACTCTGAATCCAAAGTTTGACACCAAATAAACCCCACCTTTAGGATTCTTTACTCTGGTAAATTGTACTCTCTTGCACCCAGTTGGACAAGCCCCAGACATGGGTGCCATCCTTGATTCCTCTTTTTCATTCTTCACATAAAATGGATGACTAATTCCATGTATTCTACTTTCTAAATACCTCTGAAATTAGTCTATTTCTCTCCATCGCTGTCATCCCTCACTGTAACCTAGGCCAATGCCACTTTGCACTCTCATCCATTTAACTGTCTGTAACTCGTGTCACTATGTGTGCTCTTGGCTGCTTCCCATCTACTTTCTAGCTGTGACCTTGGAGATTTCTAAAACTTAAATATGATCATGTCACTTCCATGCTTGTCAGTAGTTTCCCATTGTCATTTGGATGTAGTCCAATTTCAAGCTCCTTTCAAAACTTAGAATGCTTTTCCTGATCTGGTGCCTGTCTATATTTTGTAATGAGGATAATTAGTCTATCTTGCTACAGAGAGCTTTATGAGCTGAATTCTTAACTTCTGAAATACTGCAGAGCTGAGCCAATACTGGAAAGCAGTGTCTTGACCAAGAGAAGGAAGTTTTAACATCTAAAAACTTCATAATATTTGATGATGCATCAAACCCCCATTCTCTGTACTCTGATATTATTATTATTCATCTCAACAGCAAAATTCTTGATATATAGTGGACCATGAATAAATATATAATGAATGAGTAATTGCACATGATAAGTTTTCCAAACTTCATGAAAAGCCTAAAACTCATTGCACTGAACTCAAGGACAGAAAATATATACTAAAAAAAAAAAAATACACAAAATCAATATCAAGTAGATTGATCAATGCTATAAAATGGATTTTTTTCTGTTTTATTAATTGTATATAATAGAATCTAACAATATGTTAAAAATTGTGGCTTGTGAAATCTAACATTCATATGGATTATTCGATTAAAAATTACTGAAAAGAACTTGAAAACATATTTTTGGACTTATATTCAGTGAAATTCTATATTTTAATTTTGGAGAGTGCATTTTATGTCCATTATAAAGAACTTTACCAAAAACAAATGTATAAAGGTATGTAGGATCATGTCCATAGATCAGAAAAGGTTCTGAATGATTTCGATAGATTTCTATTTGTGACTTTTTTTTTCATTTAATGTGATTAATCTGATGTGATAATAACTGGAGGAATAGGCTGTCATTAGGCATGATTTTTAGGAGGTAAGCTAGATTTTCTGTTTGTCATTCCAGATCCCTGAAGTGTCCCAAAGATTGAATTCTA
The DNA here is from genome assembly GCF_052094955.1 of Ictidomys tridecemlineatus. Lineage (NCBI taxonomy): Eukaryota > Metazoa > Chordata > Mammalia > Rodentia > Sciuridae > Ictidomys > Ictidomys tridecemlineatus. The sequence continues at coordinate 224,940,510 of NC_135477.1, forward strand.
TAACTTTCATCAGGAGGGGTCTTTATGCCTAAAGATGGAGAGCAGAAAGAGAGAGAGTCCAAGGAAGTTATTCCTCTAGCACTACACTTGTTTGTCTTCAGTAGTGCAGTGACCATATTCTTTTTCCAAGAGTCACAACTCCTGAAAAGCTGGCCTCTTACATTATAACCAGAGTCATAGCTCTTCCCAGGCCATGATAAGTGCTTGCACTTCTCCCTTCAGGCCAGGAAATGAGTTCAGCTTCTTAATATTGCTACCCCTTGAGTGAGTGTCACCATTTCTTGTTCATTTTCCTGTAAATTCTCCCATATTCGTAAATATTCTGCATACTGAAAATCTCCCCAATGATCCAGTTGGCGTTTCCTGACTGATCTATAGGGCTAATAATTTAAGAGATAGACCTCAAACCATCACGGAGTAATTTATACCTATCCAGACTTTCTCAGTGATTCTACACTATGAGCAACCATAACTCAAATCTTTTTTTTTTTTTTTTTTTTTGACAACCAAGCTTAACATTTTCCACTGAGATCTTCTGGAGTAAAATTTTACTGTTCATGTAAATTGCTTATGAAAGGATTTAACGTTAAGCCCTTTTGAATATCTCTGTAGATTCCTTGGCAGTTTAGAAAGGATCCTTGTAGAATTTTCCTGGCTTTGTATTTGTTTGTATCAAAATCAGAATCAAGGAGACAGCTCTTAATTGCTCAGTTGTGGGGCAGTCAGGGCACATTTCAGCATGTCTGCATTCAATTGTAGAATCAAAGGGAATATATCTGACATGCCCTCTTTGCCTCAGCAGCCTTGAAATCTGTTCTTTCCATTCTATTTATTCTGACTCAGGGGCAGTAACTGACTTCAACTGACTCTCAGTGTCTCAACAGTGACACTGAGAGTCAGTTGAAGGAGTGATACTAACTTTTTACTTTTTCTTGGACAGGTAGAGATTCAGATTATGTTTAGCTGTTGGGATGCTGTAAGATTAGATAAGCCTACAGGAGGGTAGAAGAAGGAAAAACGACTGCCAGTCAAGCAGCTCAAAGAATACTTTATAAAATAAGTAACATTTGAGTTAAAGCCTCAAAATGAGTGTTTTATTATTACTGTAGAATTATTTTTAGTGATTTTTATTGGTGAGAGCGTTAGAAACATTGAAAGGACAACAGTAAATAAGGGCGTAAGAGTTAATAAGTAGAAATATAAGTAGTGTTCAGAAGATATAACTTAAATACACAAGTTTGAAATAGAGTTTTTTTTTTAATTAGAAAAAGAAAATTGTTACAATTGACTAGTATCAAATCAATGGTAAATGTGTTGGTCAGGGTTCTTCAGATATAGGTATGGATACAGATACAGACATCTATGTAGATACCGGAGAGGGGATTTGTTAGGGGAATTGGATCATGCAATTAGCTAGAAACACCGGGATGCTGGTAGTGTGGTTCAGAGCAAGTCCCAAAGGTCTCAGAACTAGGCTAGCGGATGACGTAACTTTCACTCTAAGGATGAAGGCCTGAGAACACAAAGGACTGTAAGTCCAGAAGTTCAAATGCTAGAGAGCCTTGAGTTCTGATGTCTAAGAGGAGAAAAGTGTCCCTGCTCCAGGAGAGAGAGAGAGAGAGATTAACTTTTTGTTCTTATTCCATGGCTACCCTATTGGACTAGTCTTCCAGTCCTCCCAACTCAGCCTAACTCATAAATCAATCTTCTTTGGAAATATACTTACAGAAACAACCAGAAATAATGCTTTATTGGTTCTCTAGGTATCACCAATCCTGTCAAGTTGACGCCATCACAGTGAGTATGAAGATAATATGAGTGATGTGAAAGTATGACACGGGATGAATGAAGGAGACAAAGACTTGAACTGTTATAGTGACCTGTGTATGATACACTGTGGGTCCAAACTGATCCAGTTACGTGGGAGACTGAATGAGAAGAAAGCAGTAAATAAAAAACAGATTCAAAGTAATTAATAAAATTAAAAGATGCAGATGGTTAAAATTTCAACCCTTTAAATAATCAGCTCACTCATGTAGACTTTACTGTTAATTTATTTTCCATGTATATATTTTTACTCTTTCTTAAATGATGTTTTATAATTATAATATTTTAGAAGCATCTCCAAATTCCATAAAATATTAGAAAAAAATTGACAAAAGTGATAACATAGGTTGTTTTGCCTATAGTCTTTGACTTCTTTTAGAAAGACTATAAGCTTATCACATTGACTACACAAATATTGATTGTTAAATTGTATGGATAAGAGATGCAGTTAATGTAGGGCTTACAAAGAGGCAAAAATTAGATCACCATATTCAACCAGTGATAATGACCTCATCTCCCTTTTGAGCCTGTGACATACATACACTGACTGCATTAGTCTTATGTGCTAAGCACAAAGCAAAAAAATAAAAAATAAAAGTGATCATTTTACACACGAATATTGAACATTCTTTCTCAAAAAAGAAGTAAGCTGGCTGGGGCTATACCTCAGTGACAGAGTGCTTGTCTAGCACATGTGAGGCACTGGGTTTGGTCCTTAGCACCTCATAAAGAGAAACAAATAAAATAAAGGCATTCTTTCCATCTACAACTACAAAAAATAAAAATAAAAAAGAAGAAGTAGTAAGAGGGTATGTCAATGTTTTGAAAATAGAAAGTTTATAACACTTAATTTAAAATTTTTTTTGTTTTCCATTTACACTGAAACTACTATAGATTTAAAAGTTACTAACAAATTTATTTAAAATAACAAAGTAATTGAAGTATAAACTCAAGTAAACATCTACTAAAAACATACTGGATTTATGTTTTTCATTTTTAATCAAGAATACCTCCTCCTACTTAGTGTAGAACTAAGCAATTATCTATTGGATTCATGCAGCAAAAAATATCAATTCTTATTTAAGACAAAAATAATACTTTTTATCTTAGGCCAATAATATAAGAGCTTATCAGCTTAATTTACCTTAATTATAACAATGACTAACATTTTATATCCATAATTTATTACTGATTTATTTTTATTCTAAAACCTTCCAATAAAATATATTTTCAAGGAATAAGAACTTATATATCTATGCATTATATGCAATGCTTATAGTAGTTTGCATTTTGGCAAAATGAAATGTTAATTTCTTATATCATTTGTGAAATATACCACTAATTAAAATTTTGTTGTGATGTTTATTTGATTGGAAGAATCAAGTGCCCTGACAAACTGCAGTTTGGTTTTGACCTTAACAAATAAATGAATCGAAACTGAATTTTCATTCTTATAAATATGTTCAACAAATATTGACAGTGTTAGTTATGCATACCTATTTACTGCTACTTGGAAGAATTAATTCAGTAGCAAATAAACTACTTTGCCACCCAGTAGGAGACTCAATATTCACTCATTCATTTTCATTCATAGATATTTAATGAATCCTATATGTACTAATCATACATAAATAATACAAAATAAAAACTTGTAAGTTATTCAAGAGAGTAACAGAGTTCAAGAAGAATTTAGAGAATTCTGAATCTTGAATATGTATAAATTTTATTAACATTATGCAATCATTTCATATTATAGTACAAAAACATATATGTATTCATATTTTGTTTATATATGTACATATATAACAAATAGAACCAACTAAAATTAAAATGATTAAAAATTTGAAGAAAATGAAGAAGAAATTAAAATGATGTAGTTATGGCTTTATTGAATTATTTCTAAATCTGTATGCAGGACATTTTCATTATGAACATATGTACATAAAGATGACATATGTACATAAAGTAGACAAAAACTGCAAATAATAAACTTCCTTTATTATAGATTTAAAACTGTGACAGGTCACCTGAATCTAAAACTTGAAAACCAAGGGACTAAGGTCATACCTGAAATTGAAAATTGAAAAATTTTCTATCATCTGCCATTACCCATGCCTTCTCAGGTCATTCTGGAAGTGCTCACTGACAAGTACTACAGTAGTGCTTCCTGTGTCATGGCAAGTGCTTCCTCCTTGTGAAAGTGGATTTGGAAGGCTTACCAGTTTGTGTTTTTGCCTTTTAAAGGAAGAACACATGTGAGAGAGCTGGGTGGGGTAGAGTATCTTCACAGCACGCTGGCTTTGTATTCCCCTTACCTTTCCCCACTCCCTTCTTGAGTCTTATGAATCATTTTGGAAGCTGATTACTGTTGAGTAATTTCATTTTAAAGATAAATTTGGAATTTTACATAGTTTTTGATTCTCTAACATAAGCTCAAAAGAGGACCAACAAGAAGCCATATTTATTTTTTAAAATGAATAGCTTTCTTTATCTTCTTCTGGGAACTATTTGCTGACAAAATCACTAGAAATGCAGTTTCTCTATGAAAATTTATCTATTAGATGTGTAGACTCTTTAACAGTATCATATGTCTAGATGACGGAGATAGTTTTCAAATAATATATAGCAGCTTATTAGACTCTTTCAATATTGCCTTTTAAAATGTCTTGTTTTAAGTTTTAAATTTGAATATATCTTATACCTCTTTTTGTCCCAAAGGGCACACAATAATGTGCCTATTTTTCTACCATGAAAAAAATATCATTATTGAAGAAAGTTAAAGGATTACTATATATGATTAAGCATATTTGTATATTGTGCAGTGAGTGAATAAAAAGTATCAACTTGCTATAAATCATAAGATACTCTAAAGAATATTTCAGGAATCACTGTAGCCACAGAGACAAGCACTGTCTCTGACAGAGTAAGCATGTAATGAATAGGCACTGTCTTTAGAAACAGATGTTTATCTCTTCTGAGGGGAAAGGTAGGTCTTCATTCCAAGCTTCTTTGGAGTTGCTTACAATTTTTGTCTGTGAGGGTGCAAATAATAAACTTCCTCTCTCTTTCAAATAGTGACAACAAAATCAGTTGCTTCTTTCAGTGAACACTTTACTAAAGTTGTTGACAAAGCAGATTTCTCTTAGATATTTGTATATGTATGAAGAATACATAAACACATTCTTATGGTAAGCAATTAAAATTTAAGTATTTAAGGTGAAAACTCTACTGTTTCTTTGAATTTAAAAAATAATATGGTTTGGAGAATTTTCCTTGCCAGGATGTACAGATCTAAGTTTTTCCTCTACTGTAGCATAAAAATCACATAGTATGGATGTGCATTTATATTGTTCCCCATATTGTGACAATGAACATCCTTATATGGCACACAGGTGATTATTTAAGTTATGTACACATAGAATTGTGTCACCTGAGACGCATCCACATTTAAACTCCAACACCCTTTTCAGGATTCTGCACTCTGTGGTATCTAGCCAGACTCTATTTGCCTGTGCTTTCTTGGTTGCTGACATTGCTAGCATCCCTATTCTTGATTTACTTTAATAGCTTTTTCAACCCTACAAATTTCATATGGGTACAGAACTCCATTTTTTAAAAATTTATTTTTTGTAGCTGTAGATGGACAGAATGTCTTTATTTTATTTATTTTTAATGTGGTGCTAAGGACTAAACCCAGTTTCTTAGATAAAATATACCATGAAACAATATGCTTTCAAGTCAGACTTAGAAAGTCAAATGTGGAAGTTTGGGCTGTAGTTCAGTGAAAGAGCACTTGCCTAGCATGTGGAAGGTCCTAGGTTCTCCTATCCCCACTACAGAAAAGACAAAAAGTAAACATAAAAGGAGCAGGGGTTTGTAAATTATATTTGTCTTTATTCCTCAGTATTGTTAAATAGTGATTATACACTAAAATTTATCAAAGAGAAATTATATTTGAGAGTCTGTCAGAGGGAAGTCTTTGGCTTTAGGAGAACATAATTGACAGTAATTTTTTTGATTAATTAATATTTTCAAAATTGACTAGTAATGTGGTCAAAAATGCAATTTGAACATATGGTGTACCATTTGGTTATATTATATAGTTCCTAAAATTAATTTCTACACACTTTTCTTAGGATAATATATTGATAGAGCATTTTGTAAGCATCTTAATATAATTATCGACTTATGTTTTAAGTTCTGAAATAAATCTACACAAAAAGTGACGCTGTTAAAATTATTAGCTGACAAAAACTAATAAGAAATTTGGATTTTATCAAAATCTTATTTAAATATTGGGCTTTAATAATTAATCTATCTTTGTTTCACAATGCCTTGGACTAAATTCAAATAATTTTAACACTAGGATGAAACTTTAAAAATAGACATATCTAGTCCTTCTATTTCATAAGTGAGAAGAGAAAGATCCAGAAAATTACTAAATGTAGAAAGTCACAGAATCAAAACTGGAAGGTAGATCTTCTCATTGCCTTGGAAAATATTGTGCTTTAATCCACTGCCTATATGTATGTGTCAAAATGTCTTTTGCATGCTTGTCTCCCATTTCATTTTCTATTTCCACTGATATTTTATTCATTATTTCTTCTTGTATTTCTCAAAAATTAGGCTAGTAATCAAAGCAAGAGACCCTCAAAAAATGAGGGACCCTCAAAAACTGAGTAGATGGATTTTATAAATGTTTTATAATATCTTAGATTAATTACCAGGATGAAACAATTGAACTATAATCAATTCTTATACCAAGGTAAATCATGAAGATTATTAGTTACTTTTTCAGCATTTTTGTTGTAGCAAAATATACATAAAATAAAATGTATTGCACTTGTACACTTAAAAATGGATAAAATGGCATTTTATCCATTTTTAAGTGTACAATTCAGTAGCATTAATTATATCCATAATGTTGTACAACCATCACCATATCCATTTCTAAAACCCTTTCATCACCCAAACAGTAATTCTAGAACCATTAAGTGATAACTTCCCAACCCCCCTTTCTCTAGCCTAAAATTACTTCTAACCTATTTGCAGTCTCTATGAATTTGCCCATTCTATGTTTTTTATTTAAGTGAAATCATGAAACATGTCCTTTTGTGTCTAGTTTATTATACTTTGCATAATTCAAGATCCATACATGCTACAGCATGTATTAGAATTTTGTCCATTTTATGGCTGAATGATATTCTATTTTATCCATGCTACATTTTGTGTATGTGGTCATCTGTTGTTGAACTCTTGACCATTCTTTAAACCTGGAAATGCCATTCCAAAGACCATACAAAAAGAAATGCCTAGCCGGGCATGATAGTGCACACCTGTAACCCCAGCAGCACAGGAGGCTGAGGCAGAAGGATCGCAAGTTCAAAATCAAACTCAGCAACTTAGGGATGAGCTCAGCAACTACACTGTCTCAAAATAAAAAGGTCTGGGGATGTGGCTCATTGGTTAAGCACTCTTGGGTTCAATCTCTGGTACCAAAAAAAAAAAAAAAAAAGAAAGAAAGAAAGAAAGTCATACCTATTTGTTGTAGCTTTCTATATGAACTTTTGAGAGACATATTGTAAAATTTAAGTTATTACATGTTTACCATTATCAAAGGTATTAAAAATTATTTACTAACGTGCAATTGGACGTCATTTCACATTTTCTATAAAGTAAGATACAGAACAACTATTTACTCATTAGTATCATCTGAATAGTTTTATTTTGAGTGTTATAGTTTATGTTATTTCAATTAATTTTCATGTTGGTTTACCATTATAACAATATAAGTATAATATCTACTTCACAGATTAGTGTCATAAATACTTCTGAATTTGTCATAAAAGTCACCAATCACTAGCAAAACCGCAAAGGCACACATACACAGTTTTGCAGATGATATTATAGTTCACAGAAACCCCATCCTCTTTTCAAAGGCCTATGAAAAGAATTCTAATCTTAACTGTTTCATCTTTTGACTACCCCATTTGGAAAAGTAGGGATAGGAGCTGCAAATGATTTCTTGGTCTGTCTTCTTTATGCATATTCCCAGCCTTGTACCTCCAACAGAACTACCACAGATTTGAAATTCATGATTCATTATGTTTTCACTAATTATTCCAGAACCTTAAGTTTTTTTGTTCTGTCCTAATAGTAAATATTTATGGTAAAGAGTCATAGAATATTTCTGCCAATTCTTTCATGTCCGTTGGCACATATTAAATTTTTAATAAAATGATTACATATACTTTATTACATTTACCAGCAAGTTTCAAATAGGAGTGTGAGTCCTCTTTTGAGTTTACAGTAAATGCTTTGTGATTTCAGCTGATACTTTAGCACCATACTTTATGCATAAAAGATATTCCATAACTGATTGTTAATATGATTTTATTTTTGTTTTAGATCTTTTCTTCCTAAAACTATATATCTTTGTATTATGAGTAGATAGTTTCCTATAATTGGAAGGAGAGTGAAGAGGTCCTGTCTTTTGGAAGAATTATACTTGAACCATTAAGTGTAATGTAGCTGGTATTTTTCAATATGGGTCCAGTAAATATTTCTAATATTGTTAAACATTTTAAAGCACTTCCAAAGAGAGCAAGAAAGTGGCTTCAATACTTTCAGAGAAAAGTTAATTCACAAAGGAAGCTTGTGTTTTATGAGGCTTTCCTGAATTACAAAAATTAAAGATGGAAGGACCCATTAGGTCATTCAGCTCATTCCCTTAAGAGTACAGAATTGCTCCCCAAAGAACATGCCCTAGAGTTTTTCTGGAAAGGAAACATTAAAACTCAACTGCAATTGAGATAGTAAATTTGTAATTTATGGACAATAAAGGTTTTTCTCCTCAGATATTAATATGACTGCATATTTTAAAATCTGGCTAAAGCATTAATAAAGTGATTAGCAAAAGTCAAGAAGGCCATTTGTAAGTGTACTTCCTGATGGAATAAAAAGCTCCTTAGGCAATTAGTTTAGAAGGAAATGAAAATGAACCCCTAATTCCGCCTCCTTATGCCACCCATCTAAAGCTTTTCCCTTCAATTCCCTCCCCTGCAACATGATTTCAGTGTTCTATAACTTATAGGTAATAGTTTCTGCTTGGGTAGAAATTTTCTATTCCCTTCTCTTGTTTGAGTTGTGGTATTCATGAAACCCTTTTGGAAAGACAGCGTTCAAACTACTTACTTGACAAATCACAGAAGCTTGCCTTGATAAGGACTGAACTTGTTAGCCCTCTTATGGTCTCAAAAATAGTTCTTAGTCTCAAAAATACTTCCTCACCAAACTACTGTGGAATTTACTTCACAGGTGAACTTTTCCCAGCTTATTTTTCGTAGGACAGTTTTCCTGAAATAATGGTTCTGTAGACAAATTTGGGAAAGCATGCTCATATAAATCTCTCTTAAAAATGCAGTGCCCACCAATGATTTAAAGACTGAAAACCCCACCATAAAAAAAAAGAGTTTTGAATTTAAGAAGGAGCATAATGACTTGGAAAGTTTTATTTTGTTTTGTTTAAAATCTCATGCCATGATCATGGAATATAGTTTTGGAAATGCTACCTTAGAATGATCAAGTTTCTGCCTTTAAATAAATACCTTGGGTAGGGTAATTCTAATATTTGTCCATTAGAGATCTAATATGTCTTATTTATTTATTTATTTATTTAGTACCAGGATTTAAACTCAAGGACACTGTATCACTGAGATTCATCTCCAGCCCTATTTATTTTATTAATTTTGAGACAGGGTCTTGCTAAGTTTCTGAAGCTGGCCTGGAACATATGATCTTCCTGACTCAGCCTCTGGAATTACTGGTATTATAGATGTGAACCACTGCACCCAGCATGAATCAGTACTTTTGAGGGTTTTTTTTTTTTTTTAAATTAGAAGGATTCTAGAAGAAAGAATTGATAAAATAGCAAGACGATGAAATGAGCTGTTTCTAAGCATGAGCATTGTTTGTCAGTTCCTATTTACTTGTCCATCATTCCTTAACATTTTATATATAATTAGTATGGGCCTGTGTTTAGGGAGCTATTAATTATCCTAGGCAAAAACACTGAGAATAGATAGGTTTTCCTTTTTATTTTTATTTTTGTAAGCCAATAATGAGTTTATAACTTTTTACTCCCTTAAGCTGATGTCTCTCTTAGGATTTCTCTTTACATGGGAGGTTTCTTGTTTTAGTATTAGTTTGGTTTGGTTTGGTTTGTACTGGGGATTGAACACAGGGGCACTTAATCACTGAGCATACTCCTAGCCCTCTTTTTTAATTTTTTTTTTTTTTTGAGACAGGATCTTGCTAAGAGGCTTAGGGCCTCACCAAAACTTGTGATTTTCCTACTTCAGTCCCCCAAGATGCTGGAATTTCAGGGTACACTACCAGGCCTACCTTAGTTTTAGTTTTTAAGTAGGACTAAACTGTAATTGGCGTAGTAAAACTATTTCCCAAGGCTGACATCTGATTTTTTTTGTTTCTAGTTTAGGGTATATCGGTCACTGGAAGGCAACTGACAGTCATCCAGTTCTCTTCCTTTGCTATATCCATAGTAGCTTCCATGTTCTATACAATATGATAACCTCTCCAGTTCTGTTTCATTATAGGAAAATTAAGGACTGGGGATAGGAAAATATTCCTTTCAAATTTATCTCTGGGTGAAATAGATAAATGAAACATAAATTCTAGGGTATAGGAACAAGAAGACATTCAAGAATAAATTCTTGATACTAAAACACAATGGTAACAACAAAAACAATTCCAACAAAATTAGTAATTGCATGTGACATTCTCAATACTATTTAATTTATTGTACATTGATATGCTTAACTATACAATGAGAAACTAATAATTGTCAAGAACATTTCTGTTAGAGTCTGTAAACAAGTCAAGATGGCGCCTGGCATTTTGCAGAGGGAGTGGTTTGTGAAGTAACGCCAGTGAGCCATTAAGTGTGATTCCTTATTGGTTGACTGCTGTATCTAGTTTATGTTAATTAAGATAAGCTGTGTGGAATGTATAAATACCCCTCCTGTCCTACAATAAATGGCTCCCACTCCTGCTGTATCAATGTACACAAGTTGTTCGTCACCCCCCGGTTATTTTGCTGCAGCCGGACTGCGGCACATTTCCAGTTTTTATGATCTATGCATTTCTCTCTCTGGTTTAGAAATTGATTTTTACTGGCTTCTGATGATTAAACAGGGCCTGGATTTACCTCCAGACGAAGAAAACAGAAGACAAAATATATTAAATGAATCAGTGGGTTTCTAGACACTAGACATTACACAACAAGATCATGATCCCAAGAGACAAGGGATAAGAAAGGTAAACTTTATGATTATCTCAGATTTCGACCTTGAGGAGTTTCCAGACTACACAACAGGAAGAGTGTGGAGATATTCTTGAATTGAGACAGAAGACCAAAGTGGCAAAAATTCTGTAGAACCTTGGAGAGGAGAACACTAAAAAAAGGAAAAAAAGAGAGAAACTCAGATACCAACAGAGGAACAGCTAAATATTTAGCAGAGTACTGATCATCACCTGCTTGTGGAGAAACTATCTCAGGCTAGGGAAGGAACCACTGAAATGATTAGAACAAAGTCCACTGATATCTGTTACTACCATCCACTCTGGAAAAACTCATAGATCAAGGGATATTAAGTAGAATAATCAGTAAGACCTCCCTGAGAAGAACTGTTGGCCCTGAGATAAGTATTTCTCAAAATCTACCTTGAATTCATAAATGATTACCCAAATCATTGAACTATTTCCAAGTAGTTTAGCATTTAAGAATAATTTATTGCAATACAAACTATCCCTCACCTATCTAGGCAAATTTTTCCAATGTCTGGTATCTAGCCATAAATACTCAGAAATGTGAAGAAGTAAGAAAATAAAACCTAATATGAGAAGAATAATCAATTATTCAATAATCAATATTGAAAGTAACCCAGAGCTGACAAAGATGCTATAATTAGCACATAAAACATTAAAACAGATATTTTAACTGTGTTCTATATGTTCAAAACTTAACCAGGGATATGGAAGACATAAATAAACAAATCAACTTTTTGAGATACAAACAAAAATTAAATTTTTGAAATAAAAACAATTTGTTGCGATTGATAGCAGATTAGCTTTTGCAAAATAAAAGATTGATCAACTTGAGAATGTGGCAATTGACAATCTCCAAAATCAAATACAGAGAAAAGGAGAATACGTTTTTAAAATAAATAGAAATTCAGTGTTCTGGAGGATACATTCCAGTGACTCACATTTATTCTTGGAGTGCCTCAAGAGCAGAGAAAGTAAGAAAACATAATGTTAAGAAATAATGGCCCAAACTATTCCAAATCTAATGAAAACAATAAGCTCTTAAATCTAGAATACTCAATAAAGCATGAGAAACAATAAGAGCTACATTAAGGTACTTCATAATCAGAAACAGTGAAAAAGAAGATATCTTAAAAGCAGCTATGGGGTGAAATGAAGCATATTATATAGTAAAGGAACAAACATTAAGACAAAAGCATATTTTGCATTAGAAACATTACAAATGAGAAGATAGTGGAACAAACTCTTTAAAGTACTGAAAGGGTATTTGTCAACCTAGAATTCTATACCCAGCAAAAATATCTTTCAAATACTAAAGCAAAATAAATTCTCATGCTAGCTGAAAGAAGCAATCACTAGGAACCTGAACAAAAAAGATTCAAGAAATACTAAAAAACAGGAAAAAAAATTGATCCTATGGAAAAAGTGGATAAATTATACTAGATGAAATCCTTTCTGGATTAATACAAATGAATGAATACTGGAAATAACTAGAGTAGTAAAACATAGTTAATTTTGAATTATTTAAGTCATATATGTATTCAATTAAGTGTTTTAAAGTAACAAAATATTTTAATAGACTTTTAATATAGGGAATGGTTTTAATATAGGTAAAAACACAATGTATGACAGAACATAAAGGCTTAGATAGGAGAGATGAGAGTATATTGTGTATGAAGGAGCAAAATATCACTTAAAGATAGACTGATAAGTTAAATACGTATACAGCATAGCCTTAAAAAATTAAGTAAAAAAGAGTTACAATTAATAAACCAACAACTGAGGTAAATCAGCATCATAAATATAATTCAAAAGAAGTCAGAAAAAGTCAAAAGGGGACATAGTAAAATTAATATAATCACAGCATATATAAACCTAAATGTAGTAATAACACATTATCTATAAATGATTTACACAGATAAAAATGTCAGATTGGATCAAACACAAGACTCAACCACATGCTGCCCACATGAAATGTACTTTAAATATAAAGACACACATAGGTTATAAATGAAAGAATAGGAAAATTTTATACTCATGCCCCCACAAATAAAAAGAAAGTAATGGTAGCTGTATTTATATAGGACAAATTAAACTTTAAGTCAAAGAACATTTCTAGAAATAAAATAGTGATTTCGTAATGAAAGGGGTATCAATTCATTCCAATTCTAAACAATTATGCATCTAAAAAAGCATTAAAATATATGTAGCAAAAGCAGATATGACTTCAAAAAGAGATAAACCGCAATTACAGGAATAAATTTCGGTATCTCTTTTTCAATGCTTGTTAGAACAAGTAGCTAGGAAGTGAAAAAGTATACGATAATTTTGAATGACACTACCAACTGTCTTGACCTAATTAATATTTATGGAACACTCTACCCAATAACAATAGAATACACATTTTCCGAAGTGTAAACAGAACACTTATCAAGAAATTGAATTTTAAACAATTTAGATTTAGATTCCATTTATTGTTAAGATGTATTTATCTTTATTTTTGATGCTGGGGATTTAACCAGTGACACTGTACAAACTCTTACCACTAATCTACACCTCCAACCCAGTCTTCCCTTTTAAATCTTTATAACACTAATTTAAAAAATTAATTTACCAGCATTAATTCTGCTTCATTAGTAATAAACACAATTAGTAAAGAAATTCTTCTAAAATTATTTTCTTTGGGAATTTTAAATATGGTATCTATGAAATATGGATATTTATTTATTTATAGAAATATATTTGGCATTCCAAATATGTGTCTGGCCTAAAGAGAATGAAAAATGTTTCACCACATATTAAAACCAAAGTCAAGGCAGCAATTAACAAAGAATACTACCACCCAATAAAATCACTCAGTAGGTGGGGAATATCTTTATAAAACATTAAAGATATTAATAACTTTGGGATTAGGAGCACCATTAAAACAAGCTATTTTGGTTAATTTATTAGTTCTAATCAATGTTCTTGGTTTTTAAAAAGCTGCTTAGAATATCTCTCCACATTCTTTTGATAGATACTGACTGCTGTTTTCAAAAGGCCTACTCAGTAGTCCAAGATTTAATAGCATCTTCTTATCTACCGCAAAGGTTAAACAGGAATAAAATTGGCAATGGTTTGAAAGAAACAAGCAGAGTAGGGGAGTGTACAAATTTAGGACTGGATTGGCTTTAATGTCACAAATTAACTTAAAAGCTAACTTGCAATATTGCTCAGAGGCAATCACCTCCTGTACATTCTGCATGAGCTATGCAGTTCCACAGGGAACAGGAGGATATTCTGTTTTTTCTCCTTCCTAACCCACCCATGTTTAAAACAGAGTATCACCTCACAAAGTAGCATGTGTGTCAGAGCAGTACCCAGTTCATGCACACACAGGGACATGCACATTATGTGACAGAGCTAAGCTCATGTTACCGTTGTTCCCTGCACCATGTCTACATAACTGTTTACTAGCATTGTTGGACTTATTCCTCACACAAGCATTGATATGTCAGTTTTACATCCCTATTTAGTGACAAGGACACAGAGGCATGTAGAAACTCAGCAATTTGTCTATTCAGAAACTGGGAACTAGCAAAACCATTTTTCACCACAGAGACTGCAAGTCTAACATTCTTTTCATCTCTTAGCTTTTCTTCCCTTTTTGGATAGCACTGTATTGTCTCCCTCATTTACTTCCACTCTCAATGGGCTTCAAGTCACTGAGACCTGGGTTAAACTCTATAACTCCTATTCAGTAGTTACTTGATGTGTGCCTCAGTTTCTTCACATAAAATCTAGAAACCATAAGAATGTATAAATAACTAAGCCAACATGCCTAAAGTACCTATCCACATGCATAGACCACAGGAGATGATAAATATTCATTCTGGTATCCACATACAGAATTTTAAATCATTGATTTTTTTAATATATTGTTAATAAATGAAACTCTAGAAGTAGAAGTTGCTGATTTACTCAAGGTATCTAAACATAGTAATGAACAAAAATACCTGTGAAGAGCTATCTACAGGTAAGAAACACCAATGTAATTTGAAGCCTTGCATAGTAGAAAATTGGAGACAAATGTTGTTAGTGTCTCAGTCTTAAGAATATTTTGTAATGTGGGCTTTTGTGTTATGGTCAGGGTTTTATCACAATTATATCACCAAAATGAATAATTTTCTGATCACTGTATAATTATGGAAAGTCTTGATGACTGATCATTTAAAATCTATCCAACTTGATTTAAAGAATTCTTAAGATTGTGTGTTAATTATAGAAACAACATTTTGATTTTTCTTTACCCATTTTCCAAAGAATTTTGATAGTTGGTCATCAAGAAAAGTATATGATATAGAGTCTCATAAAATTTGAGACTCTAATTCCTAGGCTTCTGTTTCTATTTTTGTTGACTGGTCTGATTTCCTTTCTTTAATGAATTATAATCAGTTCATTATTATTAGAATTAATGAAAATGTCAAGAACTATTCCCCTTAAGTGGGCTCTTTTTCAATACTAATAAATAACTATGCTATTTTAAATTTTCATAACAAACTTATCACATGCCAAAATGTACTATAAATTATAGATACTCATCATTAGTAATGTATAGACTATCCAGTGTCAGACATATTATATAGAGAGGTCCTTAAAATAGCCCTTGTTGCTGTGGCTGAATTGAGTGTTCACCGTATTGGAGGCATATTATAATTCTAGTATATATATATCTTAGTCTGAGTATTTTTATACAGTTAGCAAATGACTTCTAATCACTATCCTGGTAAAACAGCATGACAAGAAGAGGCTATCAGTTTTGATCAACTGAAGCTGGGTTTCAACGGGTTAACTGGGATCATTGCTTCTGAGACTGTTCATATTCTCAGACTTCACAGCCCCAGCAGAGGCTGGCTCTGTAATAAGTCTCACATTACATGCGGATTAGATTTGTAGAAATCCTGTAACTCAATAGGTACCTGCCTATTCTCTCCTGGCGTCAGCCTGCCTGCACTGCTTTGCTCTGTAGACATACCTGGCATTCCACCCATGCTTCCCCACTTACTAAGTGAACTGGAGTCGGCCTACCAAAACATTGGGGTATTGTTGTGAAGGAGAAAGCCCTTTGACAGCCAAGCAAAGTGTGAAGTTGGGCTTGCAAAGCCTTGTACCTTTCACTGACATGTACATGCCACCCTAACTTCCTTACATCCTGCAGGAACGTTGGAGTAGAGCTATTTCCAGGTATTAGTCACTAAAATGCATTTATACTACAAAAGTTAAGATGGAGTTCTGGCTGCCTTTTCTTCCTCTTCTCTTTCCCGTTCCTCCCCACCCTCACCTCCTGGACCACCACCAGCCTTACCCTCCCCTCTATGCTTCCTCTCCCAAGGTACAGCACACACCTTGACAAACATGTTTACACGCAAAGGAGGGAAAACAAAACCAAGCCCAAAGCACAACAAAAAACAGGCTTGGCACTAAATCCTAGAGCAGTCAGTGGACTGATTTCTGGGAGCCGTGCCAAACGCGATAAGCTGCTATTTTAACACATATCTCTAGTTCTCAGCACAAATCATTCATTAAATAATTAGCATGTTACCTTGTTAAGATTTTTTTAAAACTAAGGTGAGGTTTTCATTCAGGAAGCACATTGGATTGTTTAGCATCTTTTTCTAATTAAGCATTAATCCCTCCCAGGAAGAATGAGTCATTCAAGCAAGTGAACTTTCAAAGATAAGGGATTTCTCTTTTGTAAACTGCAATTAACAGCTTTTAACAGCCAGCATTGCTCTGGTTTTCCCAGCAGTTGAAATGATTCTGATGATTTTTTTTTTTTTTTTTTTTTTTTTTTTTTTTACTTCTTGCTCTTTTACAGCTGACCAAACTCAGGAAATACAGGTATCTATGACAAATATGGAGACAAGATCAGCAGTAAGAAGACCTAAACAAAACAAAACAAGAAATCTCCACCTGAGTTGCATCGCCATCCATACAGTGTTTTCCTTACAGGAAACTTTTACTAGCAGCACTCTCCCAGGAGACACAAGGAGGCATTCTGTTTGACAGTTCTGATGCACTGTGCCGTTCACAGGTGCAGAAATTATCCTGGCAGTCAAATTCAGGCACTTGTCCTAGGTGTGTGCACACTTTTTCAACACAAAACTTCATTTTGCAGTTGTATTTAGAAGTACCTCTGGAGAAATCTTAAAGTCCAACAGTTTTGTACCAAACATTTCTAATTTTTATAGCCAAATCAAAGATTAAATCTTCGTCTTTTCATGAGAATACATGAATTGCCATAGCTGGTAACTCTAGAGAAATTCTGTTTAGACATCTTCTATGTAGTTTCTTACACCAGTATTTATTTATTTATCATTATGGCAGAACACCATAAGCTGTTTCTTCTTGAAGGTTCTCAGACTTTTTACCATTTTCCAAAAGGGATGTATGAGAAACAAAGGTGGGGGGGCAGGTTTTATGTCTTCAAAATGGGAAAGTAATAACTGATTTTTCATGCATAATGAACATTTTGTTATTAGAGTCTCTCAGCTTCTTCAAAGAGCAATTTCACCCATGAATCAGCTTCACAGAGTTTTAGAACTATATCAGACCTCAAAGGCAATATGATCCAATTTCTCTATTAAAGAATTAAAGGAGGGCTAGGGTTGTGCCTTACACTAGTACGTGTAAGGCAGTGGGTTTGATCATCAGCATCACATTAAATAAATAAGTAAATAAAGTCAAAAACATTAAAGGAAAACTAGCAAGGCAAAGTGACTTGCCCAAGGTCACATACTAATTCATGCTAAACCAGGGATAGAATCAATTTTATTAACTTTCTATTTAGGAAATTCTACTCTTTTGACATATCTTGTATGGGAAAAAGTCTGACTGTAGTTAGGAAGGCGTCATTTTATCATTTAAATACAAGGGAAATAATTCTCAGTGGTTTCAAGCTTTTCTCTTGCTGATCTCTGTGCTAAAGAACTGCAGGTGTAATTTAAGAAGAAAGGGAGGGGAACTGACCTCTAGTTGGGTCTTTCTAAAATGGCCTTTGCATAGATAGACTGAAAATAAACAAACCAATAAATCAGCGACCCTATCTTTAAAAATATAGTTAGATTTTAGGTTAATTTTTTTCAGTGGTGAAGAGAGCAGAAGTCTCTTTTGTTTAAGCCTCATGATCACAGCAGTTAATCAAATACTTCTGGCAAACTTTGAAAGAATATTTGTCTGTATAATCTGAGAAATTCCTATATATCAAAGACTAACTTTTGTCCTTAGTAACTTTCTACCTCATTCCAAGGTAAGGGAAACAAAAAACAGAGAATCTGAACCTATACCCAAAGTCCAAATGAATACAGTGATATTAGAGTTAACTTAATGGTGTATAGAGTTACATATATAAGGCTGAAGGTTTATAATTGTTAATAATGTTGAATTATTTTAGTAAGTTTTTTATTTTTGCATTTAAGTTGCTATTTAGAGATCACACCTCAAAATTAGCAATTTTAAATACATGCATACACATTTAAATAAGCACTCCAAACCCCTTGGTATAGTCAAAGACAACGATGTTGGCTAGTCTCATTTATTCTGTCAGCATTCACCCTACTGTTGAGTGGTTACAGTTCAAGGAACCCAGAAAAAATTGTGGCATATAGTCATTTTTCTCTAGAAGTTTACAATCTATCTAAAGAAGTAAAAAACATAATAAAAGAACTATGGTGGTGGGGGGAACATAGCTCAGTGGTAGAGTGTATGTTTAGCATGTACCAGGTCTTGGGTTCAATCTCTAGTACCACCAAAACAAAAAAGTTAGGCACATTGTTAATATGAAGTTTGATAAAATGCCAAAATGAGAGCTTCAAATATTATGTTATACATTTATAAGAAAGAGAGAGTTATATTATTTGGGAAAATCCTTTCTTAGAAAATATAAGTTAAATTGGGCATTGAAGGTTGGATCAAATTGGGTTAGTTTTACTTTTTTGGCCAAAGGTTTGAAGACAGCATATCCAGTGAAGATATGAAAAATAAATCTCAATACATTCACACACAATTCCGTACATATAATTTCACACATAACTTTATACAGTTGGTGCTATGGATAGACTGCAACTACAAAAATGTTAAATTCTCTTATCAATAATCTACAGAAGTTTTAGGTCTTCCAGGCTGCTAAAGCCAATGCAAGTTCCAAGTTCTTTCCAAGTTGTTTTTTCAAAACAACTAAATAGTGTTTATTTCCATTGAGTGATGGATTGGAAAGAGTATACAGCAAGTAATGAGAAGATGGTCTCAAATGTACCTGCTTATTATTTGTTATATATTTGATGCCATATTTATTGGAGTTTTTAAAGATTGGCATCAGAGGTAAGGGTGCATAGTAGTAAATATATGAGAAAACAGAATGCTAATTGATTTTAATATGAGCATTTTAACTTACAACAAGGACTATGAAATGTAACCAAGAAACATTTAGAGTCTGAATACAGGTGTGTTATATTTCTGCCACTTTGATGTGGCAGTTGTCTTTGTGGAGTTTAACAGCAGTATTGTGAATAAAGACTTGGGTTAAAGTATGAAGTGAATATAAGTATTTGATTATTTGAAATGAAGGTCTCAGGATGGAAAGGGGTAATAGGAACTCTGTACCAATTAGTCCATTTGGAAATTTGTGTTCAAATTTGAATGATACACTTTAAAATATACATATATAGTCAAATGGGAATATGTTCATTGGTGAAAGTCAGGAGAGGAGGGCACTCAAAACCAAGTTGTGAAATAAGAGTTACTTTGAAGGAGCTAGAAATCTTAGGGTAGATAATATAACTTTACTGAAATATTTGAACTACTCTTTAAATGAAAAGCTTCCCCTAGATATTTCCTAAATCTCCTCAAATTTCAGAATTTATGAGAGAGAAGGGCAGGGGAGGCACACAAGAAATATTTGAGCAAAATTTTAGAACTCTTTGTGAATGGAATGGGCACCTATAGAAGATCTTTGTTAGAGGAGATTTGGACACAGAGGCTTTTTGGGAAGAACATTGTACAGTTGAGCATGGTAGCTCACACTTGTAATCCTAGCAACTGAGGAGGCTGAGGCAGGAGAATTGTGAGTTCAAAGCCAGTCTCAGCAGATTAGTGAGGCAACTTTAGCAACTCTGAGATCCTGTCTCTAAATAAAATATTTAAAAGGGTTGGAGTTGTGGCTCAGTGGTTAAGCATCCCTGGGTTCAATCCCTGGTATCAAAAAATAAAAATAAAAAATAAAAAACATTGTACAGAGAATTTGATCATTACTGTGAGTGTGAGTTTTAAAGAATAGAATTTAAGACTCAAATCTTGAACTTCCAAGATTCTACAATTCCCTAGCATTGAACATTTGATCATATTGAATTTATATATAAACACTCCTTAATTTATTATGAGGTTATGTCCAGATAACACCTATGCAAGTAGAAAATATCCTAAGTAAAAAATACATCTATGGGGGCTGGACATATAGCTCAATTGGTAGAGTGTGTGCCTCACGTATAGGAGGCCCTAGGTTCAATACCCAGCACCACAAAAAAAGTAAAAATAAAAATAAAAAAAGCATCTATATACCTAATTTACCTAACATCATGATTTAGTATATCCTACCTTAAATGATCTTCAAACACTTAGGTTAGCTTAAAAGTTGGCGCTACCATCAAACGCAAAGCCTATTTTATAAGAAAATGTTGAAAATTTTTGAACATGGTGCACTATAGGGTTCAGTCCCAGTGGTCTACCCTTGTGATCACATGGCTGGCTGGAAGCTACAGTGGCTGCCACTACCAGGCAGCAGAAGAGAATATCAGACCATTATCCTGGAAAAAGAAAAAAAGTTCAAAATTCAAAATATAATTTCTACTCAATGAATATTGCTTTTGCATCATTGCAAAGCCAAAATATTATAAGCCAGATAATTGTAAGTTGGAAGCTGTCACTTTGGCCTCTAGTCCCAGTCCCATCCCTTCAGCAAATGCTGGCTCTTCACCCTGACTCATGTTGTAAGGTTTTTGTTTTGCTCCTGTTATGGTTTGGATGTGAGGTGTCCCCCAAAACTCACATGTATGACAATCCAAGGATTCAGAGGAGAAATGATTGAGTTGTAAGAGTCTTAACACAATCAGTGTTACTGAAGTGGTGGGTGTGGCTGGAGGAAGTGGGGTCTATATTTGAGTCTGGCAAGTAGAGACCTCTCTCCCTGCTTTCTGATTACATGATGTGAGCTGCTTCCCTCTGTCACCCTCTCCCACGGAGATGTTCAGCCTCACCTCCAGCCCCTGAGGAATGGAGACGGCTCTCCATGGACTAAGACCTCTGAAACCATGAGCCCTCAAATACAACTTTTTCTCCTCTATAATTGTTCTGGTCAGGTCTTTTAGTCACAGCAGTGAAAAGACTGACTAGAGCAGCTTCTAACACCGAGTAGGGTGCTTTACACAAAGCAGACACACAACACACACTTTGAATTAATTGAATAGAATATTGAACTAAGTGAAAACTGGATAAAGGTGAAAAACTGGCACAATGTAAGTCCACAGCTAGGAGTTTTGTGCACTAAGAGACACTGACATGGGATTCTTTCATTCTTATTTTCTCCAATATAAAAAGTATTCTAGCAGCAATAAAATAAATATTTTGACACACTTAAGGAAGTGTGAGGTGTCCCTTTTCTGAAACAGTAATATGATAAATATGCTGGCCTTCACAGAAGAGAGCAGTGCTCCTTCTCTGAAGCAGCAGTTTACATGGACTTAGATTACATGCCTCTCCAACATCTTGTTTCCAGAGATGATGCTGATGAGATACCATTGGCCAGGAGGTCTGCTGCCCAGAACAATCCTCTGCTTTTCACTTATATCTCAACTTATAACAGTTATTTCATCCTAAAAAACACACCTATGTACCCATTTATTGGAAGGAGAAGGAGGTATTGATTTAAATTCACACATTTTTTTTTCTTTTACATTTTCTGAACTCAAGAAGGAGAGGTGAACAAATTGAGACAGGCATTTGGTGCTTAACAGTTAGAAATCATGGAGAGTGTCTAAATTACAGAAGGTGATCAAAGGCACCAAGGCCCAATGTGGCCAATTTATGTTAGGAACTTACTATGGTTAATATGATATGGGATATTAGTTTAGGGGAAGAGCCAAAAAAAATCAATAATCCACTTAATTTACTTTCATAAATACGCCTATGCCTTTATCCTCACCCTGTCTACAGCATCCTTATATTTACTCCCACTTCAAAAAAATAAGTGGGTTGCCATGACTTGAAAGGAGTATCAAAAAAATGGAGAATAATGTCCCTTTACACAGTAACCAGAGGACAGGCTGTGAACTAATATCAACCAAGATCCTTCTGATAACTGGAATTGTATACTCATTAATTTATTTCTCACCATGGCCCCATGAGTTCGTTAATTACATACCAGTTTATCAAATGAAGAATTGAGGCTCACAATGATTAAGTAATGTATCCAGTTCACACAGTCACAGTGAGGTGACCATAGGACCAGAGATTTTCTGATAAAAGATTCATGCTTTTACCATTATTCCATGGTACCACATTCTTTTTTTGTTTGTTTTTATTGGTTGTTCAAAACATTAAAAAGCTCATGACATATCATCTTTCATACATTTGATTCAAGTGGGTTATGAACTCCCATTTTTACCCCAAATACAGAGAGACTATAGAAGGAAGGTCACAAATAAGCAGAAAATGCAATGACTTTGAGCTATGGAATGACTCAGTGATTTCTTTGGGTTGTCCCTAGGCTTACTTCTAAAGCTGAAACACTTATAAACTCAAATATTAAGAAATCACATCATTAACTTATAATTAAACTTTTTTTCAAGGCCTTATTATATACTTTGGGGAGAAAGCTATTCTAATGTTTTGCAGGGACCTTTTGTGAGACATGCTCTAAGAGATGGTATATCTTAGGTGAAAAACCACAAAAATTGACATATCTTTCTGGTGCACCATTTCCACTTAATCTGATTCATTTTTTAAAGCAAAGAACAGTAGATATGGGAAATAATAATTGTCAAGCATGTGACATTATATTTGCCATATTAATAACTCATGGGTATAGTTGCTAAAAATAGTTACTTGCTACTTCAAGTAACTATTTTTCTTCTTCATTATGCTCAGAATATTCCATGATGCACAAGCTCTCAACCAATAACTGAAAATTTATACCAGATAAACTATAGAAAATGGGTAGAGTTTCAAAGAACTCAATCATATGCATGATGCAAATAAGTAATGACATTTGAAGCAACTATACCCATGAGTTATTAATATGGCAAATATAATGTCACATGCTTGACAATTATTATTTCCCATATCTACTGTTCTTTGCTTTAAAAAATGAATCAGATTAAGTGGAAATGGTGCACCAGAAAGATATGTCAATTTTTGTGGTTTTTCACCTATTACTGGCATATTGTGATACACCCCACTGATTTTAGAAACCCAGTGAGAAGCAAGAGTTCACACTGTTCTCATACCAGTTTACAGGCTGTTCTAGTGAGACAGTTATTGAGTTCCATAGTTAGCTTAAATGTGAATCAATTATTTAAAGAATAAGGATGTCCATGTTCAAGCACAAGAATGGGATCCTAATTAGAATAAGTTATATTTCATGTATGTATAACATGTCAGAATACACTCTATTGTCATGTATATCTACAAAGAACAAATAAAAATTTTTTAAAAATAAAGAATAAGGATGTCAAGCAAAAGATAATTTCTCTTTATATATATGTATGTAATTGAAGCATCTATATAAAAATATATATCAATATTTAGTAGTTCATTAACTGTTAACTCAAGTTTCTAAAATATTCAAACTCACATATGCCAAATTTATCCGTCCCCTAAGTCAAACACAAACTTTCAAGTGGATATGTTGCCATCAACATTTTCAACTTCAGAGGCCATTACTGGAGCTTCCACGCTGTTGTCATCCTTGAAAATACTTAGGCATTACATTAGATCAGACTTCACAGCAGATTTTTAACCAGTGAGGTGGGATTTTAAAAATAATAAATTAGCAAATTATTTTAATTGACAAAAGTTATATATATTTATGGTGTCCAGTTCAATGTTCTGAAATATACATTGTAGAAAAACTAAAGTAAGCTAATTATTATAAGCATTTCCTCATGTACTTATAATTTATTGATGATGAGAGAAGTTAAAATTTAGAAATTTTTCAGGTACATATTGTTATTGATAATAATCATGTATAACAGATCTCTTGAACTATTTATTATTCCTGTCTAAATGAAATTTTGTATCCTCTGACCAGCATCTCCTCAATTCCCACCTCCTCCTCAGTCTCTGGTAACTACCATTCTATTCTCCAGGTTCAACTTGTCTAGATTCTGCATATTTAACTGAGATCATGCAAAATTCGTCTTTCCGTGCCTGCTTCCTTTACGTAACGTCCTCCAGGTTCATCCATGTTGTTGCAGATGATAGCACTTCCTTCTTTATTCTTCTTGGGTACATTAGATTTTTAGAAATAGCCAGAGTTTGTGAGAAAGCTGCTAAAATAGAGAAACGTAACCATAAAGTAAAAGTACTTAATTTTTGGTGTCTTTTCTAAGGTTCTACTCAAGCAACTGAATAAGAGCAATATTTTGACTGATGGAGAGATAATATCACAAGCTTTCCCAGTAGACTGCATGGAACTGCAATTGAGGGTGTTAACATTGGAGCTGGACATAGCTGGATACCTTGACCTTGTAGAACTTTGGTCTTCTCGCCTTTAAATGCCTTTAAATGAGGATAATAATTCCCACTTTAAATGTTATTGTCAATTTTATTACTGAAGAATACTATTCATCTGGGTTGAAGAACACTATTCATTTAAGGTAGTTTCTTGAAATGTCTAGTATTCTGTAGTCTCACCTCATATTTGTTATCGAACCTACCAACTTTTATGTGTGATCACCATCATTTGACTCTTAACATAGTTTAATAGACCTTCTTAAAATGCTTTACATTACACGAGGGTTTTACTTTTATGGCAAACCTGCTAATAGAAATTGATATTAGCCTAATAAGCCACAGTTAACAAAAATGTCAGGTGATTCCTCCTGTGAAATCAAACTAAATTGCAGATGTTAATGAAGAGTCTTCTATGGCCTCAGGGTTGGGAGACTCTGAGAAAATATGAAACATTAAACACACATGATTAAATAAAATTTCTTTGGTGAGCACATGATAATCTCATGCAGAGATATTAATTGGTCTAGGGTCTGATCAAGGTTATAAGAAAACAGGTGGCAGATGCATGATTTAGAGGAAAAAGCAAATGTGTCACACAGGCCATCAGTCATTAACATTTACCGAGGTTGTTCTTCTTCATGCATGAATGGCTTGCACTATTTAGAATATTTCACAAGTAAAGCTGAAAGGGGTTGGTAACATTTTTTAAAATCTGTGGACTAACATATTTTCATAATTAACCTAGACCCTGAAAATAGTCTTCATTTGAAATTGAGAACTCCATTACAGGTTTACTTTATAATAAATCTGTGCTTATAATAATCATTACATTTTTGGTTTCTGATATGTTCCTAAAGTAGGATTTACTCCCATGGGGTTCTGTCATTCCAAAAATTTTTAAGAATTTACAAATTTCCTGAATGTCCGTCGTTAGACTAATTTCACACTACAGAAAATTCAGAAAAAGTATTTACAATTCTATTACTCTAAATGGACCATCATTACAGCATTAGTATTTTGTATTTCTGATCTCTATTGTTACAGATGTGTTATTTTATTTAATGTAATCACAATATAAATATACTTTTGTGTTCTGCTTTTTTTCATTCATCTTGGTAAAGACTTATTTTTTGAGGTATTAGCATACATCATCTTCACATAGCATGAGATACAAAAGGTACTAATGTATAGCCCTACATTATAGATTCACAGAGTCATGCAAAGAAAGGATTCTAGTGGACTTCACAGCCTGAGACTCAATTCTGGCTTACCTGATTTGTTGACTTTTTAACTCTTTAACCCTCAATGTGTTCTTCTATAAATGGGGAAATACCTGCTCATGAGGTTGTTGTGGGAAATCAAATAATTAACATAAAAACACTTAGAACAGGGCCTGGGGCTATAGCTCACTGGCAGAGCACCTTCCTAGCAAGTGTGAGGCACTAAGTTCATATAAAAAATAAATAAAGGTATGATGTCCATCTACAACTACAAAAAAATTAAAGAAAACACTTAAAATAATATCTCAAATGTACTAATATCTCAAATCACATTGAACAAACTGGCAGTCAATGTCCCATTGCCCGAACCAGTTCCCCCATTTTCCTGGTCTATCACACTGAGAACCTTGAAGTAGACACAGTGTTGAACATATGCCTTATTCTCCATAGCCTAGCCCTCTCCACATCATTCACTGGGCAGCTATGGAGAATCACAATCAATATTTCATAATTTCTATGCAGCTCACATTCCCTCAGAAATACTTTGGCAGCTTTCACTATATATGGTTGCAGTTTTTCCAACATTATATGTGATTGACAAAGAAACATAAGAGGACTACTCAATAAAATTTCAACACAAAATGTTCACATTTGAAATGCTAAGATCTCCAAAATGCCGAACCTCATCATTTGTGACATCCAAGTAGATTTGAAATATGTAATTTGCTTCTTACCCCTTAAGAGGACCAAGTTGACATGCACACAGTTCCCAACCACACCTGCCATCATACACATATACTCATATATGCTGCTATAAAATAATAAAGAGCACCATAGGCTTAGCATTACTAAGATGAGATGGGTTTTTGAGGGTCTTCTTATTTCAGTTTGTCTGTATGTGAAATAAAGGGTTGAATTTATAAATCAGAGTGAGCCTATGATGCATTTATCTTATTCCAAATGTTAATTTATGGATTTCACAAGATCTACTATGCTTTAAAGCTCAGAGAGTGGTTTTTCTCAGTAGCTCAATGACTCAATTTCCAGGGTAGTGCCACTCCAAGAAAATTGAATAGTTATCAGAATGAGAATTTTTGTTCTGTCGTATCTGGGTATAGAGTGACAAATTTCATCCTGACACAGACAGAAAACTATAATTTACACACACACACACACACACACACACACACAGAGAGCAATTGTGAAATAAAGATAAAGATTCCTATATTAGCATTCCAAGTCCTTCTTTTAGAATGTATTATTGCTTTCATCCCAAGGCTTTGTATTTACATGGTAAATGTTAATATGAAAATATATTCTGGCACATTTACTAGATTAACATCTCCTAAGAAAGGGATTTCATATCACAAGGACAAGATATCATGAAAGGTACACTAGATTAGAAGTTTGGTGTTCAGAGTCTGAGCTGGTCCCTATCACTATCCCACTGTGAAATTAGAGAAAATTGTAGTATGTGTTCCAGAGTAAGGGTTATCAACCTAGATTGGTTTGACTGGGACTATCCTCATTTTAAAGGTGGGGCATGGTTGCACACACCTGTAATCGCAGTGACTCTGAAGGCTGAGGCAGGAGGATCACAGGTTAGAAATCAGCCTCAGCAATTTAGTGAGATCCTAAGCAACCTAGTGAGACCCTGTCTCTAAACATGAAAAAAAAATGTTAAAGGGATGGGGATATGGCTTCATGGTTAAGCGCCACTGGGTTCCATCCATGGTACCAAAACAAAACAAAAACAATTGTACACCCAAAGAACTCTTGTAGTTCTGAGCAAACAGAAATAATTGGTCACACTAGAAAGAGAGGGAACACTGAGAATATTGAGAGAAAAACCTCAATGTTGTGCAAGCTTGGGAGGAAGGATATGTGAAGGGGAAAGACTTCAACAGTAATAACTACAATACTGGGAATATTCAGGCCATTTGGACTTCTGCAAGATTCTTGAGGAAGTGCTGCCCCCAAATACACCTGGACTTAAGCTTGTTCAACCTCTACAATTCTGAGACTGGATTTCCAGTTACTTTAAAACCACTCCAGAAAATGAGGGCTTATTAAAAGATACTAATCTGGTAGCACAGACCTTGCAGCTTTTAGTATTACATGGTCACACACCCCTTTCTGGGCATTGCCTGCTTTCTTTGTCTGTTTCCTTTCAACTAAACTTGTCTTTGGTCCATTTCTGCCTTACATCTTCTCCCTATGGCGTTTTAGGCAGCCTATGTAAAATTCTTCTGAATTTGTGATCCAGCTGGTCTGAATGCATTGTAACTTAGTTTTCCTTTTCTTTCTTTTTTTTTTTTGGGTGGTGGGGGGATTTGGGGGGATTGAAGTTAGGGGCACTCAACCACTGAGCCACATCCCAAATCCTATTTTGTATTTTATTTAGAGATAGGGTCTCACTAAGTTGCTTAGCACCTTGCCATTGCTGAGGCTGGCTTTGGACTCAAGATTCTCCTGTCTCAGCCTCCTGAGCTGCTGAGATTACAGGCATGCACCACTGTGCCCTGCTGAATTTAGTTTTCTACACTTGAACATTGTTTCAATACCTGCCTATCTTCTGGCTAAAGCCTGTATCATAGTTCCTAACTGCTTTATCTGGTCCTTACCTTTGGGAATTCCTATAGAGAGGACTGAGGCTCTAACCCTATTCATACTTTTGGAAAGCAAATGGATTTATTGAAAAAGGAGATCATGCAATCATTTTTCATTTTGTATCAATTTTTTCCTTTAGAGGCTAAATTACTATAGATGGCTTAAATCACACCTTCATCAGTTTTGTTTTCTCAGTACAGATAAATTCTTCCCCATATCATACAAATTCTTACTTGTTAGTCCAATTTACAATGTTTTGGGTTCTTTGAGATCTTGATGAACTCAGTACAATGAGGTGAGAGGGCAGAAAGAATAATTTTAACAATTTTACTTCATTTCCTAAGCCACTTGTATTCCACAAATGTTACTTGGTACTTATTATGTGCTAGACTTTCAAGGGTAAAATGAGCCTCTGAAAGGATTGTGTAACACAAGATGAAACTAGGCCATTCCAAGGTCATTATATAGAGCCTGTCACATAACAGATACCAAAACACATGGGCAAACAATGTATAAGATACATAATAAAAAAATATTTGTCAAATTTATAACTCAGCATGTCAATTTTTATACTAATTTGTTGTAAATTTTCTCACTCTAACTAGTCACTTTTTGTCTAATTTCAAGCTTGTGATTTTTTAATTCTTTTTCTTAAATAGTGATGTCCAAATTCTATAAGCCTCAGGTATCATAAAACTTGAATCCATCTATATTCCAGAAGAAAAAAAGATCAGCAGCTATCACTTAGTTCTACACTTTTGTCCTTAAAATAATATTGGAAGAGCTTTTGGGTTCTAAAACAAAAACTTTGAGCCCATACTAAAAATTGATCTGATTTCTAGGAAAGTAAAAATATATTTTAGTTGTATATGATGTAGAGATTTACAACCACAAGCCTGGGATCCTAGTTAGAATAAGCTGTACTCCATGTTTATATAAATAAGTCAAATTGTACTCTATAGTTATGTATAACTAAAAAGAATACATATATGTGTATATACATAGTCATTAACGTTATAAAGTTTCATTATACTTTCATGACATAAGAAATACATATTTGTGTGGTTTAAAAAGAAAATCATTGCTAGTGTCTCAAATATTTCTTAACTATTTGTATGGCTACCACTTGGGAGAGAGATTTCTTGTAGTCATGAAAGAAAATCTTTATAGTTTTATCCAATTCTTCTGGAGGTAGTTAAAAGATATTGGTGAAATCAAATGGAAAAGAAGATAAAAGAGAGGGATTTTAGCTTGTTCCCAGTGCGACAAGTTTATTAAGTTATAAACCATGTGCTCTATGCATACTTCCCGTAAGCTCTTACTTAACGTTTTGTGACAGTTTTAATATAGCAAAATTAGACATGCTGTCACTGACAGCTACCTGGTTTCCATGCACTAACACTACTGGCTTCTTGCCCAATTCTAATACACTTGAAAAGAAGGCCAAGGAGCAAAATCAGGATGCATGAAGTACAAAGTAGATCTCAGCATGCAAAATACCGACTGCTCCTAAGGAATCTTTAAGCATTACTCAGCACCAACTGGCTTGGCAAAAGAAGGAAAATGACAGTGTGCTTGTTACCAATATTTAAAGACTGCCTGATACAAGGCACATCACCTAAAATAATTCTAAACTGAAAATAAGATTGCAGAACTATTTGTTTTCATTTCAAATGCAGTTACAGTCTTTGAATTAATGTAAAATACTTCCACAGGAAAAAGGTACATTTGTATATGGCTGATGGGACTCGAAATTGATGCAACCACTCTGGAAAGCAGTTTGGAGATTCCTCAGATAGCTTGGAATGGAACCACCATTTGACCCAGTTATCCCACTCACCTGCATATACACAAAAGACTTAAAATCAGCATGTCACTATAGTGACACAGCCACATCAGTGTTTATAGCAGCTCAATTCACAATAGCTAAGCTATAGAATCAACTTAGATGCTCTTCAACATATGGGTGGATAAAGAAAATGTGATATAACAAAACATTCCTCAGGCATAAAGAACAATGAAATTATGGCATTTGCCGGTAAACCGATGGGACTGGAGACAATCATGATAAGTGAAATAAGCCAATATCAAACAACCAAAGGCCAAATATTCTCTCTGATATGCAGATGCTGATTCACAATAGGTAGGGGTGTGGAGGTTGTAAATTTTCTTACTCTAACTAGTCACTTTTTTTGTCTAATTTCAAGCTTGTAATTTTTTATCTTTTTCTTAAAGGGGAGGAGAGAGGTTCACTGGATTGGACAGGGCAGAGTTTCGGGGAAAGGGAGTTGGAATGGGAATTGGAAAGACAGTAGAATGAATTGGACACAACTTTCCTATATTCATATATGAATACAAGACAAATGTAACTCCATGTCATGTACAACCACAAAAATGGGAAGTTATACTCCATGTATATATAGTAGGTCAAAATAGATTCTACTATCATGTATAACTAAAAAGTAAAATTTTAATATTTTTTAAAAAGAAAAGAAATTCTAAAAAATTCCACAATAAATCCATTGCTCTCTACATGAGTCCTAGAAAAGATGCATTTAGAAGAAATGCATGAAGTAATCTTCTTTTTTCTTGTATCATAATAGTTTAATCATTTGGGAGATTATTGTATATTAATCAAGGGGCATAATTACTCATGGAGACAAACAGTAAATTTAAAGCTAGTGATTGCTTTCTTAATCACATCTTTAATATATTGATCAATGCTAACTATCAACCTGGCATCACTACTTTAGGATCTGGTAAGGGAAAGTGAGTACAGAATAAAGAATATTGGAGGGAAAGTCAAATTTCTGACAATATTTTCATCAGCACCACTTTTCAAAAATCCCAATGTAATCTCATCTGACAAGGCAATGGAGAAAAGGGAAAAACTGAACGACAATATGCTAGAATCTGATGTTCTGAAAGTCATGATTCCTGTAACAATACTTCTGTCTCCTATTTATTTATGTATCTGTTTCATCAAATTATGTCATATTTTACATTAATATTATATATTTATTTTGTATTTGTATTTTCAATATAGCTTTGAATAATATTTGTATGATTTTGGTATTTCTTTTCCCTCTAGTAAACATTTTTGCACCTCTGTTCCATTCTGTTGAATAAAGGAAATTATATAATTTAATAAGAAAAATAAAAAAGGATCAAATTTAATAAAATCTACACAACCAAAAATTAATAACAAAATAGTTTAGATTATTGTTTGCATATTATATGTTAGCCAAGATGAAATTACTTTGCATGGTTTTGAAGGGAAACACAATCTGTAGTATAATAATTATTAATAATGTAATAGGAATTTTTGGAAATTATAATAAATATAACACACACATGAGATTAGAAACTTTAAAAGTCTGCCAATAGCAAACATTGCTGAAGTTACAGAAAATCAGGAAATATTATATGCTCAGGAGGAATGTAAATTGGTACAATTTCTTTAAAAAACAATTTGTCAGTTTCTAGAAAAACAATAATATGCATGATGTTTTTAACCAGCAATTCTGCTCTACTTAATACCCATTCTGTATTATTATACATAAGCCAAGTAAACATATACAAACATATTTATTGTAGAATTGTCATTATTTATGATAAAACAGAAACAACCCATTTACTGAGAAAGAATGAAATGACTCAAGACTTGTTGGAAAAAAAAAAAGAAATAGAAGGACTTGTAACCTAGATATTTGAAGTTATCAAACATAGACTTAAAATAACTATAATTACTGTTTAGAAATAGATGTGAAAATGGAGAATATTTGTCAGTTCCCTGGACTTGGTTAAAAAAAAAAAGCAAAAAGCAAATTCTAAGTGACTTTAAAAATAATGTCTACAGTTAAGAGCTCAATGAATGGTGTTAACAGTAGATTATGTTGAGGAGAGAAGCTTTGTAAACAGAAAGTAGGTCAGACAAAATCATACAGCATCAAGCCAGAGAGAAAAAGTAGTGAGAAATATACAGAAGAACAAGAAAGATATGTGCAGTCAAGTGAAAAATTCTAATGGAGATGTAATAAGAATTCTAGAAATGGATGGAACTAGAGACCATGATGCTGAATGAAATAACCCAAAAATAAATGGAATGGGGCAAAATTTTCTAAGACATGAATTCATGAAGTCATATACATGAGGCAGGAAGTACGCAAAGAATGCTACCCTTAGGCACATGTACCAAACTGCTGGAAACCAAAATTTAATAGAAACCTTAAAAGTAGAAGGAAAAAGCACTTAACTTCTTAAGATCAATAAGATTGACAATAGGATTCTCAACATAAAATATGGAAGCTAAAGATAATGGACTGACATTTTTTAAGGCACTGGGATTTTTTTTAAATGAAAACTTCCTGGATTCTAAATCCAGTGGAAATTATCTAAAAAATTAGAATGAAATAAAGATGGTTCAGAAAAAAAATCCAAAAATTGAAATAACATATAATATATTCAACATACATATAATATATTCAAGAGACTATAATATTGTTATATTCAATAGTACTGTATTGAATAGATTAATCTTAAAATACAAAAGGAGAGTTTTTTGGGTAGAAGGAAAATGACCAGAAATGGGGCATAGATAGTGAAAATATAAAATAAGAAGCACTAAAGGAAGCAAATATATAAGTAATTATGAAGTTACTATTTAAAGTATAAAAACACTAATAATTTTCATCGGATTAAAGTATCCACAGAATTAAGATGCATAACAGATGAATCATAAATAGAATTAAAATGTTCTAAGCTCTTTGCATTGTATGGGATGTGTCAAAAGCAAGATATGAAGTGAAACCACCAGAAGAAAACATTTGCAGATACTGCAAAGCAAAGTGGTTTTTAAACATGTTTTAACTAACCCCTAATATTGTACATGTTTATGGGGTCCAGTGTTTCATTCAATATGTCTATATAATGTAGGATCAAGATAACTAACATACCCTTCACCCCAAGCATTAATCATTTCTTCATTCTGGGAATATTTTTTAAATTCTTTTACTAACTTCTTCTGATTATGTGATTGTTGTCACACATTTATCCTAATATACAATAAAACATTAGAAGTTATTGATTCCATCTAACTGCAACCTGGTTCCCACTACTGATCTTTCTTTATCCTCCTTTCCTTGACAACCTTCCCAGGCTCTGATAACCACTATTCTATTTCCTACTTTTATAAAATCAACTTATTAATTTACACATACAAATAAGACATGCAGTATTTATCTTTCTCTACCTGACTTACTTCACTTAACATGTCCTCCTTTTTCAGCCCTATTGCTGAAAATGACAGAATTTATTTCCATTTATGACTGAATAGTAGTTCGTTAGGTACATATACTCCATTTTCTTTATCCATTCAGTAGATGGATAAAGATCCGTCACTAGATGCCTATATTGATCTTGGTTATTATATGACTAGAAAAGCAATCAAGAAAGATACAAATACTAAAGTCTTGTTGACATACTAATTTCATATGTACTGGGATATACTCAGTAGTGGGATTGCTGAATCATGTGGTAGCTTTATTTCTAGTTTTTTGAAGGACATTTGTACTGTTTTCCATGATTGCTACATTAATTTACATTTCCACCACTAGCACATAAGAATCCCCTTTCTCTGCATCCTTGTCTTTTTGATAATAGCCATTCTAATTAGTTGAGATGATGTTGTGGCTTTGATTTACATTTCTCTAATGATTAGAGATGTTGGTCATTTTTTCATATACTTATTGGCAACTTATATGTCTTCTTGTGGGAAATATAGATCTTTTACCCATTTTTAATTGTACTATTCATTGATTATTTTTTGATGTTATCAAAATTTTTATACATTTAGATATTAATACATTGTTTGATAGTTTGCAAATATTTTCTCTCATTCTGTGGGTTTTCTCTTTATTCTGTATGTGTTATTCAATCTTTAATTTTTTTATTGTATATATTTTTCCTCTCACTTGCCTTATGTTTTTCCTTTCCTGGATTCTCTCATCTTTTCTACCACTAATGGTCAATCTCTACTAATTCTTCTTCCACTCCTTCACTATATAGAAGATTTTGGGTTTGATAAAATCTCATTTATCAATTTCTGCTTTTGTTTCCTGTATTTTGGGGGTCATATCCAGAAAAGTCTTTGTACAGACCAACATCTTTAAGCATCTTTCCTATCCTTTCTTCTAGTAGTTTCATAGTTTTGAGTCCTGGGCATATGTCTCAAGTCCATTTTGAGATAATTTTAGCATTTAATGAAAGTTAGGTGTCTAGTATCCATCCTTGACATTTGGATATATAATGACAGTTATTGAAAAGATTGCCTATTCTTCTATGTATGTTCTTTCTACTTTCAGATGAAGTAGTTTAAAAGCAGCAAATATTGATATGGATAAAGAAGACAGAATAAAACCATCACTAATAAGGTATAATAATTATAAATATGACTACACCTAATAAAATCTACAATATAAGTCATAAACACATAAAACTGAAAGAAAAAATAAGTAACTACAAAATCATTGTAGGAGGTTTTAAAAGAAACAGACTGACATATACAATGTTAGATGATATATGACAAATGCACTTTTATAGTACCATAAGAGAAGGATGGATTTTTCAATAAATGATTCTTTTGATATCAACTAGAAGGAAAATAAATCTTGACTCCTGCTTCTCACACATGCATACACACACATGTGCACACACATACAAATAATTCCAAGTGGATTGTGTATCTAAGTGTGATACATAAAAGAATAAAGTTTTCTGTAGTAAAAGAATAGTTACATTACAGATAACACACAAGGCAGAAAACTAATTGCAATAAAAAGATCAATTGTTAGCCTCCTTTAACATCAAGAACCTTTTTGTTTTTCATTTAAAGACATTATATATATATATACACACACACACACACACACACATACATATAAACCACAGGGTGGATATACATGCACACATACACACCCATATATATATGTGTATATATATGTATATAAATATATATGTAAATAGTCCCTGAACTGAAAATTACTAAGAATTTAAAGAATTCCTTAACCAATAAATAGACAACAGGATCATCCCCAACCCCCATCTTCATGGACAAAAAACCTGAACAGGCACAAAACAAAAGTGGATATTCAGATGACCAATAGATACATGGACAAGTGTTCAACATTATTAGTAATCAGGAAAATGTAAACCATAACACCAAGGAAATATCATTAAATTGAAATGAAAATGTTTACTTTTATAAACTGACAGCACTAAATACTGACAAAATTGTAGATCAACTAGAATTCTCATATATAGATGACAGAAATGAAAATTGGATTTAATCAACTTAACAATCCCTCTAAAGATAGTAAACAAATACTCTAATTCAGCAATTCCATTCCTAGATGTTTCACTAATACAAATATATACATGTGTATACCAAAATATAGTAACAGAAATTTTCATTGAAGCATTATTCATTTACAGGTTAAAAAGAGTTAAACTACACATGGTGGCACACACTTGTAATCCTAGTGACTTGGGAGGCTGAGGCAGAATGATCACAAGTTCAAGGCCAGCCTCAACAAGTTGGTGAAGTTATAAGCAACTTAGTGAGATTCTGTCTTGAAGTAAATATAAAAAAGGTCTGAAGATGTAGCTCACTGGTAAATTGCCTCTGGGTTAAATCTCCACTGCCCCACAACAAATACATACATTGATATGTACATACATCAGATTTACATATTCATCAACAATAGAATGGAAAAATAAAGTATTACATATTCTATAATGGAATACTAAAGCAAATATGGATGGATCTCATAAACAAAATTTTGAGCAAAAGAATCTAGGAACAAAAAGATACATACTATAATACTAATATAGGGTGGTAGATATCAATAGACTGGTTATGTTTGAGTAGGTAATGCCATTAGTGCTTTTTTCCCTTTGGTTGATGGTCTCTCAAATTTCTACAAACTTATCAAAATACCCAGAAAATATATAATTTTCTCCTTTCAATGTGTGAATACCTCACTCTGAAATGCTTTCAGAAAGAATACGACAAAGATGCTCCTGCCGCTGCCCACAGGTCTTTTCTCTGGGGGCCACTGTCTACAATCAATTCTCCAGGTGCCACTGCCAATGACCCAACACTGCTACAGCTGCCAGTGGCACCCAAAGGACCACTGACAGAGTTCCTGTAAGTTTGGTCGCACATAGCCACCTCCATCTTGGGATATAGGCCCTGGGGGTTAGGGTGCCAACCCGTTTGCCACCAGTGTCATCTTCAGGCACAGCTGCCTCTGTTTGGGAATACTGGTGAGAACCTTGATTTCTAGTTTCAGAGTATCTGCGGGGTTGGTAGTGCCTGCAGTCTTCTTGTTGGGAGTGCTGGTGACCACCATCTTGCAGCTTCTTTTCTGGGTTGCTCCTCTGTATGAGTGCATCCCTGGTGATCTCTCTGGAAATTGGAACAGCATTGAGATCTAGGGACAGAAATGTGACCAAGCCTGGGGTAACTGAAACCCACCCAGATCTGTGGGATAGTGACTGGGTCTGTTGGGGCTAGCCAGGGCCTGGCAATCCTATGAAGAATTAGAGATAGGACTGAGAAAACCTTAAATGCTGAAGCAAACAGTTTTCAATTTTCCATTGAGGTTTTTTTTTCTTTTGTTTTTAATTATTTTTTTCTCTTCTCTAGCATTTCTATAATATTTGAAACCAGGTATTTTTTATGCATCAGTTTGTTGAGGGCTGTGACGTATGAATGGTATTTGGCAGTTCTGTTGTGTGTTCTTATAGTTTTAATTTTTTTATTATACAAATTTTTCCTCTCACTTGCCTTATGTTTTTCCTTTCCTGGATTCTCTATCTTTTCTACCACTAATGGTCAATCTCTACTAATTCTTCTTCCACTCTTTGTATAGATTTTTACTTCTGACTTATCTCCTCCCTCTTGAACATCATGTCCTACCCCATTGATGTTCTTTCTTTGTCCAATATTTGAAATTGTAAGCCCTTTTAGGAAATTTACTTTATATAGAGTAGATAACAATTGAACTTGTCATTTCTGTTTATTGTGGAAAAAACTATGGAAGTCTTCATAGAATCTAGTAGGTTTGGGGCTGTATGTTGTTTGCATTGGCTCCTGTTGATATTGTTCTCCCCTCTTAAAGGTGAGGTACTAGAGACTTTCAGGAACACTTATAACTCTGCAGGGTAGAATTTGTGCTGCCTTAGATCTATACTGCTATATAGGAAAACACATGAACAACATAAAAAAACAAGGGAGTAAAGCACCCCAAACAAACCAAGATGCTCCAATAACAGAATCCACTGACATCACAGTAGAAGAAATGTTAAAGGAGTTTAGAATGTTCATAATTAAACTGATCTGGAAAGTAAAGGATATTATTAGGAGTGAAATCAAGGAAAAAAAAACA
This sequence comes from Ictidomys tridecemlineatus, assembly GCF_052094955.1. NCBI lineage: Eukaryota > Metazoa > Chordata > Mammalia > Rodentia > Sciuridae > Ictidomys > Ictidomys tridecemlineatus. The sequence goes on from NC_135477.1 coordinate 224,978,725, forward strand.
GGAAGTGAAAGATCATTTTGGTAAAGAGTTAGCGATTGTGAGGGAAAAAAAAGCAGAAATCTTTGAAATGAAGAATCAGTAAACCAAATTATAAATTCAATAGAAAGTATCACCAAAAGCCTAGACCACTTGGAAGACAGAACCTCAGGCAATGAAGAACAAAATATATAATCTTGAAAATAGAGTTGCTCCCACAGAGAATATTATAAGAAACCATGAACAGAACATCCAAGAATTATGGGATAACATGAAAAGACCAATTTAAGAGTTATAAGGATAGATGAAGGAGCAGAGATACAAATGAATGCACAATTTTTTCAATGAAATAATATCAAAAAATTTCCCAAACCTAAGGAATGAAATAGAATATCAAATACAAGTGGCTTACAGAACCCCAAATCTGCAAAATTACAGTAGACCATTATAATGAGAATGACTAACAGAGAATAAGGATAAAATCTTAAAGGCCATGAGAGAAAAAAATAAAATTACATATAGGGGGAAACCAATTCAGATCTCAACTGATTTCTCAACTCAGACCCTCAAAGGTAGGAAATCCTGGAATAATATATTTCAAGCTTTGAAAAAAAAATGGGTGCCAACCAAAAATTTTATATTCAGAAAAATTAAGTTTCAGATTTGAAGATGAAATAAAAACCTTCTATTATAAAAAACTAAAATAAGTCACAACTAGATAGCCTGAAATATATAATATAACATTCTTTAACAAAATATTCCACAAGGATGAAGTGGGAAAAAAAAGTGAAAACCAGCAAAGAGAGGACAGCACTAAAGAAATATTTAGAGGAGAAACTAAGTCAGATTAAAAACCTGAAATAAACAAAAATGCCTGGGAATACAGATCATATCTCAATAATAATCTTTAATGTTATCAGCTTAAACACATCAATCAAAAGACAGACCAGCAGATTGGATTTTTTAAAAAGACCCAACAATATGCCATCTCCAAGAGACTTAACCTCATAGGCAAAGACATCCAGACTGAAGGTGAAAGGATGTGGAAAAAAATAATATCACTCACATGGATCACATAAACAAACAGAGGTTTCTAACCTCATATCAGATAAAGTGGACTTCAAGCCAAAGTTAATCAGATGGGATAAAAAAAAGGACATATCATACTGTTTAAGGGAATTATACATCAATAAGACATAACAATTGTAAATAATTATGCCCCAAACAATGGAGCATCTACATAAATCAAACAAACTCTTCTCAACTTTAAAAATCAAATAGAAAACACAATAATACTGGGTGACTTTAACACACCTCTCTTATTACTAGATAGATCTTCCAAACAAAAAAAATAAATAAATTCTAGAATTAAATAATAAAATCAATAATTTAGACTTAATGGATATATATACATATGTATATGTATATATATATAAACATATATATATATATATATAATATTTCATCCATCAATGAGCTAATACCCTTTCTTCTCAGCAGCACATGGATTTTCTCTAAAGACCATGTCTTATGCCATAAAGCAACTCTTAGCAAATACAAAAAAAAAAAAATAGAGATAATACCCTGAATCTTACAGATCATAATGAAATAAAACTAGAAATCAATGATAGAATAAAAATTAGAAGAGCTGGGGTTGAGGCTCAGTGGTAGCACACTGGTCTGGCATGTGTGAGACACTGGGTTCGATCCTCAGCACCACATAAAAATAAATAAATAAATGAAATAAAGGTATTGTGTCCATCTACAACTAATTTTTTTTTAAAAAATAGAAGCTACTGTGATACCTGGATACTGAATAATATAGTATTGAATGACAGATGGATAACAGAAGAAATCAGGAAGGAAATAAAAGGGTTCTTAGAGGTAAATTAGAATAGTGACACAACATATCAAAATCTCTGGAACAGCATGAAGGCAGAGCTTAAGAGGAAAGTTCATTTTATCGAGCTCTTTCTTTAACAGAATTAAGTCAACAAATAAATGATCTAACATTACAACTCAAAGGCCTAGACAAAGAACAAATAAACACCAAAAACAGTAGAAGACAGAAAATAATTAAAATCAGACCTGAATTCAATGAAATTGCAACAAAGGAAACAACTGAAAAAAATTTACGAAACAAAAGTTGATTCTTTGAAAAAATAAAATTCATAAATCATCAGCCACACTAATGAATAGAAAAAGAAAACTAAAAGGAAATATCACAATGGACATGACTGAAATACAGAAGATAAACTATTTTAAAAATTTATACTCTAATAAAATAGAAAATATTGAAGACATCAACAAATTTATAGTGACATATGACCTATCCAAACTGAATCAGGAAGACATACAGATTTAAACAAATCAGTTACAAGTAATGAAATAGAAAACACCATCAAAAGCCTACCAATCAAGAAAAGGGATTTTCAGTAGAGTTCTACAAGACCTTCAAAGAACAATTTAACACCAATACTCCTCAAAGTATTTCATGAAATAGAAAAGGAGGGAACCCTTCCAAACTCATTCTATGAGGCCAATGTCACCCTAATATCAAAACCAGACAAAGACACATCAAAGAAAGGAAACTTCAGACCAATATCCCTAATGAACATAGAAGCAAAAATTCTCGATAAAATTCTGGCAAATTGCATACAAAATATATTTAAAATATAGTGCACCACAACCAAATAGGGTTCATTTTAATCATGCAATTTTGGCTTAACAAATGGAAACAAATAAATGTAATTCATCACATTGATAGACTTAAAACCAACAATCATATGATCATTTCAATAGATGCAGAAAAAGCATTTGACAAAATACAGCATGCCTTCATGTTCAAAACACTAGAAGAAGTAGAGATAGTAGAAACATACCTCAACATCATAAAAGCTATAAATGCTAAACCCAAGGCCAGTGTAATTCTAAATGGAGAAAAATTGAAAACATTCCCTCTAAAAACTGGAACAAAACAAGGATGTCCTCTTTGACCACTTCTATTCAACATCATCCTTGAAACTCTAGCCAGAGCAATTAGAAGAAAGAAATTAAAGGGATATGAATAAGAAAAGAAGAACTCAAAACTATCACTATTTCCTGATAACATAATTTTATATTTACAAGAGCCAAAAAATTCCACCAGAAAATTTTTCAAACTCATAAATGAATTCAACAAAGTAGCAGGTAAAAAAAATCAACACCCTTAAATCAAGCATGTTCCTATACATCAGTGATGAATCTACTGAAAGAGAAATTAAGAAATGTACCCCATTCACAATAGTTTAAAAAAAAATACTTGGAAATCAATCTAAAAAAAGAGGTAAAAGACCTCTACAATGAAAATTACAAAACACTAAAGAAAGAACTGAAGAAAATCTTCAAAGATGGAAAGACCTCTCATGATTCTGGATAGGAAGAATTTATATTGTCAAAAAGGCCACATCACCAAAAGTGTTATATAGATTTAATGAAATTCTAATTAAAATACCAATGACATTCTTTATAGAACTAGCAATAGCAATCATGAAATTCACTTGGAAAAATAAAAGAGCCAGAATAGCCAAAATAGTCCTTTGCAAGAAGAGTAAAGCAGGAGGCATCACAATACCAGGACTTAAACTATACTACAGAGCCATAGGAACAAAAACAGCATGGTATTGACACCAAAACAGACACATAGACCAATGGTACAGAACAGGAGACACAGAGACAAACCCACATGAATACAGTTATCTCATACTAGACAAAGGCACCAAAAACATTCACTGGCTAAAAGATAGCCTATTTAACAAACAGTGCTGGGAAAATTGGAAATCCACATGTAACAAAATGAAATTAAACCCCTCTCACCCTGCATGAAACTCAATTCAAAGTGGATCAAACACATAGGCATGTAGGCACTAGACTAAAAACCTTGCACCCAATAGAAGAAAAAGTAGGCCAAAATTTCACTATGTTGACTTAGGAACTGACTTCCTTAACAAGACTTCTAAAGCCCAAGAAGTAAAATCAAGAATCAATAAATGGGACAGAAGCAAACTAATAAGCTTCTTCTCAACAAAAGAAACAATTAGTAATGTGAATAGAGAGCTTATAGGTAATTTTGTATAGCAATGAGGGTCTCCCTTCATTTCCATGCAATTTCCCTTTTCTCTCCTTTTCCCTCCCATCTCATGTCTCTGTTTAATGTTAGTCTTTTCTTCCTGCTCTTCCTCCCTGCTCTGTTCATAGTTGCTCTCATTATATCAAAGAAGACATTTGGTATTTGTTTTTTAGGGATTGACTAGCTTCACTAAGCATAATCTGCTAACCGATGTGATTCTGCAATCTGCATTTGGGGTAAAATTGGGAGTTCATAACCCACTTCAATTTAATGTATGAAATATGATATGTCAAGAGCTTTGTAATGTTGTGAACAACCAATAAAAAAAAACTAAAAAAAAAAGAGAGCCCATAGAATGGGAGAAAATCTTTACCACATGCACCTCAGAGCATTAATCTCCAGGATATATAAAGAACCCAAAAATCTTAACACTAAAAAAAAAAAAAAAAAACCCAGTCAATAAATGGGCTAAGGAACCAAACAGACATTTCACAGAAGAAAAAATATAATCAATCAAAAATATATGAAAAATTGTTCAACATATTTAGCAGTTAGAGAAATGAAAATCAAAACTACTCCAAGATTGCATCTCACCCCAGTCAGAATGGCAATTATCAAGAACACAAACAACAATAAATGTTGGCAAGGATGTGGGGGAAATATACAGTCATACATTGCTGGTGGGAATGCAAACTGGTACAATCACTATAGAAAGTGGTATGAAGACACCTCAGAAAACTTGAAATGGAACCACCATTTGTCCTAGCTATCCCACTTCTCGGTTTATACCCAAAGGACTTTAAATCAGCAAACTACAGTGATGCAGCCACATCAATGTTTATAGCACCTCAACTCACAATAGCTAAACTGTGGAAACAACGTAGGTGCCTTTCAACAGATAAATGGATAAAAAGTTGTATATATACATGATGAATATTACTCAACCTTAAAGAAGAATGAAATGATGGTATTTGCCGGTAAATGGATGCAGCTGGAGAATATCATGCTACGGTAAATAAGCCAATCCCAAGGAACCAAAGACGGAAAGTTTTCTCTGATATGAAGATGCTATTTCACCATGGGGATGGGGTTAGGGAAGAATAGAGTTACTTTAAATTAGGTAGAGGGGAGTGAAAGGAGGGAAGGGGTTATGGGGATAGGTAGAATAGTAGAATGAATTAGACATCATTACCCTATGTACATATATAACTATGCAACTGGTGTGTATAGCCAGAAGAATGAGAAATTATGGTTCATTTTATATATATATATATGTGTGTGTGTGTGTGTGTGTGTGTGTGTGTATCAAATTGCATTCTACTGTCATGTATAATAATTTTTAAAAAATTTAAAAAGGCAAAAAGATGAGGTGCCTGTAACTAAAACTGTATCATTAAGAGAAAATGTTGAAGGAGGAGCACTAGTTCATAGAGAATTAGGAAATCAGAGTGGAAAAGAAGAATGCTAAGGTCAAATGTCAAAAAAAATGTGATTTGGGGCTCAGAGAGAGAGAGAGAGAGAGAGAGAGAGAGAGAGAGAGAGAAGAATCTCCAAAGAAAGACTTGGAGATTCAATTCTGAGATAGACTGGTAAATATAGCATAGTGTCTGCAAGTTCCTAGGTGGCAATGAATACTTGTGCATGTACTCCACAACACCTCAGTAGGATGCTTTACACCTGTAGCTGCTCAATAACTATTGATTATTTGTAGAGCAATTTCAGAGAAGTAGCTTTTATCTGAAAGAGCAACATAGAGCCAAGTGTGGGAAAGAGTCAACTCCTAACCACCTCTTCCACATTCCTGGACATTGACCTCCAACTTCAACATTTAAGCTAGTTCTATGGTACACAGTAGAGGATGTTTTGAAAGACTAACGAAAATGTAGGCTTTATATCATTTTCATTTTTTTCTTCTCTAATTAGTAATTATAATGCATACAACCTGTTTTGTTTTTCAATTACCAGCTTAAATATTTTTATTAACAAGACTTCAATAATATTCTTATTTATTTATTTATTTGTTTATTTTTTAGTTTTTGGCGGACACAAGATCTTTGTTTGTATGTGGTGCTGAGGATCGAACCCAAGCCGCACGCATGCCAGGTGAGCGCGCTACTGCTTGAGCCACATCCCCAGCCCCTCGATAATATTCTTTACCAAGAGGAATTATCAATATTAAATTCCTACAGATCCATTCTGTATTATGAATGAGCGGTGCTGTATTACACATGTAGGTACAATGACTTACTGCTGTGAGTCTGAGGAAAATAGGTAACAGATGCAAAGTTGGCATTACACATTCTTCTTCTCTCATAACTCTTTAAGCATTCTCATATGCATTCCTGAAAGGTTTCTATACATGCAAACATTGGGAAAACAGATAAACGTAATCATTCTCTTGATTATTCTCATGGGAGTTTTATTGGTTGGCTGTGTGGACCATATGTAACAATTTCTTCCATACCATCTATTGTTTGACTATTAGTTCCAATGTCACCTCGCTGTATTTGCCAAATACCATGGCCATTTTGTTTCCAAATGAAAGGAATTAGTATCATTAGCCTTTTTGGTTGATTCCATTTTCTGGGTGTAGTTTCAAACCAATAAATGTTCATGCCCTTTTGTGTTATTTATAATTCCTAATGTTTCTAATTACAAAAATTTATAGAATTGTTATGTAAAATAGAACTAGGTAAAATAATAACTGAGGTCTGCTTTCCTTTAATCCTCTTAAATCTCTCAGAGGTAACAGTTTTTTCCAACCTGAAGTGTGTTTTCATAAGAAAATTTCTGATAAAAGATAATCTTCAATATAAAAATGAGTGAAAATTTTTCATTTATAGCAACCTTAGATCACAGGCTTCACATACTATGTTAAAATGGGGAATGATGCTTCTAAAATTCAGAACTGATATTTTTCTGTGTGAATGAGTAATCAAGAACAGGAACTGGAAATAACAATTTCTACATATTTGTTCTAACCCTCCACTGGCAGGGAATCAGACATAATATTCTTAAAGTTATAATCATTCAACTGGCCAAATTCTGCATTTGGGGAAAAAATTAAAACCTGCAACCAAAAAGGTAACGTTAGCTTTTGTACATCTTGTTTGAAATGCTTCAGAGGCCCAGTTAAAATGCTTCATATTTTCCTCAAACAAAAATCCCCTTTATCTACTTTCTGAACTGAAAGAAAGCTTCTATTTTGATTGCTTCCTCAGAAAATTCACTTGCAAACCTTAAACTTTGCATTTTCTTTTTTGGTTGACTATGAACTCCTTAAGTCAAGGACTTCACCTTGTTCATTTTTATCCCCAGTACTTAACATCATATCTGACACTTGAGAGAGATGGGATGAACAAATCCAGCCCTTGAAAATAATAGGAGAAATTTTTAGCTCTAATCACAAATAATCTTGAATTACATTATCAAATCACTGCTGCCCAGAATGCTGAGCTGTTGCTCATGTGCTCACTTGTTCCTTCAAGAAATGTACTCCGAATTTTATATGAAAGAGACTTGCCAAAAAGTAAAGCAGCTTTATAAGAAAGAGTGGGATTGACTTTGTCTACATAGCAATATTAAATCTGATCAGACTGTCATACACATGCAAGATTCTTTGAACATGCTGGAATTCCTGTCTGAAAATTATTCTGAGTGGTATTTTTTTGGTTTATTTTTCAGTTTAAACTCAATTTTCAATTTTTGCTGTCTATGAGGAATTCCTATCATTGCACATCCATGCAACTATCCAGATTAATGTTCTTCACACAAGACTTCTTGCCTTGTCAATCTAATTTTCTATTTTTTTAATGTACTCCTCTCTTCATTTACTTTATTTATTTCAGCATCCAAATTTGGGAAGAAGCATATTTTCAAGTGGCATTAATGAAATTGTCAGCTTGCTTAGAAGATGTGTGTGTGTGTGTGTGTGTGTGTGTGTGTATACACTCCAACAATATACTAATTTTCAGTGAAAATGCCCTACTCCATATTTTATGTATTGATAGCAGTAAATGGACTTTAAAATAGTTCTACAAAAGTGTGAAGTGACACATTAATAACTTGCTGTGTCATTTTGACATAGGCTCAACTGGTCGAAAAGTCAAACTTTCAATCAATCTAAAAGAAAAGTCTGGATTATTTTTATACCAACCTGATTTTTATTTTACCTCAGAGTCAACTGATCATAAATATTTAGGGAATATAACAGTTCATCTTAAAGACTTAGAGAACATCTTATTTTGAATTTTAATTATTAAATTTTTCAAGCAGTTATTGAGAAATTGCTTCAGTGGAATTTCAAAAGGTCCGTCTGCCAGAAAGGGAAGAATATAAGGTAAGATAAAGCAATCTATGGTTCAAATTTGATACAAGAATTGGATGCTGTAGAGATCAGTGGTTGGAGAAGCTAGGTTATATCATGGAAGGGTCTGAATACTATTGATGAGTTTTTTCCCCATTTCCAGAGCAATTTCAAACCACAGAAGGTTGTTATATTACACAGTAGAGTGACACCCTTCACAATGCTGTTCAGAAAAATTAATCTGCCTACAGCATCAGATCATTGGTATTGGAAAATCTGTAAGAGGTCATTATAATACAACTCAATATATTTTAGTCATTCTATTGGATTTCCACCTAATTGAATTTCTGATGATCTAGAGTAAGATGCTTCTTAAGACAGAAGTATTTCAGATTCATGTTAAGCTCACATTTACTTAGCCCCTATTATGTGCACATACATTATCTCATTAAACCCTTCTAAGATATTTTGCTAATGAGGAAACAGAATCAGGCAAAGCAACGTATTCAAGATCACACAAAGCAATAAGCCATGAGAAAATTGAGCACTTAGAGGCAGGAGAAAGAAGGAAATTAAACCAGCATTTCCAGGGGAAATATACTGCATAGATGAGGGGTAGAGAAGGATTGAAAATAAAGAAGGCACTGCAATTGCTTATATTTATTAAGAGCAGGCATGATTAATATATATTTGCTGGTCTGCTTTGAGTACTCACTAGACTCTCCAATTTCCTTGGAAGTAAAGAACTAAACAAATTCCACATGCTTCTAACCCTTTTATTTTGGGGGATTTGGGTGCTGTTGTTGTGTTTATCTGCTTGTTTATTCTGTGCTGAGGAGAGAATGTGACTATAAAGAAATCCATTAGGTAAGATGCTGGACAAGGCCCATTGCTTGTTTCAAGTAGCTCCTAGCCTAGAATGTAGCGATGTCCTCTCCTCCTTTTTATAATATGAAGAAATGAGCATGTGCTATTTTTCTCTAAAGTATAAATGCCTTCTCTTAGAATCATGCTTTTAAAATAGTCCCCATAAATTAAAAAAAAAATAATCCAGGTGAAATATTAGGAAGTAGGATATTTCAGTCATGTTGAGAAGTTTCATGTTACTTCCCTGGAAGTCAGTATTGCTAATTAAAGTTTTATATTTTAAAACTGGAGAACGGGTTCTGAATTAATTGCTCTTCTAAATCAAGAGGTAAAGCCTAAACACTTTGCCGTTTATTGTGTAGGGGAGTTTTTCTCACCAATGCCTATTACAAGTTTTGATGAACTAAAACCTACACATTTTTCCTTACCTTACATTAATCACATTTTTGCTTTGCTTTCAACAAGCATGCTTATTTATAAATCAGAACTAATCCAAGGGAAATGGTGACCTTAATAAATGTTGGTGGGAGGGAAGTAATTGGGTATGCCATAAGTGTAGGAAATAATACTCAGAAAGCCATAGCACTTTGGAATATGAAAGATGGAGCCAGTTTAACATTTATACTTCTGTCTCTTTTGCTCCCTAAATCACATTTCTTGTGCAACAGTGCCCATTGGCCCAAGGAAAGTTTAGTGAATCCGGCTTTAAATTACTGCACTCAGTAATTGTTGACATATGTGTACTTTACAGCGCTAATTTATTTCACCATGAACCCAGTGTTTACGAACACACAAAAGCAGATTTATAGTATGTAAGATTAAGAACATTTTTAATCTTTATGTTAGATTTTTTAGGTTAGATAGATTAAGAAATGTAATGTACTTTTTAAAATTGTGTGAATCTACCCAACGGGAAGCACAATAAACAGTAAAATGTGACTTCTTGTGTAATTGAGAAATGAAATAATTTCATTTAAAAAGCATTATAACATGTGTTTGAAATGCAAAGATGATTTGAAGATCGTGGATCTAAGGTCATGTTAACAGATAAGATCTTGAGGGATCACAGGATTAAGCTGTGTTTTTAGTAACGAGGCTCTAACATTGCTGAGCCCCAGTTCTTTGCCAGGGCCCATTCTAAGCCCCTTGTTTCAATTATCTCATTTAGTTGTTATACAAGCATCTCAACCGGTCACTCTTCATATTCCTATGTAACTGATAAAAGACTCTGAGCCAGAAAAATTCCCCGACATCACAGTTAATAAGTGGGTGATCAGGATTCAAACTCAGGTAACCCCAGGTACATAGCGTACATAAGAGTGATAGTTTCTTCTTCAGCTGGTATCTCTAAGAAAATATTAACTTCCTTCACCAACCATAGATAGCAGGTAGTGATGGGGAAAAACACAAGTTAATTGGATTCAATTGTGACAGATGAAATGTGCATGAATAAAGATTGCTAAAAAAATTTTTTTACTTATGACAGGGTCTATTCTTCACTTACTTTTATCCTTTTCCTCCTAACCTTTCTTCCCTCTTGGCTTCTCTATCATTCTAAAGGAATAAATGAATAAAGTAATAAGAACTTAATGAATGCTTACTATATGTATGTGGGTCCATAGAAGATGCCCAAAGAAACACACAGATCAAGAACGAATGATGTCTGGTTCTTACCCTTCAGAATATATCATCTAGATAGAAACTGAGATATGGACCAGGCAACGGTCAATGACTGAATGTTAAGTTACATATCAGAGATAATATCTGCTAAACAATTCTGATTCTTAAGGCATTTCATCAAACTATCAGAGGTTATAAAATATCCAAAGAAAGAACAGTGCAAGAGGAAAGAAATTGTTGGAGGGTAAAAGATCATCAGAAATGATGTGATGGCTTTAAATACAAACTTGCCATACTTGTAACACAGCGAGGAAATCCACCTGATTGGATTGAAGGACCATTTTGAAGGAGTTTTCCAAAATGAATTGAAATAGTACAGGTAAATTGAACAGAGTTTTGTAAACTTTTTAAAAAGCAATGTAGCTTCATCTAAAGTATAGCTGTGGTGACAGAAGAGGCAACTCACTTTTATTCTGAATTTTTTATGCAATCTTTCCCTTGGGCATTTGGCAGCTTTTAAAAGGATAAAACTGGGTCTCAAGGCCTTGGCACTATGATATTTTGGGATGGCTAATTCTTGTTGTAGGGGCTCTGTCTTGTGCATTAGCACCCTTAGCCTCTACCTCCCAAGCCTCTATGGGTGAATTTCAGTTATGACAATCAAAAATGTCTCCAGACATTATCAAATATTCCAAGAAAACAAAATCATTTTACCTCTTTGCACTCAAATGCATACAGTACTTACTTGTTTGTTTGTTTGTTTGTTTAAATAATGGAGATTTAAGCCAGGGGCACTTTACCACTGAGCTACAACCCCAGCTCCCATCACACCCCTCCTTTCAAATTTTTGTTTATAACAGAAAGTTTTCAGGTACACACATAGCACAGTTTATGTTGACATAAAGTATGAAATCACTTTGTATATTCTTATTTTGACTTCAAAATACAGTTAATTGTTCCTATGTAATTTGGGGTTATAAACTCTAGATTTCTACCTTAAGGAAAGCAAGAACAAGAAATAGTTTTTTTCTTCTCTGAAATTCATTATTAATTACAAGCAACTCAATTCAGCTACACTCATTATTTTCTTTTATTTTCTTTTTAGTTATACATAATAATAGAGTCCTCATTATTTTAAGTAACTTTCATTTTATTCTATATCTATTTTCCTTTGTTATGCTTTTCTATAACAATCTTTTGGTTAGATCCTTTATGCTTTTTTTCCCTCTCAACCAAAATGTAAACCACTTGAAAGCATTTTTTTGTTTAGACACACATTTTTTTAAAAAGCAGACTTCAAAAAAGATCAACAAATGTTATTTGAAATAAAATTATATTTTGGGATAGCCTTTCTATTGTGTCTATATGCATACCTTTCACACATACATACTTAAGACACTATAAAATAGTAGTATTTAAAACAATTTAAATGCATTCAGAAGAACATTAAGTATATAAATACTTATAGTAATACATAGGCAGCAATAATTCATTTATTTGAGAATTAGTAGTTGGAATGCGATTGTCCTCCAAATTTCTAATAAGATTTTTCAGTTCAAACTGAACATATAAAGAATGTAAGCACAAAATTGAATTTTGTTTCTTTTGCTTTTAGAAATTTTGCTCGCATTCTTTGTGATGCTCAAGTTAAAAATCAGGTCATTCAGAAACACGCATGCTCCACATAAGCAACATGGAGAATTATAATTTCCAAAAAAAATTTGAATTAAAAATATGATCTATACCAGAGTTCAATAAATACATCACAGCTAAGTGATAGATGCAATTGTTGAGAACTAATTTTATACGTATAAGGTGGACTTTGCTCTCCGTAATTTATGACAGTAAATAAAACACATAACTTCATCTCTTTTTATTTGCCAGCTGGTGTTGCCATCTGTGATCCCAGGTACACAGAGAATGTGGGTAAAGGCCCAGGAGCACCCTCTCAGAAATCCACCTGCCTCTTTGACCATCTGCTATGGAAACTGCAGTCAACAGTCACTTAGTCTGCAGCAACTCCCAGACCTTCCACACTAGAGCCATCCTCTGGGACACTTATAATAGGGACCAGAGCTGGTGTTAGAACTCCTCCTGCATGTGTCCCCTCCCATTCTGCATTCCTATTAGCCTAACTTTTCCCTTCTTCTCCATTATATCCTGACTCTACTCAGACATCTTTCCACCCATGCCAAGGAGAGTAAAATCCCCAGGATTAAATTCAAAACCAAAGTTCTTCCTATTATTTTCATTGCTTTTTAAAATAGACAAAGTCCTTGAATTTTTTATTATGAATTAATGAGTGAAGTTAGGGTTCTTACGTTTCTGTGAATTATTTTCATAGAAAAGAGGCATTATGTCTAAAATATAAAATCTTAATAAAGTTATCAATATGGAAAGTATTAATTTCATCTTTTAATGGGAATGTAATATCTAGGACTGAGGAAGTGTGTTTCATTGTCCAAGCACTTTATAATTGAGCTCTTAGAGCACTTGGATTTCTTTTTTATCCTGTCCTGGGAGGCCAAACTGCAAAAGCCATTTAATCCAGTTATTTGACTTTTTTTTTTTTTCTCATCAATACTAGAAGCAAATTGTTGGCATAAATGACTTTTCTTAACAGGCAGGTTGCTGACCTTTATGCCAAGAATATGTCCATCTAGAGAAGTTCATTGTGTAGACACTTTAATGGGTTTTCCTATAAATCACCAGGTTGTGGGAAAACCTGTCCTGATGTCTGCACACCTTTGGAACTTTAAAGCCTATTCAGTTTAACATTGTTATTGGTATTATTGCCATACCAAGGTACTGCTATGCAGTCATTATATCTTTTATGCTTCTGGAATAATCGATTCTCAGGCAAGCAGTGCCGATAGCACTCCTACTTCCTTTATATATAAAGAGGTGCAACATCTTTACCTGCCAGCAATTTTAGGCTTATGATTTCACTGAGTCTGAGAAGTACTTTAAGCAAATTAAGTGACTCATTTTCATTCCCTGAGTCATGACTGTATTTGTCTGCAATGTGTAAAGCAGAAAAAGACATGGTTCTTCCCCCAAATTCCCAATTACATTATTCACACATTTATAAGACATTTCCCTAAACAGTGTCATTGTATTGAAACAACTGCTATATAGGCACCTTACCCAAACAAGGAAGAAACAAAGAAACTCACCCTAGGACAGAGACATGTAAGTCCTCTGGCCTCTGTTTCCTGAAAGCAGAAACAACCATGACAGCAAAGAAAAGCTAAATGGCTTCTAATAGCGAAATGAAGAGGAAAATCATGGTGTTCTCACATAAGAGCATAATACAGAGCTTTAAAATTAACATACAAAGATGAAGAGAAAATGGCATGGAGCAATTCTTATGATATAAAATTATTTTTTATTTAAATGCAGAATATAATTTATTTTCCCATTATGCTCTTAACTGGGTAAAATCAGAGGTCTAGAAATTAAAGGGGAAGTGAATTAAAAACAAAACATTATTAGGGGTCATCTTTAAATTTTGTAATTATAGTTTTCTTTCTTCTATTTCTCTGTTTTGCAAAATTTCCACCAATGATTATTAATTCAGTTTTCAGAAAGAAAATGAGGAATTTTCTTAAGAGAAAAGAAGTTTTAAAGTGAGGTGCTAAAGCAACTCAGTGAGACCCTGTCTCTAAATAAAATACAAAATAGGGCTGGGGATGTGGCTCAGTGGTTAAGTGCCCCTGGTACTCAATTCCTGGTATGGGAGAGAGAGGAGAGAGAGAGAGAGAGAGAGAGAGAGAATATTTTGATAAAAATGCTATGAGTAAGTATTCAGTACCCCCAAAAACTATATATTAACTTAAAGTATTTTTGTACTAGAGGACACTAATTTGTTTCTTACAATACAGTTTTTTTATTGGTGCATAATGGGATTCATAATAATGAATTCATATATACATAATGGGATTCATTATGCCACTTCATAATGCACATCATTTGATCAATCTTATTCCCTAATACCTTCTTTTTCCTTATTCCTACTACCTGCCTCTCCCTGTTTTACTTGTTCTACTCAACTGATCTCCCTTTTCTTATGATTACTAGTATTATCATTATTTAGTGCATTATAATTATACACAAGCAGAATGCATTGTGGTATATTCTTACATAAACATACTGTAAAATGATAGATTTCATTCCTTGGAGACTAATTTTTAAAAAATAAGACCTTAGGATTGAAAAAAGTTAAACTATTAATAGATATAAAAATCCTGGGGCAATAGGATTTTTAACTTCTATTGTAAACTAATTCTTTTTTTAATTTTTTTTGTAGTTGTAGATGGACCTTTATTTTATTTGTGTATTTCTATGCAGTGCTAATGATCAAACCCAGTTCCTCACATATGCTAGGCAAGCGCTCTGCCACTGAGTTACAGCCCCCGCCCTGTATACCAATTCTTATAAGTAGCAAGGTACAATACAAAGTGAATTTGGTTAGAGAGGAAATATATTTAAAAGTTAGGGACATTTGAACACAGGTACTTATCAAACTTTAAAAGCTCAAGTCTCCTTTTGATCACACACACACAAAAAAATCTGTATAGTTCCAGCAGTGATTTTAAATGGATTTAATTCTACCTCATGTGATTTTTGTTTTAGTTCAGTTTAACAAATATTTATTGAAAATAAATCAGATTCCTGGTTCACTGCTGGATACTAGGAACACCAGAAAAGTAACAGAGTCAAAAGGCCTTCACAGAACTTTTCTAGTGGTTCTCACTCCTGTGTGGCAAGAGAAGCTGGACGCAGAGGAACACAAAAATGACACCTGCCCTGAGTGCTACATGATCTTGGGAAGAAAATTTGCAGCAACTGACACCTAAGTTTGGATATGAAGTCAGAAGCAGAGAGCCAGTGTGTGAGTGTGAGTGTGTGTGTGTGTGTGTGTGTGTGTACACTTGATTGTGTTGGGGGTCAAGGGGCTCAGGAACTGGGTTAAAGAGCATATACAAAGAACAGAAAGTGATACCATGAAGAATTTTAAAAAGTGAAATAAATTTGGTTTGGCTCAAAGTCAGAGTTTGAATTAAGAACTAAAATAGGTTGTGGATATATAACCGACGTGATTCTGCAATCTGCATTTGGGGTAAAATTGGGAGTTCATAACCCACTTCAATCTAATGTATGAAATATGATATGTCAAGAGCTTTGTAATGCTGTGAACAACCAATAAAAAAAATAAAAATAAAAAAAATACAAGTGGAAGAAATGTTTTACAGTAGAGGGGGTTGAGAGAGAAGAGGGGAGGGGAGGGGAGGGGAGGGGGGATAGTAGAGGATAGGATAGAGAGCAGAATTCATCAGACACTAGAATGGCAATATGTAAATCAATGGAAATGTAATTGATGTAACTGATGTGATTCAGCAATCTGTATACGGGGTAAAAATGGGAGTTCATAACCCTTTTGAATCAAACCGTGAAATATGATATATCAAGAAAGATGTAATGTTTTGAACGACCAACAATAAAAAATAAATAAATAAATAAATAAAATAAAATGATGTCCTAAAAAAAAAGAACTAAAATAGGGAAGAAATTAAAGAAATGGAAAGGACTGCTTGTGCCTATAAGAATCAGAATTCATCTTCTGGGAACTAGGAAGATATTGAAGGGTTTAGAAGGGGAAATAATTTTCTTGGATCTGTTTAAGAAATGTCCTCTGAGAATTTATTTTCTGTGTTTTTTTAATGTATTTTTTTCTAAATAAGTTGAAGTTTCTAATAATGTTTCCAAATAAATATTTAAATTTTCCTCTTTTTCAAGTTAACCTTTTCTCTCCTTCTATTCCTCATTTAGAAATTGTATTTGCACTTCCACTGGAGCTGAGGAGTACTGATCCCAAGCAAGAGAACAAGAGGAACCTCAATTTATCACATAGGCTTGAAGTTTGGTGTTCTAGTTTGGAGAAATACAGAATTTTTGAGGGAGTGTTAATGTCAATTAAAACTACTTCCCTTTTAAGAATTAGGAAAGCATTTTGCTCCACTAGCACAAAAAGAGAAATATAAAGAACTTTTTCTTCTTTGTCTACGTCCCTTCTTTCTTTCCACTTCCTCCCTCTTCTTCCTCTTTTTACATGTTTTTCCCTTCTTGCCTCCCTCCCTCTTTTCCTCCTCTCCTTCCTCTAATGTTTACTACATGTTTTTCAATTAGAAGAGATATCTGGGTTATGGTGTTTGCCCTCCTGGTGTTTATAATCTAACTGGGAAGATAAAAAATTAAATGGATAAACCGAGCATGTTGGTGCACTTCCATAATCCCAGCTACTTGGGAAGCCAAAGCATGCAGGTTGCAAGTTCAAGTCCAGTCTTAGCAACTTATGATCAAGATCCTGTTTCAAAAATAAAAACTCAACTCAAAGTGTATCTAGGACCTAGGAATTAGACCAGAGACCCTGCACCTAATAGAAGAAAAAATAGGCCCAAATCTCCATCATGTCAGATTAGGCCTTGACTTCATTAACAAGAGTCCTAAAGCCCAAGAAGTAAAATCAAGAATCAGTAAATGGGATGATTTCCAGTTAAAAAGCTTCTTCTCAGCAAAAGAGACAATCATTGAGGTGAAGAGAGAGCCTATATCATGGGAGCAAATCTTTACCACATGTACATCAGATAGAGCTCTAATCTCCAGGATATAGAAATAACTCAAAAAACTTAATACAAAAAAAAAAAACACAAACAACTCAATCAATAAATGGGCTAAGGAACTGAACAGACACTTCGCAGAAGAAGTGGTCGACAAATATATGAAAAAAGGTTCAACATCTTTAGTACTTAGAAAAATGCAAATCAAAACTACTCTAAGATTTCATCTCACTCCAGTCAGAATGGCAGTTATCAAGAAGAATACAAGCAATAATATATGTTGGATAGGATGTGGGGGAAAAGATACACTCATACATTGCTGGTGGGACTGCAAATTGATGCAACCACTTTGGAAAGCAGTGTGGAGATTCCTCAGAAAACTTAGAATGGAATCACAATTTGACCCAGCTATCCCACTCCTTGGTCTATATCTAAAGGACTTAAAATCATCATACTGTAGTAACATAACCATACCAATGTTTATAGCAGCTCAGCTGAATTCACAATAGCTAAACTGTGGAACCAACATAGGTGTGCATCAATAGATTAATGTATAAAGAAAGTGTGGTATATATACACAATGGAATATTACTCAGCATTAAAAGAGAATAAAATTATGACATTTTCAGGTAAATGGATGGAGTTTAGAATATTATGCTAATCAAAATAAGCCAATCCCAAAAAACTAAAGGTCAAATGTTTTCTCTGATTAGTGGATGCTGATTTATGATGGGGGGTGGGGCATGGGAAGAGTGGAGGAACTTTGTATTAGGCAAAGGGAAGGGTGGGGAGGTGTTATGAGGATAGGAAAGATGGTAGAATGAGATGGACATCATTACCCTAGATACGTATATGATTGCATGAGTGATGCGTCTCTGCACTGTGTACAACCAGAGAATTAAAATGCATTTGTGTATGATGAATTGAAATGCATTCTGCTGTCATGTAGGACTAAGTGGAACAAATAAAAAATTTAAAAAAAAGAAAAAGAAAAAGAGGGTTGGGGATTTACTTCTGTCAGAATGCTGCTAGATTTAATCCCAGGGTGGAGGTTGGGCACACTGGGCAGAGGATTAAATGAACAGGAGTTAAGCGGAAAAAAAGGTACTGTAGCATTATGTCATTAAGTGCCAAATGAATGTTGCAAATCTTAAATTCTCTGAGTTCTAAAATAAAAATATGTGAGTTGAAATTAACTGGGATTTGACTTGATTTGATTTGGCTAGATTGCGATTAAATTTGAATGTGGAGAAATTTTAATTTGAAAAATGAAAGAGTCTTCCCAACAGAGCACCCATTTTCAAAGGCTGATGATAATAATATTTTCTTGTTGAAATTGAAAAACTTGAAGGTTAGAGCTATGTAAATTTCTAAAATTAGTGATCTGTAGTGATTGGGAGAAATCCCTTTCTTGAAGTTTATGTGCTACTAAACAGAACCTATGTGTTACATAAAAGATTAGAAATTTGACTTTAAAATATTTTATCTAGAAAACAAGTTGAAACATTTTTGTCTTATGCATGTGATTTTGTTAACTTTGGTCATGTTACCCTACTAATGTGATATTATATTTTTATATTTATAATATAATATGTTTTATAATATTTTAAACAAGAGGGCTTACTAAATTGTCTTTCAATCATCTCAGAATTATTGAATGACAGAAAAATTATTTTTTCTGATACTTAATGCCTTTAGATAATAATATGGTCACAGATATTCAAATACTCAAATTCAAAAGTTCTGCATCTGTATTCTTATTAATAAACTTAATTAACTATTCTCTTCATTTTCATGGTCTCTTAATGACTTGAGTCTATTTTAATGATGTCATATATGAGTGTGTTAATGATTTTTACACTCCCTTCTCCAGTATTCAGGGTATTCTTGCATTCCTAAGAAGCTATGCTGTCTTTTATGATAACTTATAAGCAAGCTTTAACTTTTACTTATAGAGAACCTTTGTAAATTCATCTGAAAATTTCAGATTAAATTATTTAAATATGATTTACCTAATACAGGGTTTCCCAACCTGTGTTTGGACCTGGATAATTCAACTATGGAAGGGCTAATTTGTGCACTACAGGATGTTTATCAGCATCTCTAGGTTCTACACAGGAGTAGCCAGTAGCATGTTCCTACTTTGGACAATAGACAATGTTTTTTGATTTTGGAAAATGTGCCTGTGGGAAACATGATTGTCCTAGTGGAGAACCAATGAATTAGGGCTTTCTTAGAAGAACAGCCAGAAGTTCCAACTTGGCAAACGTAAGACAGCAGCTTTGATCTGACATATTGGTTTCATGAGGCATGGTATACCTAGGGGCATTAAAGACTGATATTAAATTTCCATTTGCTCATGGCTTGAGCAATAAAAATTTATGAACTTAGACTTGGTCAGTTTTGCATTTCCTTTCTTTTGTACCATCATTAAAATGAAGAAAATTTAATTCCTCTAAATATGAAACTTAAGTCACAGAGATTTAAGAGCCATACTTTGGATTATCAGAATTTTTGCAACTGTTCTTACGTTAATTTTACCACACTCTATGTTAATATAGGCAGATTTTATGTTACTTGGTTTCATCTTTTGTTCCTAAATAAAATATGTATTTTTACCTGTTTAGACCTTTAAGCCAAGTCTACTTACAAGCTGTATTTTCATGTTTAACATAGCACACTTAGAAAATGTAACTGGAAAGGATCAAACATCGCAAACAATAATTAGAGGTGAATTTATACGATATAGCTCATATTTGTTCTTGATACTTTAGGGAAGGTTCAATTTCAATTTTTACATAGCATTAAAAACTGTGCAGAAATAACCCCTTGAAGCTTTTTAATTTTGAGATTCAGATAATATATGATACTTCATTTATATACACTAGCAGTAATTTATGTGCTAATATGCTCATTTCTGATTAAGCACACTTCAGAATAGTTCTAATTTAATTACTTATATGTCAATGATGTATTTTTTTCTCCCCAAGAAGAGTTGCTATTTATTGCAGAATTCAACACCACAAGGCAACCTCCACAATGATAATTGCTTAATGTGGTGAGAATATTTTTGTTTACAAAAGAATTTTTATCTTCTCTTTATTCTGTAAGAAGTCTATGTTTCTAAACCTATGGTTAAGAGGGAAAAGATATGCTGACCTAGCTTCCTTTCCATAATGGATACATGGTTTAATCTAACTGTGTTATTCTTAAATGTTTATAACCAATTTCTTTCTAATGCACAGAATTTCAATATATCCAAATATTCAACACAATATATACATCTGTATTTATTTATCAAATGTAAACCAAGCTATCAAAAGATAATTAGGTGAGACAAGAATGTTTTGTCATAATTAATATTCTGTCAATAGGATAGATAAGAAAACTCCAAGGGTTAATGTTTTGCTGCGCTGCCAGATACTGTTGCCAGTGAATTTTTCTAGCTCACTCCATTAATCCAGTCAGCACAATGGATCAGACTAGAGATGTGTCTTCATAAATCACTCTGAAGTGCTGGGGGTAGGAGTATCTAATTAATCAGCACTGTCATTATGTTTGACTTGTAGCTGCCTTACTGTGTTTAGGATGGAGACTCAGTGTGTTTAACCCACATGCTCTTAAACAGATCTCCAAAGTGGTAGTGTAAATTTTAACCCATTCACAGAAAAAGCCAACCAGTGTGATTCCACTATATTTTTCAAAAATGATACTTCTTTTAAGGATATGATCCCCTCATTACATTCAGTTAATTTTTCTATCCACCACAGTAGATCTTCCTTAGGGCAAAAAATATGTAATTCATGTGTGAAGAGTCTGATCAGGACAAAAATATATCATAAAATATTTTCTGAACAGATAGTATGTCACACTTCAAAGATGGAAAGTACTTTTGGTTGTTAGTTTATTATCACCATTGATGAAAATATGATTTTGTTACTGAATTTTATATTGAATTTATTCTTTCTGGATTGAATATACATACAGTTTAAAAATTATATAACTATAAACTAAAAATATATCTTATAGTTAAAAACCATATAACACTAAAGATTATCCGTTTCCCAAATAAGTAAACAATCTTAATGATCTATAACTAATATAAGACTAAGCTTAATCTATATTATGTTTTAGATCACTCAGATCATCAAGATCAGATAACAGATTATAAAATAAATAAATGCTACATGTAGCTTGAGGGATTCATCATACTTTATAACAATATTTATTACCTTTTATAATAACTGATTAACAGTTATTTTATTATTAAAAGTTATTATGTAAATAACAACATAAAATTAGAGCATTTCCACCCAAAACAACAAAATAATGGCATTGGGCAATGTTATTAATCTTGTAAACTAAAGTAGTTTTTGACTGCTTTTGTGAGTTCATAGACACAACACACACACACACACATATACATATATGGCAGATATGTTATATTAAACAAATTTCTTTTTGCCAAGGAAGCTGGAATAATTGATCTTTGAAAAAAGAAACGCTTATTCCAGTGATGATGCTACCTGTTGTCAAATATTTTTGAAATTCTTTTGATGACTCAGAATGATGATGAGACAATTTTCAAAGAATGAATACTTTATTCTCAAAGAGTATCAATTTTATTGATAACAGTAAAATGTGTTTCAGAAGCAAATATAGTGACCAGGTGCATGAACTAAGTTGATCGTGCTAAATAACCTAAAATTGGTGAGAAAAATTTCAAAACAAAAAATCAACTTATTTTGTAAAATTTTACTCAAAAGCAAATTGCATAGTACATGTGCCAGAAAGTAAGCTCTGTTAACAAAGGTGTTACTCTGGATCCCAAATTAAAAATACTTGGATTGCCTTTGTTTTTATTTCAGCCCTAGATGGGAAATTATCTGATAAGTAGATAGATAGATACATACATACATACATACATACATATAATAGATAAATATATCACACCACATATTTGTATAACATGTATTAAAACAAAAATGTATATACGTTAAGTTACATGTTTTACATAGCACTTACAGAACACATTCAACTACATTGAATATTGTACCTAATAATAACTATTAGATATTTCTACTTAAATATATTTGATAAAGCTCAAAATATAATTTTGGGATTTCTTTAGTACCTTTTAATGTTTTACTGTTCCTCTTAATCAAAGATGATGCTTGCATTCCTCATCATTAAAGAATTCATTTGCTTTTTTCTTTGTCCTGACTTTAGCGGTAAGAACACACCTACAAATTGCCCTCCCTTCAGAGGTAAGAACACACCTACAAATTGTAGTAGGAGCACACATTTGCAAGCTGAATAGGATGACAAGTTTATTTGTGATTATGCAACAGAGGAAATCTACGTGATAAATTTGGAGATCAAATTTCTCAACTGGGTAATAAACTAATTAGCTGGTCTCATAGGCCTCTTAGGGAGATTTTTAGAAATCAAGGAGATTTAAAAATTATTTACTCAATAGTGTCAAACTCTCCAGTGATCAGAATAATAAATTCTATAAAATGTATTTGTTCACATCATGTAAGGGGACAGACCATCCCCAAGCATCCCTTCTTCTGCAGATACAAACAAGTTTTCCAATGACTTTCTGCTAAGTGTTTGGTATTTCTCAGCACAGATTAGCAAAATGAGAAGCATATTTTAGATTTTTAAGACTCTTCAAAAGACAAGGAAGAGCTGGGGCTGTAGCTCAGTGGCAGAGAGCTTGTTTAGCATGTGTGAGACACTGGGTTCAATCCTCAGCACCACATAAAAATTAAAAATAAAATAAAAGCAAGTGTTCATCTACAACTATTTTTTAAAAATGACAAGGAAAATACAAAAAGTTTACAAACTTTCTCATAGCAGCTGAG
Source organism: Ictidomys tridecemlineatus (assembly GCF_052094955.1). NCBI lineage: Eukaryota > Metazoa > Chordata > Mammalia > Rodentia > Sciuridae > Ictidomys > Ictidomys tridecemlineatus. Next base: position 225,002,092 of record NC_135477.1, read on the forward strand.
CTTTGGGTAGAAAGTGTGAAGACGAAGTTTCTTGCAAAGGGTTGCCCATAGAAGCGGATATGATATTTATATTTTAAATTGCCATTTATTATAATTACTCATAATAAAATTATGTTGGCTATGTATTTAAAAATACTATTATATTGGAGAGAGCTGAATTACCTTCAAAGATTCTGACCATAAGTTTGTGATATCTTGGTCATTTATATTTTACTTTATTTCTAGATAAAAGGCTGAGACAAGAGGGTCATGAGTTCAAAGCCAGCCTCAGCAAAAAACAAGGCCCTAAGCAACTCAGTGAGACCCTGTCTCTAAATAAAATACAAAATAGGGCTGGGGATGTGGCTCAGTGGCTGAGTGCTCTTGAGTTCAATCCACAGTACCTACCCACCCCAAAAAAAATTTTACTTTGAATCTACATTATATGCAGGCCACTCCACTACCTCTGAATAAAATATACAAGATTCATCTGGTCTCTTTGGTTTTTTTTGACAATTCTTGAATATATACAAATATGATTTTCTCTTTTCTGTTAGAAACATTTTTATAAAAGACAAGTACTTGAGCATTTCTTTTCTTTTTTTATTAGAACTTTATAGTTATATATAGTAGTTAGGTTCATCCTGATAAACTCATATGCTTGAAAATCTATTACACTTCATGAGGGCATTGCTTTTTTAAAAAAGAAATTTTTTGATTAGGGGTTAAACTTCAGTTATCCTATTTTTTATTGAAGCTAAATATCCTCCATATGAAAGGAAGTATATTTGGTACCTAATATGTACTTAAAATGATCACTTTACTAATGAGCTTGGAAATGTTTGGTTCTGTCTAGTAAACTGTTTTACCTTGAAATACTTTAAACGTTGTAAGTAGCTGCTTCTTCATACTACCTGAAAGTGTTTTAGGGAATTTGCCAAAACACTGTGGAAAAAGAGAAAATGGAGACCCAGCTTTTAAAAGTTGTGAAGACTGTGTAAAGCCAAAAGGTATGTGTGTGTGTGTGTGTGTGTGTGTGTGTGTGTGTGTGTGTGTGTACGCACATATATACAAAAATTACATGTATATGTAATTATAAATGATAATAATAAAATTAAATGTAGCACAAGTGCTAAGTGATTGCTAGAAAGAAGGACACTAGAGCTAAGAACACTGAAGGTTAGGGAAATTATGAATGCTGACGTGAGAGGTAGGGTTCCCATGTGTTTAGAACTGAGAAGGTCTTTGTAAGTGTGAGAAGTAATGATAGTATTGGAAGGAATACTGAAGTACAATATTCAGAGCATTGCAAATGGAGTAGTCCAATTTGATTGACAAGTGGAAGATAATGAGGGAAAGAGAGATTGAAATAAGATCAAGAGCACTAAATGCTAGTAAAGCAGTTCCGAGTTACCTTGCTCGTACTGAGTAGCCATCAACATAAAGAAGTAAATGTTTGAGGAGACAGATACGTTTAACTTGATTTAAACACTATCCAATTTATATATATATGGAAGCAACACATGGTACCCCATCAATATGTATAAATGTGTTATGTGTCACTTAAAAATAAATTTAATTAATAAAAAAGGAAAAATACTTCTGATGAAATTTGTAATAAAATGAGCAATTTTTTAAACAAGTAATATTGTGTTCTCAGAGTAATCTGAGATTGGGAGACAATAACCAAAAGGAACATTTAGGAAGATGCTGAAAAGGAATTTAGATGGGGAGTGACAAAGACCTGGCATGGAGTGATGAGAGTTGGAACTCGCAGAAGAGAAGGGCTTGAGAGCAGCTGTGAAGGAATTATCTTCAATGCTTTTAACTAATGGACTGTTAAGAAGTCCCAGAGTAGTTAGAAAGGAGGGAGTTTCTAAAATTAACTATAGGCTTTCAGGTGATCAAAATTCTGACAGTAGCAAGATTGGATAAAATACAAAACTTATAAAAAGAATTAAAAGAAGAAACCTCAGATTTTATTTTATTGATAGTAACATAAGAGTGATATTTAGGAGAGTATAAGGATTTTTCTTTACCATATAGATGTTAAGACAAATAATAAAAATGAAGAGAATATAGCATAATGATCCCAATTTGATCAATATGAAATTGAATATGGATTCCAGTTTTAATTATATTTTGGAACTGAATTATTTAATTTGGTATCTACAGTAGAAATCAAAATTCTCAGCTACTTCTTCACTACTTTTTACAATATGGAATCAATTTGTGTATAAAGTAAAATTTACCTTTATTTTTAGTCAAATGTATTAGAACACTTTCTAATACTTTTGAAAATATTTGCATTGTAAGTAGAGACTTGATAGTAATAAATACGTTTTCATTTTAAATATGTTATCACTGAAAATAAATACACTATAAAGGCAATGTCATAAAATATCACTTCTACACAGAACATTTACTAGTTTAAGATTAAAATCATTTTAAACTCATACTTACAAGAATAGAATATTTGATAATTATGTATTATCAGAAAAGTATTAAGACCCTGGAAATATTTCTTGTCACATGCAGAATAAGATAAATTAGCATTTTTCAGCTGTGTTGCCTTTCACAGGAGGACAGCCATGATGGTCCATGGCATACACTTAAGAGTATTCTGGAGGGGAGAATTCACACACATAAACACACAGATTTCATTGGCATGAACTGTAGTTTGAAAAAGCTTTTGAGATAAGTTCATAATTTCACATGGTTTATTTCATTACCATATGGACTGCAGGATAGAGATCACTTTTGTTTTATAAATACTCGATGCTTTAAGCAGGAACACACTAAAGTCACAATCTGTTACCATTTGCAGCAGTGAAAGGTCTTGGGTGGTTCTCAGGGGATATCTTGAGCAAAAAGTACTTTTGTAATCCAGTCTGTAAAGCAAATCATTGTAGAACCAGGAAAAGAGAGAAATGGAAGCTTGTCCACTCTGAGTTAAATGGTGGGAAAGAAAGGAAAGCCATTACCAGTATCACTCTGTTTAAAAATGTAAGAATTGCTGTAGAACTATCTCACTATATTTATCTTATTGGAAATGCCGTGTTTTCTTTCAGATTTTGAAAAGATAAATATTTGAAAAAAAAACATTTTTTTTAACTCTAATTCTTAACTGAACTGACATTCCCTAAGAACAGAAAAGATAGTGAATAATCAGAATCTCTCCTCAGGAATGATCATACTGAAAATTTTCTTATTTTGTTCTATGGTTTTTAACAGCTCAGTTAAAGTGAGAATTTTCTCGGAAATGGATGGGATCCAAGCCTTGGAACTGCTTTAAAATTTTAAAGATTTGGCGGCTACATGGTACTTCAATTACAGCATGCTCTATGAACCACATCAACATTTTGGGTATCTACATTTTATGTTGGGCTTCCTGTTCAGTGCTTGTGTTTAAAGTGCTAAAAACTTCTTCAAGTAATCTTATATAATTATTCATTCACAAATTAATTTACTTATTCACTTCTGTATATATTAATTCATTTGACCAACACTTAATGATAGTCTTAAAATGAACCAGACATTTTTTGACAGGCACTGTGGTTAGAAAAGTGATACGGTCCTTCTCTTATAGAGTTTATAATCACATGGGAAAAGACAGTAATTAATAAAAGAATCCTAACAAAGAATGTATAGATAATAACTGAAATCATTGAAGTTCAGCTTTAGAAAATATACATGCCTATAACATGACCTGTATTGTCAAACAAATATGAGTGGTATGCACTACATGAGAATTTAATTTTATTACATATATATAATTTGCTTTTTGGATCTATATGTATGTGTACTAATTACATAATCATTGCAATTTTCCTCAAATTGTGTTTATATATGTCTTTTTGTGGATAAACTTCAATTTAATATAAATTTTACCATAAGGAAAAAAAATTCTATATAAATTTATGGGAAAAATTGTATTTTTGTTTTACCAAAAGAACCATATTGTCATTAATAAAAAATGTTATTATATAAAATAGTAACTTGGGCACAGTTTTTTCCAAATACTTATAATTTGTTACTATGATTAATTTTTCCTTAATTTTATTTTTAGAAATTGCTAGGAAAGAATACTTAAAGGTCAAGGAATCAGAAGGTAATCTCATATATTTCCTCAAGTATCACCATGATATAAACATATAAATATGCTTAGTGAGAATTCTGGGCTATGTTTAACAAATAATACACAGTGCCAAAAAGAACAAGGATAACATTATTTCTCTTGGACATTGGATTTTTGCCTCATAATATTGAGTTCATTCCCACCAACCTGAAGCTCTTTCATGAAAATGGCAGGAGAAGCGTCCTCTATTCTCTGACATCTGTGCACACACACCCCAGTGGCAGACCCACCAGCCAGAAGGGCATAAAACTAGCATAGAGGTCTGGATGCATCATCTGGTACCTGTTATCAGTCAACAAAGATCCTGTGCTAAGTGGCTCCACAGATTGCACCACGGCAAGAAGCAAGCCCCAGGAGAAAAAGCCAAGGCAATAGTGCTCCTAAGGGCTGTAGAATTGTGTCTGTGGTCTCAGCTAGTGACACTGATGATACTGAAGACAATTAGGAGAGAGGGTTTAGAATGTGAATGGGGAGCAATTCAGCTGCTACAATATCCATCAGCAGAGTATTGCCTGAGGCAAAGGACCCTGCTGTCCTTTGTTTTTCTGTTCAAACTGGAAGATTGGAGGATGTAACAGAGAGAAAGGGGAATTTATAAAATTCATCATCACCTAAATTTTTAAAACTAAAAATTACTAAAGAATTTAAAGTGGCCATTTCTTAAAAGCAAAGTTGGTTGCTGCCTCTAGTTAAATCCCCTGTCACTGACATAGTTCTCAATTTAAAACATATACATATGTGTGTGTGTGTGTTTTAAAAATATATATTATATATTTTTATAATTATATATACACACACGTATATAAAGAGAAAACGTTTATATCTGTTCAGAGGATGTCAGAAGGTTTCTACTACTAAAGCATCGGCATAGTTCCTCCTTTGCCTCATATGCCTTTGTATGTATCTCCAGCAACGTGGTGGCATCTACTCCTTGTTTAGGAGTTAGGGCTGTCACTCTAACCACACCAGCAACTTTGTTTCAAGTTCTATACAGTCAGCCTCCCATCTCAGCTTTCTATAGCTTGACAAAAATTATGAGCATCTTTTTGATTATTAATTTTTCAAAAATAAGTATTTTTTCTGAAAATAATTTTTGTGTATGCTAAGGAATGTCATGTCTTTTATTTTCATGAAAATTAGCATTTTCTAGGTAGCATCTTATAATCAAATTCATAATGTAATTATAAACAATAATATTATTGAGATCTATCAAAAAGCCATTTTTTTTTAATTCTAGCATAAAAGAAGTCCAGAAAGTGTCAAAAAACAAGTTTTTACTCTTGCATACTTCCATAATGGAAAATACAGAATAGTAGTAGTCAGTTAAATGTGTTACCTTTGTGTCCTGGAAAGAGAAATACTATGAGACTCTTTAAAAGTGATTTTTTTTATTGTATTTCTTGTGACCAAATTCTACATGTGTGCCACAAACAATATATTTCTAATGTTCCTCTGATAATTCTGCTTTGGAGCTCAGAATTAAACCAAGAATTCCCAGGTACACAGACAATTATGTTTAGTGTTTAGTGTTTCAAAAATTGAAGTCAGAACAATTTTGCTTGTGTTCCAAGAGAGATATGGTTTTCAAAACAACAAGTATCTGATATATTCTCTTTAACGTCTTATAAAATTTGTTTTAATTTACTGTTTATAAAAGGAAGTTTAAGAAATTTATTTTCAAAAGTTATCCTAGCTTTGATGCTCAATGGTAGAATCAAATAGAGGACAATAAAATTTACAGTTACTAAATATATATCAGGAGTTAATATTAAAAAGTGAGATTTTGCAAAGAATACATTTTATTTTAAACCGATGACTTTATTCTAAGAACAGAGAACCTCATATGTAAAGAGCTTAAATATAATGCAACAGAAATAAGATAACAGATACAACTAAATGTTCTGTTAGATTGTGATGATTTTTATTATTTTTACTCTGTATTTATGGCTAATTATGTTTACAAGAGTAATACCAGAAACAACTTATCACCAAGAATTCTAAAATCACATAAACTTGCACCTGAGAAGAATTTTCAATGGGGAAATAAAATCAGGCCAACCTCAATCATGGCTTATTAAATTACAGCTGGTCCAAAACTGTTTGATATTCAAGCAGCTAATTAGCAATGGAGATGGCTAATTCAAACTCTGGGCTTTGATCTCTGGTTCACCCAATATTTATTAGGTTTATTTAAAAAAAGAATGGAGAGGGAAAGTATCTTGAAAGCTGGAGGAGACAGTCTGAACAGTAGTTTACTTATAATTTACAGACTTGTGGTACTTAATATATAATGCAATAATCTTCCTGGTGCCATTTGTCATTTGGACGCTACCACAGATTATAGCTTAGGGCACAGCATCTGTGCACAGATCTGGCAGGAAATGGTCTAAAATCTTGAACAGCTGAGCATGATGTTTTGGTGTAGTTGGAAAATTCAACCTCTGCTCCAGAGGTCACTGCATGCTTCTGTCCTGACAGCCCAAATTGTTAAGCATGTGACTAATATGCATACAGAACACAGGCTGCCTGACGTCTGCTACAAGCTTGATGGCTGGTTAGCGGCTAGTCTTAATTTTATGTGACAATCCTATGTAGGAAGTGCTGTGGGGGTGACTAAATGGAGCATATTGATGTCCCACTGGGTGTAGCCCCTGTTGTTTTGACAAATTCTCCTTAGCATTTATCAATCAGGCCTACAATGGGGAGTGTGCTGAATATCTAATTCAGACATGCTAGTCAGGGCTAATAGAGCAAGATAGCATGTTATTCAATTTGTACTTGTTAGCGATGTCCCACTGTCACTGGGCAATTTACCTTCACACTTCACAAATGAAAAGAGAAATTTGCTGGGCTTCAAACACTTACATGAGTTACAAGCAAAATTTTAATTAGCATGTCATTACAGCAATAATTTATTGCTTCTTTGTAGTTTTTTCTTGCATACAGATTGCACTTTTCCTATGCTGGAAAGGATGTCCTCAAGGCTTATGAGGCAGGTAAGAAAAAGGACAACTAACAAGCTTTATTAAAAGATGCATAAGGGTATCCTCTCTTTGTGCAGTTTTAAACACTTATTTATATGTGGAAATAAAATGAAGTCGATATCTGAGGTTTTCTCTTTTGGAGAATTGTCAACATTTTTACCAATTCTGTTTTAATACTGTGTTTGTTTTGATAGGTTCAAACCTGCCTCAGTTTATATTCTAAATATCACACACGAGGGCAAACCAACAAGTTCACTGTCACCATCAAAAGCACTCCATGTCAGCTTGGGCGCTTCTGTAGCTCTACCGGGAGCGCTCTTGAAGACTCAGGGATTTTCCAGACTGTGAACAGAGCAGCATCTACTGTTTTCTACCAACTGTTTATGAAAAGGTGCTAGAAGTCACCATCTAATCAGCTGACAAATAAAGCATATTAAGAAAGGAGAGCCAAGGGCAGACGTCAGCAGCCGTTCTCCACGTGTCGCTGAAGTCTGGCATCCCTGGAGTGGCTTGTGGCATCCACAACGGAAAGAAACAAAGGCAATAGTGTGAAACTAGGATCATGGCTATTAGAAACAGATTAAATTATAAGGGGGAGAAATACTTTGATCAATGTTGCCATATTTTAAAGAGTTGTGATTTTTAAAAACTCCCATATTCAGAAGATGCAGTCTGATCACTTAAATTAGTGGCATTTCACCCTAAGCAAATCACTGAATGTTGCATATATGTATCCGACCTGGAGCAACAGGACTTTCTGATAGAATTCTTGCATGTATTTCTAAATTTATAGAATATGACTTTATGACTACTGAGTTCTGTATTACCAGTTTTATGGCTTTATGACTTCCTGCATCAAAGCTTACTGCCAAACAAGATGTGGTCTTGGGTTGCATTTCTGGAATACTTAAAGTGGCAGGATACAGTTTTACCCATCTTTTGTTTTAGTTTCTAACTGACCTGGTGGAGAGTGGCTTGCAAGAGCACAGTATTAACTACTCAAAGAATGAACAAATCGAAATAACCAGACAAAAGAGTCAAAGGAAGAACTTCATGAATAAACACATAGGTCCAATTTGGGTTCCTTTATCCAGAAGGACAATTAAAAGTGTATGCCTATCTGTAGAAAATCAGAACACTCTAAGGAAACCTATGATTTTTGGAAATGGAAAAAGTATATGGCAGAAAAATTTTAGCATTTTATGCAATGTTCACATATTTATTTTACTTTATTATTTTCTAACTGTAGTTCATGTTTCTTTTTAAAGAGGTCATTTTCTAGGTCCAAGTTGCATACAATCTATAAACAATTTTGATCATAATTGCTAGACTGATCACATGACCACTGCTTTTAAATTAAAAATTATTTTGTCTGTAAAATTTTTTATTATTAACATTGCCCTTGTGATTATTGAATATGTATGTGGTGTGTGTGTTTATGTGTGACCTATGCATGTGTATGTGTTTATGTGTGACCTGTATGTAGGTTTTCTACTACTGAAAATATTATTCTCTGCTTATAATCAGTACCCTGGAATGATGATAACTATAATCTATTTATTCACTCATAATAAAATGACTCATAATCGGTTTTGAACCAGGCACAGTGGCCAATGCCTGGCATTTCAGCAACCTGAGAGGCTGAGACAGGTGGATTGCTTAGCAAAATTCAGGTAAAATATCCTTGAGTTCAATCTCTAGTACTTACAAAAGAGAGGAGTGGGGAGACTGACTTAAGGCATTAAAATAAAAACATAACACCTAACATGAATAATTAAATATCACTAATTAAGTAACTCTAGTAAGTATCCCAGTTTTATAGAGGGAGGCTAAATAGGCATACTTCTCTTATCTTTTAATACAATTTCCTACAAGGTTGTACATGAAGAACAATAAGTATTTTCAAGTCGAATGAGGACAGCACAGTTTGGTATTTTTGGATTGACAGGTAGATATTCAGCTACAAACTTATCTTGAATTGGAGTGGTATATAGGGTTATTCATTCTTTCCTTACCACACTGCTCTATTCCATATACTTTTGAAATTACAAAATAAACATTTATTTATTTATTTGATTTGTTTTTTATAACTCTTATGTCTAACTTATACTCCTAATGAATGCTCCTGATACTATATGAAACCAGAAACTTTGAAGAATTTTTGGTCAAAACTGTGAAAAGACTGGAGATGACATTATAAAGGAAGGAATCCAGCAGTATAGGATGGATTAAGTAAGAAATTGCTTCAGACCCAAGAGCAGTTAGAACTCCACTGAAATAACTCAGATGACAATTTTGTTAAGAATCTAGTCTCAGGAAGAGGTAAAATAGAATTATAGCTGAGTAACAAATCCCATGGACTTAGCTCTGTTACTGTGATTCAATTCAAATTTAGTTGTAATCAATAGAACAAATACAGTAGTTGTATCAGAAATATTTGAAATTAATCATCACTATTTTGTGGTTGACATTAGGTTCTGAAGTTTATTTAAACAAACATAGAAACAATTAAAAAATCTTTAAAATTTAGATCTGAATATATAACTATATACAGAGAGAGAGAGAGAGAGAGAGAGACAGAGAGAGAGAGAGAGAGAGAGAGAGAGATTACATTCTGCAATATTGGGATTAAATTTGGTGAAAACATTGAATTCTTCTTTGCCATAGCAAATAACAATTTTCTTTTGGGGCCACAAACAGCATTATCAGCTGCTGTTGCTGTTGTTTTTTGCTAAAAAACATAAAAATAACAATGAGAATCAGATTGTTAAATTGTATTTTCTTTTTCTTTATTTGAATCTGTTGTAATCCAGAGATTTCTCTCAAGTGGGAAGAATTGCTTCTTCAAAATCTGTACAATTTGTCCCTGTGAGATTATGTCCTTTGAGTAATAATAGATAGCACATAAATGCAAAGCAAAGGTGTTAATATTTCTATTCTAGAGATCTCAAAGTCAATTTTTTCTAAAGTAATTTTGCAATTAAATAGTATTTGTTTGTTTTTTTCTCAATGTACACTGGCTCTCCAACATTAAACACTTATTTTTTCCACAAATTATTTGCATTTAGTATATGCAAAATTTGCTACAAACCTGAACTAAGATGTGAATCAAACAATAAAAATCATTTTGTTTCTATTTCAACATTTGCTATTTTCTATTTAAATATTTTTTTTGACATTTTAAGGAACACAATTTGTAAATACTGCAAAATGTAAATCCTGCAATTATTCCATTCTAACCGAAATTCAAACACATTGTTTTCTAAAAGTCATAAAATAACAAAACTAAAATAAAAATAAGAGTCTTGTCTTTATATCTACCTTTACCTCCAAAGAATTATATTTAACAATTCAATGTAGTATAGGCAGATTTAGTTTAACCTAAATCGCAACTGAACTGGCAAGTTTTCCTTCTGCAAAGAATACTAAATGGGTCGTCAGAGTGCTGGTTCTCAACCTACTCTTGTTATTTTTTTAATGATTCTCATTTATTTAAGTCAAGTACTTAGATTGAGGCCCTTTTCTAAGGAATTTGAAGCATCTTCTTTCAATGACTAAAAAACACCATACTGTTTATTCTTTTAACAATAGATTATGGATTTACTACTTACAGTTCAAGTTCAGGGAAAATAATGTAGCTACTTGCTAACATATTATAAACATAAACTTAAGTGGAAGATTAGTGAAAATAAATGAGAAAATATGACAGTCATATTTACAATTAAGGAAAAGCATAACAATAAAAAAATTTATTTCACACATAGACTCATTAGACCATAGTGATTTAATTCTTATGTCAAAATAAATGCTTCTCTTATTTTTGAAATAGCTAGTTTAGTCATGTTTTGGTAATACTCCTCATGCTTATTTAGGTATATATTTAAATCTTCAAACTTACATATTTTTCAAGGATTCAAGACATAATAAAATAGATATTAAAAATCTTACGATAGCTGGTCATGATGTTGCATGCCTGTAATCCCAGAGATTCAAGAGTCTGAGGCAAGAGGATCACAATTTGGGATGCTAGCCTCAGCAATTTAGCAAGACCCTAAGCAACTTATCAAAAGACCCTCTCTCAAAATAAAAAATAGAAAGAGCTGGAGATGTGGCCTGGGTTTAATCCCTGTTACCACAATAAAAAAAATTAAAATCTTATGATAGAGAAGCCAAAGAAAAATCAAAGAATAAGAAACCACTTACCTATTTTTCTCATATACAATCTATTAGGTCTTATGAATTTTACATTCTAAATAATTCTGCATATAACCAAAATTTTTAATAGCCATCTCTTCCTCCCAATTCTAAGATGCTAAACTCAGGTTACCACAGAAGATACTCTTCTTTTTTTTTTTTTCTTGGTACCAGGGATTGACCTCAGAGGCACTCAACCACTGAGCCATATCCCAGCCCTCTTTTGTATTTTATTTAGAGACAGAGTCTCACTGAGTTGCTTAGCACCTCACTGTTGCTGAGGCTGGCTTTGAACTCTCGATCCTCCTGCCTCAGCCTCCCAAGCTGCTGGGATTACAGGCATGTGCCACCACCCTGGGACTCTTTCAGATTTTAAATCTATTTTCTATACTATAGTCAGAGTCATCTATATAAATCACATATTTGGTCATTTTGCCACACAGTTTAAGTCTTCATTTTTCTTTTGCACTTAGATATTGACAAATTTCTTAATATAGTTCCATCCTATTTTTCCAATCCATTCTCCTCTCTGCTCTCTGGGGTATATGATTCCTTTTCAGTTGTCAGCATTCATCATTCTCACCCTAGGACCTTTGCAAAGGTAGCTTTATTCCATTTGGAATGCTGTTTCTCCCCAATGGCTCAGTCAATTTTTACTTATCTACATGACAGGAAGACTTCCTTTGCCTGTGCTGTAAATCAAACCCAGGGCCTGTACATAAAAGGCAAGCACTACCCTACCAGCTATGACCCTCGCACAAGGAAGCCTTTTTGACACTTGAAATGATCAAGTCCTCCTTTCAGAAGACCTCATGTGTAATTTCATGTTTATTTGTGTGGTATTTCATTAATTAATATCCATCTTCTTTACCAACTCGTAATTTCTAAAAGGACAGAATTCCCGCATTTGCCACTTTTTGTAAGCTCAGCATGTTATTGAGTAGTCAACAATTGCTTTCCAAGTAAATAATGGGAGCAAACATTATGTAGTCAGCACTGAGCCATCCCAAAAGTTAACCATAAAAGAGGGATGAAGTCCTTCAGATCCCTCCTCTAACTGACACTCTAGTCTGCTCAGTTCTTATCTCAGCCTTCCAATGGTAGCCCCCAGGAGGTCCTTGCAGGTCTCATAGGATCCTGCTCTCATAGGATCTTACCTTCAGGCCTTTAGACCTACCTTCCCTATTCCTGGAATATTCCCTCTATGATCAGTCTCCACCTCCCTGTTCCTATCCCTATATCCTCCCTGGAATATGAGGGTTTTTCAGCAGCCATTGTCTCTACCAACTTCTTCGTCAAATCATGCCAACCAACATTTTAAATAAAAGCTGGAAGCTGCTGAGCACATGCCTGTAATCCTAGAGGCTCAGCAGCTGAGGCAGGAGGATCACAAGTTCAAAGCCACCCTCAGCAAAAGGGAGGGCTAAGCAAATCAGTGAGACCCTGTCTCTAAATAAAATACAAAACAGGGCTGGGGATGTGGCTCAGTGGTCGAGTGCCCCTGAGTTTATTCTCTGGTACCCCCCACTCCAGGGAAAAAAATGTTGGAAGCTACTTCAAGACAGAATCACTAAAGCCTACCCTTCCTCAGACTCCCTGCCCCAGTTCAATCGGATGGAGTAATCTGGCACTAGGGGAAAGAATAGGAAATCCACGCACGGTTATTATTTGTCTATTAGCATTTGCAGTGGCTGCCATTACCAAAGACACACTTTTACTATCCCTATCTCCAGGATATTCCATTACACAAACATAAATATGATTTTTCAGGAATTGTTTCTAGGCCTGCAGATGAATAACTCAAGTTCCAACAAATTATCAGTCATAATACTGAATAACAACTTTTAAATATTTATTAAATTTTCAAAATCAGACATCGAAGTTAAAATACAAGCACACTTATAAAAGTGACTGAAATAACCACAAAACAAACTTACACTATCAATAGCCCAAATAGCTATTCAACATTAAAATCCATGGCTAGAAAAATGTCTTAGCAAAGAATAGATTAAAATGAGTTTATGATGCATTAAATTTTAAAAATATGTCAATTTAAATTTTTCATATGAGATGAAAAAAGAAAAATCTATAAAAATAAAATACATTAGAATAGTGATGGTAAGTAATTATAATTAATTAGTCATTAATGGTAATGATAATTGTCTTTGTTTTTAATTTTCCAAATTTTTATCATGTAATTATAATATTTCTATTATTTAAAGATAATATACAGATGAATTAATAAAGAAAATATGGTATATATACACAATGGAATATTTCTCAGACTTAAAGAAAAATGAAATGATGGCATTTACCACTAAATGGACAGAGCTGGAGAATATCATGATAAGCAAAATAAGCCAATCTCCCCAAACGAAAGGCCAAATATTTTCTCTGTTATGCAGGTGCCAATTCACAAGGGAGGGGCTGGCAGAATAGAGTTGCTTTAGAATAGGTAAATAGAGGGGAATGAAGGGAGAGAAGGGCTTACACAGTAAGGAAGGATAGATAGTAGAATGAATCAGGCATTATTACCTTATATACATATATGACTATATAACCTGTGTAACTCTACATCATGTACAACCAGAGAATGAGAAATTATACTCCATTTATGTATGATGTGTCAAAGTGCATTCTACTGTAATGTATAATTAATTAGAACAAATTTAAGTTTTTAATTAATTAATTAATATAAACATTCTGAAAGAGTGAAAAAGCAAACAAGCCAAAAAGACAAAAGATAGTTTATTACAAAATGTTCCTACTCTCAAAATGCTTTTATAAAACTAATCAGATAGGAGTTGGGTTTTCAACAAAAGTTTACTTTACAAAAATTTTTAGAAAACTTGCTTACTAAGTATGATAACGATATATGTGAAAATAAAATATGTTAGGTGCTCAATCAATAATAAAGGTGAACAAAGAAAGTGCATCTAATTTTGCATTGATGATAAAATATCATCATTTAAGAGCCAGAAACCAAAGCTTTTATATTTTCCCTGTTCCCTTTACTTATTGTTTTCCCTTAAATAGCAGGAGTTATTTGCATTTCATTTGGAGGTCAAGTGACATATCCCTATAAATGACTTATTTCCATTAGAAGTTTAATTTCCTTTTTCTTCTGTCCATAAACTAACACTTTCAAATAGCACTTTGAAAAAATAAGTAGTAATTGAGGATACCTCTAACCTGGGCTATATAATCTGATTTCTCATTTGCTAAGTCACTGTGGGATGCATTTAATCATCCCCATTTTGCAGATGAGTCTCAATTACGTACCTTAGTTCCCCCGGTAGGATTGGGACTGGAGCATAGACCCCTAGGACACCAAAGCTTTCTCCCCCTTGCACTAGCCATCTCCCTGGGAAGTTCAACATTTGGTCACAGCTGCTGGTAGGGTTCTGAAGGACCTCATGATGCTCTGAGTTCTGAATTTTATTTCTGAGAAAAATTTGTAGTTAAGCTCTGAAGAAAGAGGTCAGTGGGATTATTCATGTAGCTGGTCTTGCAGTCACTGAAATGACTATTTCTACATACAAAGCACCACTCTTGGTGTTCTAGATGAGGTAGACATTAATAATATATGGTTATTGCTCTCTGGGGTCTAATAAACACTTTGGGGAAAAAGGCCTACAGTGTGTGAGAGAAGCAACCTTTAGGATTTTCTGGCAGCAAGTAATACAAACCAACTCAGGCCAATTGCAGCTAAAAATTATTTACCTTTGGAAGGAAATTGGAGTAAGCTAGAAACCCAAAGGAAAATTTGTACAGCCAGGCTTCTAATGTACAGAAACAGGGCAGCTTCAAAACTCCAACGGTTCTACTGTAACAGACAATACTTATTCAGCCCTTTCTACAATCCTGAGCTTATTCTAAATGTTCTACCCATATTAACATCTTTAATATACTTGTCAAAAGAATCAATAGAATAAGATAGGTGCCATTGTTATTACTAGCATGTTAATAGATGAGAAAATTGAGGTAGAGAAAGGATAATTAACGTGTCCAAACTCTCACTTCTATTTTTATGGCACCACTATTGATAATTACTGAGTTCTAGAAGGTTTTTATTTTGTGACACTTTTCTCAAAATTCAAATCCTGATTTGGGTCACATCCCCAAATTTGGTCAAAGGACAGGTATTTCCCCTGAAGAAGTAATGATACAAGAAAAAATTAGTTTGCTAAAGTTAACTAGTGTTCCGTTTTGTAGAGACAATAAAATCAGGCTGGCATGAATTAGGACACTTTTATGCACCAGCTGGTTGACAAGTTTTGAGGTTTAAAAGTTATTTCATTCTGCAGGATATCTTGACTAGGGAGAATTGCAACCAGTTGTATGAGTATTAAACCCGAGTGACTAGCCTCCCAGTGCCTGGATAATGTCATGTAGGCACTTCCTTAACAAAAGGATGGGAAATTCCATTTGAAGATGATGACAGGTACTAAAAGTTATCTGGGAAGTACCCTGTTTGTCAAGGTCCTAGCTGGCCTCCTTAAACATAAGGGTTAAAACTGTCACAATGCGGGATGTACAGACAAAATTTCGGTGTAGTGGAATTCCTGATAGTATCCTTTATTTAAGAGGACCTCATCTCCATCCTGTCACCCTCCCATGGTTCTCCCACCCACACCCTTCAAACCGGGCCTCCCTCCTTGAAGAGGAAAGCATTCAACTTGAATAAACTAGTTGTTCGTTGAACACATAATAATATACCCATTCTACATGAACGTGACAGGAAGACACCGATGCTACCCTCACGGAGCAGATGGTCTAAATGGAGTAAATAGAATAAACAAACCATGATTATACAGCGTGTGACCCGTGATGAGTGGAACGTGGTGGATGCTATGGGAAACTTAAGGGCCATCTGATGCAGTCTTAGGAGAAGGTGATTTTTAAAAGGAGAACTTGCAAGAAGAAGAAAAAAGAGAGCTTGGGTAAAAGAAAAAGTGTAGCAGACAGAGGGAATACTTGGGGTTAAAGCCAAGAAAGGGAATTATGGCATGTGTCAACAGGAAGGGTGATGAGAAAAATGCTGTCTAATGCTTCAGTCTTCTATGGACAGGGAATAAAACAGTCTAAAATAATCACAACATCAAGTGTATTTAAAAAAAGGGCTAGACAGGATTCAAGGTGGGTGAAAGTCCATCTGAGCTCTGAAAATCTCAAAGATTTCTCAAGAAATGATTTTGAATGAGTGTTGAGGATATATTGTTCCAACCAGAAAAGTCAAAGAAAAGGGCACAGCCACAGGAGGAAAAGCCTGGGGCAGGCAGAGGTGACCACTCTTTGTCCTATTACTTTTGTGCCAAATTTAATCTGTCTAGGTTTCTATTTTCCCAACGCTACACTTTGTTCGTTACTCTAATTCATCCTTCCAGTTTCAGGTGAGTACATTCTCTTCCTGGATGTCCAGACCAGCAAAGGTAGAGACAGATGTTTATTTTCTCTATACTATGGAAGCTATCCTCCCATTCATTTTTGTTTTCTCCTGCTCTTGGCAAAATGATGAGAATATATTAAGTGTGTAATGTTTCTGATGAATTAATTAGTTAATGTGTGAGCCTATGGAGAGCTGATCTGGCACAGTGAACCTGAGTGTAATTCTGGAGTGGGACTACTTGGTTTTAAGTTCATTGTACTGTTTTCTAGATATGTCAGCATGGGCTAGTTATTTCAACCTCAGCTTCTTTATTTGTAAGATGGACATAACAATAAAGCTGTATTGCTTAGAAGATAAAGTGTGAGGTGCCTAGCACATAGTGAGCATGCAACATAGATAAGTTGATATTATAACATCATCTCTCTGACACTATGCAGATGAGTCAACAATATGGGGAAAATACCCTAAAATCGACACTGTATGAAAAAGGCTTCGGACAAGGGGTAGAATGTTTCTGACTCAAGAAGCAATAACAATATGGACAGAAAGGAAGAGTCCCACCTGCACAGCCGCCTGCTCTCTTAGACAAGTCTGTTCTTGAGACCAGAAGATAATGTGCTTCCTGTAATTTGTGAGGAGATTACCATAGCCCTCAATGAAGACAAAATACCTTCACAAAATTGCAAGAAAGGAAGGAAGGAGAGGAGGTGGGAAGGAAAGAAAGGGAGAGAAAGGAAAGATGGAAAGAGAGGAAGAAAGAAAGGAGGGAAGAAAAAATATGGGTCTTCCCCTGTTCCCGCTGAAGCTGTAGCATCCTGCAGGTGCTGTTCTCCCTTGTAGTGATTCCATGTGTTCCCTCAGACAATCTGAGTTGCCTACTTGGGGATTCCACTTGTACCACCCTTCCTCAGTTGTCTTCCATCTGCTGTCTTCCCTGCTCTTCAACATCTAAGATCAACTCCACCCCATACGTGACCCATCACTTACAGGTAATAAAGAACAGGGCTGGGGATGTTGCTCAGTGGTAGTGTTTCCCCAGCATGTGCACGACTCTGGGTTTGATTCCTAGTACTGACGAAAAAAAAAAGTAGTAAAGAACAATATAATGAAATATTTTATTCATTCATTCACTAAACATTTGTTCAAATATTTATGGAGAGTCAGTCTGTATTTGCTCCAGGCATAGGGTACTTAAATGAAAGAAGAATCTTACTCCAATAGATATTTTAATTTCAAAAGTGGAAGCTTATTTATTTACTTATGTGGCATTTCAGACAATGTGGGAGAAATGTACTGGGAAGTTTCAAAACCACAGACAATCACCTACTCCTCCTATACCTAGGTATAACCTAGTAATAATTTTCAGATTTCATGACTGCTTCTACCAATGGTCCATACAATTGGAAGGGAAAGAGAACTTTCAAATATATCAGAATAGTAAACATGCCATACAGTTATTACCTATGGTATGTTTAACCCTGTACATTTGATGTTTTTTTTTAAGTGTATAATGTAGTTTAAGTGTATAACGTGTATAATGTGTATAAGTAACAGCACAGTCTCAGAACCCAGGTGTATTTGGGTTCAAACACCAGTTTTCACCCATATTGGAAATGTGACTTTGGGGAAAATTACTTAGTTTTCTAGGTTTCATGTCCTTATTTGGACAATGAATCATCAGGGGATCAAATTTCAAATAATTTTGCTTCAATGGGTCTTAATATGCAATGTTTTTAGTATGATAATTAAATGCCACTAATATCTGAAATTAATCTGTTTGTTTTTTCCTCTTCTGCATCACATGGATATATAGATACATCCACAAACACTCTCCAGAGTGCCAAAACTAATAAATTCACCATTTCACCCACCTGTATACCCCCCTCTCACACTCCTTTGTATTAATAGCACTTCAATAAGACAACTATGTTTTAATTTTTCCTTCTTTGTTAGTGTAAAGAAACAAGCATTTAAGTACTAGTTGCCTTTTGGTGCTAATTCAAAATTTAATGCCTGATGACAGCATGGTGATGCATAGCTGTAACTCAGCTACTAGGGAGGCTGAGGCAGGAGGATGATAAGTTCAAGGACAGCCAGGGCAACATAGCAAGACCATGTAGCAAATTAAAAATAAAAAGGGATGTGGGTGTTGTTCAGTGGTAGAGCACTCTTGGTACAGCACTCCTGAGTTTAATTCCCAGTACAAAACAAAAACAAAAGCAAAAACAAAAACAAATAACCAGTCAGCCAACCCTCATGGAAGTTATAAGAAGTTGGACCAGGAGGGCCAGCTGTCATTGTGTTTTGAAACTTTTTTTTTCCAGTACCAGCAACTGAACCCAAGGGCACTCAACTACCGAGCCACATTCCCACCCCTTTTTATTTTTCATTTTGAGACAAGGTCTCTCTAGGATGCTTACAGCCTTGCTAAATTGCTGAGGCCAACTCTGAACCTGTGATTCTCCTGCCTCAGTTTCCCAAGCCACTGGGATTACGGGTGTGTACCACCGCACCAGCCAGTCTGAAACTGTTCAGTTTTTATTTAGTTTGGGGAAAAAGGGTGGGTTGTTTTTGTTTTTTTCTTTTTTGGTGTTTTGTTTTTTCTTTTTTTGAGCCAAGAAGGAATGCTTCCTTCCATTGACAGTGAGGAGAGAGAAAAAGTGTTTGTTTTAGTATGCCATTAATTTTCCTTCTGACAATGCATTAAATGCAATTGATGATTTTTAAAAGAAAATCCTATCTTGGTAAAAATGATTGTTACAGAGTGATATGTTGAAATATTCTACAATCTTTTTTAAGAACAAATAGAAGAATGCCCAGGAGTTTTCCTCTGAAGATGAGAATTTATTGTTTCTCTCTGTCTGTCAGCTAGGGCCATCTGGGTGTCTGGTATGGTGTGGAAATTGGGATAAAAAGTAACTATAATAAATAGAGTTATGTTATATTAGACAAATTTGCCAAAAAACATACATTGTAGAAAATATATCCTCTTCAACAAACAGTGCTGGGAAAATTTGAAATCCATATGCAACAAAATGAAATTAAACCCCTGTGTCTCACCATGCATAAAACTCAACTCAAAGTGGATCAAGGACCTAGGAATTAAACCAGAGACCCTGCACCTAACAGAAGAAAAAGTAGGCCCAAATCACTATCATCTCATATTAGGCCACAACTTCCTTAATAAGACTCCTATAGCACAAGAATTAAAATCAAGAATCAATAAATGTGATGGATTCAAACTCAAGTGCTTCTTTTCTGCCAAAGAAACACACTACTCTAAGATTTCATCTCACTCCAGTCAAAATGGCAGCTATTAAGAATACAAACCACAATAAGTTTTGGTGAGGATCTTGGGAAAAGGGCATACTCTTACATTGCTGATGGGACTGCAAAGTGGTGCAGCCAATATGGAAAGCAGTATGAAGATTCCTTGGAAAACTGGGAATGGAACTACTATTTGACCCAGATATCCCACTCCTTGGTTTATACCCAAAGGACTTAAAAACAGCATACTGCAAGGACACAGCCACATCAATGTTTATAGCAGCACAATTCATAATAGCTAAACTGTGGAAGCAACCTAGATGACAACCTAGATGGTAGGTGAATGAATAAAGAAACTGTGGTATATATACACAATGGAATATTACTCAGCATTAAAAGAGAATAAAATCATGACATTTGCAGATAAATGGATGGAGTTGGAGAATACAATAATAAGTGAAGTGGGCCAATCCCATAAAACCAAATGCTGAATATCTTCTCTGATATAAGGATGCTGATTCATAATGGGGGGCATGGGAAGAATAGATGAACTTTAGATAGGGCAAAGGGGAGGGAGAGGGATAGAGGATGGATGGGGGTAGTAAAGATGGTGGAATGAGACAGACATCATTATTCTAAGTACATATATGAAAACATGAATGGTGTGATTCTACTTTGTGTTCAACCAGAGACATGAAAAATTGTGCTCTATTTGTAATATGAATTGAATTGCATTCTGCTGTCATATATATAACTAATTAGAATAAATAAAATAAGAAATTTTTAAAAGAGTTAAAGTTATCTTTCCAAAATATTGTAATATTAGTAATGAATCCACATCTTGTGGATTCATTACTAATATATCTTATAAAGAATTCAAATTTGATCTTTTAAAAGTACTACTAATAAATACTAATATTCCTGCCAAAGGATTATTAAAAGATCTTTATATTTTAAAATTCAGCATCTTCAAATCCTAGAGTGCTTTCCTAGATAGATCATGTCACTTTGAGAAAATGAAGCACTTCAATAGCAAACTGATATTTACCCCAAATATTAGTTTACCTAAAAGCATGATTTCCTGTTTTTCAGATGAGTAAGAGGAAAAGGAAAAGAAAGAGAAGCCTATTAAACTTCAGATTTGTTCCTTTTATCATCTTATTAAGTGTTTTTTAATCTTGTATTTTCCAGCTTAGTATAAAGAGAGGAGACATGTTTAATATAGAAAAATGCTACTCATTTGACATGCAAGGCAAAATTAGAATTGGTTTAAAAAGTTTCAGATTGGAGGGAAACTGGGAATTTTGTGATCTCACATACTGATTTCCACCTAAGAGGAAACTGAGGAAAATTGATTTTTTTCTTACTACAGATTAAGCAGATATTTGGCCAAATC
This sequence comes from Ictidomys tridecemlineatus, assembly GCF_052094955.1. NCBI lineage: Eukaryota > Metazoa > Chordata > Mammalia > Rodentia > Sciuridae > Ictidomys > Ictidomys tridecemlineatus. The sequence continues at coordinate 225,023,439 of NC_135477.1, forward strand.
TGTGAATGAAAACTTAGCTCAATTAATTCAGGACAAAGTATTTATTCCATGAAATAATAAAACTCATCACTCTTTTAAAAAAAGAAAGAAAGAAAAGAAAGTAACTGTGACAGCTGGTGTGGTCACACACACCTGTGATTTAGCAGTTGGCTGGGGAGGCTGAGGCAGGAGGAGTGCAAGTTTGAAGCCAGCCTTAGCAATTAGATCAGCCTCAGAATAAGCAACTTAGCATGATGCAAAGTAAAAAATAAAAAGGGCCAGGGATGTAGCTCAATGGTTAAGTAGCCCTGGGGTTTGATTCCCAGAAAAGCAAAAAACAATTGTGAGATTATTTTTTCAGTCATCTTGTTTCCATTTTAGTATTTTAGTCTTTCTTTTGGTTAATGAGAATTCACTTACCTTTATTTCTCACTTTAGAAAGCCACTTAACATTTATTATTTCTAGGAACTCTAATGAAGTATGTTGCCCATAGGAATAAAAATGTTAATATAACTTTACCAAGTAATTTTTAAATAGTTAATTTAGACAGAAAATTATACAAACCACTTATTTGACATTCCAAACACTGAACAAGCATGATGCACTTGTATTCAGTGAAAAAGGGAAAAACGTAGTTGCTGACTAAGAAATCTATTTTTATTTTTGTATTGTCCAAAAATTATTATGAAAGTGTCATACATTTAATAATGACATTCACTGTTCCAACTGTAAAACTACATGAACAAATTTGATCTATTTAATAGTATCACAAAAACTTTAACTATTCAAGAAATATAGTGGCACTGAGACTCATTTTTACAAATAGATATTTATAGTCTGCATCAGACACTTAAAGAAAGCCAAAAATTTTAATTTTGCCATTTACTCCTTCCAGAGAATACATTTTTTCTTTTTAAATAAAAAAGATGGTAGAGCAAAGCTATTAATTGTCATTTTCACCTGTCATTTATGTTTTTCCTTTTGTGTTCCTTCCTTTGAATTCCTACCCCTCAAGTTTGGAGACTCCTTGTTGGTCGGTGGAGAGTTTGAACATCCACCTAATTAAAAGAAAATAAAAATCAACAACACCAGAAAAGCATTGTCACCAAACAATGAATAATGCATCCCACTAAAATATCACTTAAAGATGAATACATTTCGGGAGTTGAAAGGTGGCAGCGCACCTGCGGCACAAACCCTAAATGAAAAATAGACACTGGGTTGTAGGGTGCCTTTCCCTCTTCAAAATAAAATTCTTTACAACATACAAGACAAACGGCACAAAAGTGAAAGGGCAGTGATGCAGATTGGATAGGCTTACGGCGTAATTGAATTAAGGCTTGTGTGCCACATATGACCACAAAGCAGGCCTATGGCTCGGGCTGCTGAATGGAGGTGGCCGGCCTGTCAATAAAGACCCTTTAAACTGGTTAAATGCATCATAAGCGTGTGCACAGAGCTTTCTAGCTAACAGGTGGCTGAGTAAACCTCAGCTGGTGCCACACAGGGCTGTCGCATTGACCTCCTTTAGGATAATTTCAGTCCTCTTTTTTTAAAAAAATTTGTTACTGTACTTGCTGTGGTGGAAACAATTTAGGGATGAATAATTTCTTTTGGTCCCTAGAGGCATGGGTAGCTCTCTCTCCCCCTCTCCCTTTTTTTCCCCCTTGTACTCTCTCTCTCCCCGCTTTTTCTCAGTCTTGCTTCTGAATTAACATAAAGGAACAGTGACAACAGCAAGCTGAAAAGCATAGCTGGTGGGAGGATTAAGTATATCATTGAAAGGAATTATATTGTAAATGACTGGGAGGGGTAGGGGCTTCTGTTCCTTGGTCCCATCTGGTCCTTAAAGAATACCTTGTTGTAATTACCCCCAGATGGTTTGTGCTACACTGGGGTCTGGACAGCCAGGTGCCACTGTGCCCTGCTGGGTGTGATATTCATTGCTACATGCAGTGACAAAAATGGACTTTATTGAAACCTAATTTCTTCCAGGGTATTACACAAATATGAAATGAACCTAGCTCATGGAGAGAGAGAGAGAGAGAGCTTTGTTTGTTTCCAAGCCGAGAAACAGTCTCACCTAAGATAAGGCTGCCTGGTTATTTTACTTTTAACAACTATCTGAAGAGGAAGAAGCAAAAACAATTCACAATACGTCCTGGATTTAATTTAGTATTTTTCAGTAATTGAAGTAGTTGACTACAATGGCAGGTTTTTATTTCTTGTTGTTAGGTGGTTTTAAAATAATACCTAACTAAGCTTTTCAAGACCATGTTTTCAGTATTGTATTATTGAAATTAGCAAGAAATAAAGTGAATTTTAAGATATCCAAGCCATAGAAACATTTTGATACTAGTGAACAGTTATTTATATAACTCAAAAATTAATAACATTATTTGCTATCAAATGCAGCTCACCAGCTAATTTAGTAAACCAGTTTTGGCTTGCATTTTAGCACTCTTATTTTTATAGAAAAAAAAATAAGAAATAAGTATTTTAAATGGTTAGCTGTCTTGATGTGCACAAAGGTAGAATTTTACAAAATTATATTTATTTTCACTATCGGATATTTAATTTTTAATTTATTTAATATATTCTAAAAGCAGCAGTAACCTGAAAGTAAAGGCAAAAACATAGTTGTATGATTCAGTATTAGTCAATTGGCTTTATCATAAACATATTTACAATAAGTGTGGTCATTTTTTTGTGAGAAATTGAACAACAGAATGATTTTTAGGTCTTATTAATTTTTTCCTATAGATACTTAATTGTAGATGGACACAATATCTTTGTTTATTTATTTTTATGTGGTACTGAGAATTGAACCCAGTGCCTCCCAATTTTGAGGCAAGTGCTCTACTACTGAGTCACAACTCCAGCCCCAGTTTTTACTAATTTAAAAAACAAAAACACAGTATTCCTGCAGTCTATATTTGATTATAATTTTGTATGCATTAACTTGTTAAAAATTTACTCAAATTAGTTACTTAAAGTCATAGTATTTTCAATGTAGACTTTAGAAATTTTTAATATTAAAATTAAACTTGGGAATTAGATTGATGAGCAGAAAATGAATGAATCTGTTACCCCATTTATCTTCCCGGAGAATAATGGTCATAATTTTTTCCATGGTATAAAGAAAATATACACAGGGATAATCGTAATGAGAATATTTCTCTTCTTTGAGCAATCACATGCTAAAATACCAGTGTGTTGACTAAAAACAAAACAAGGCGCTTCTTGATGACTATTTAAGAGGAAGCTAAATACATAGATGAACAACTCAGTGGGAACAGTGCACAGGCCTGGAAGTTGGTCTTAGGTAAAATTGCTCCACAGCACTGAACTTTCAACTGAGAAGAACTGGTTGACATACTTCATAATTTACATTTTGAGGTGAAAGTCTTTCTGTCTCAGCATTCTGTCCAAACTTGACTGTATTTTTAGGCTGAAGAATTATTTTAGTATATTATTTTATATATCCAATACTTCAGAAAACTTGAGGTGAGGTCAAATAATCCTGAAGAAAGTCCTGCGCTCTTGGACGTCCATCTAAACTTCTGTTCCCTCACCTGCAAACTGGTGTTTTAAAAGAGCTTGATTACAAGATTAGATTCGGAGTCTTAAAAAAACATGCGTTTGATGTTATTGTGGGAGATCCAGGAAAGAGTGTGAAACTACAGTGGTCCGGGCATTTCCAGTTAAGGTTCAAATGATATGAGGTTAGATAGAAAAGAGGGAAGGAAGAGTTCAAAGTGGAGAAATAGAAGTGGGCACTGGTGTTCTTCATTATGCCTTATATGACATTTTTAATATTCTGTCCAGTTCCTTTTCACATTTGAAGTATTTGGGAACACCTCTGTAAATGTTGTATTAGAATGTGATTAAAATATTAGAGATTTCTCTGTTACTTCTTTCTCTGTTTCCTTCACTTCATTGGACCAAGCTCTTTTGTGGAACCTGCTTCCTTAAATTTAATCACTTGGAAAAGAGAATTTGAGGAGGTTCATGCAGAAGCAAAGGAAGTGCCTGAGTTTTCTCTCTGGAATATTTAACCTTCATGTTTTGGGATAGTGTGGCTTAAGTTTTGAACAATTACTTGTACAAAAATACTGGTTTGGAGCCTCTATGTTAAAACAGAAGACCAAGTTACTCCTCAGCAACTTGGTACAGCCTGAAGTTGATTTGTTATTCAGTAATGTTGATGTACTGGGAGTATCATCAGGATAGTCTACATACATCTGGATAGTCTTCTGGTAGTTTTAAAAGCATCAGCTTTCAATAGGGCAATATATGGCAATAGCGTTAGAGCTTAGACTTAGGTCTTTAAAATTCTCAAAATTTTTACCCCTTATAATGATTTCTTGTACACTGCACTTGACAGCTGGTCATCTAGATTTGGTTTTAGACAATTTCAAAGATAAAAAAAAACAACTTTTTATGTTTATGGCATGCAAGTTCAATATAAGAATGTTCTGAATTTTTTTTAAAAATCCTTCTTTTAAGTTGAACTATGCCTTTCTATAGTCCAGTTCCTTGCTGTATTAAGAAGAATTCTATGTTGCCACTTAAGAAATGCCATTACTAGTCAAAAATAGAGATCCCACATTGCATTTTTATTACAATTGTTTCCAGAATTAGGACTCTTTTCTAATAATCTTTGATGTGCCTTCTTAATTTTTATTCCAGGATGTTCTTTTCTTTCTATAAAATACGTCTGAGAGATCTCTCACCCATTTCAAGATTTCTCAAGATCACAGACTATTTCTTTTTTTTTTTTTAATATTTATTGTTTAGTTTTCGGCGGACACAACATCTTTGGATGTGGTGCTGAGGATCGAACCTGGGCCGCACGCATGCTAGGCGAGCGCGCTACTGCTTGAGCCACATCCCCAGCCCCAGTGCCACAGACTATGTCTTATTACTGTAGTTCTAATGCCTAAAAAATGTTTGTCATCTAATAAGCATGTAACAAATATTTACTGGATAAGTGAATATCTATCATTTATTCAATATTTATCATTTTTATGTGCAAACAGAGAATTCAAGCACCATTATGACATTATCTCGCCATTTTCAAGGAATTTTAAAATAAGCATTTAGAGTTAAAATGAAATAAGTGCTATGGAAAAGGTTGAACAAAATCCAACCAGGCTTCAAAGAATGCAGAGTCTACGTCCAGTAAGTTTTCTTGACAAAGCTTTTTTTTTTCTTCTTTTCCAGGTTATCAAAGAATAGTTATGATTTCAACATCTGGAAGTTGCATAAGAGAGAACATCTAAGGTGGACACTGTGATGAGAGAAAAGGTACAGAAGCAGGAAAAGATCCCTCGTTTGGAGATAACAGTGACTTCTGACTGAATCTGAACAGATGGGTCTCCCTGGGTTCCCCCCCAGTTTATCACTATAAGATCAGACTCTTTTGTCCAGTCCTATTTCCGTGTCTGTCTATGCTTCATCACTGCTGAGCATAAAAATAGAACTGGCTCTTTGGGTCTTCATTGTGAAGGTTTTCATGTCACATAAAAATAAGATCAAATCAGTTCAAAATGCTTTTCTCTTGTTGCCTGTCTTTTGGTGTCAGCCATGACCCTTCATCACAGGCAGGAAGAGGATTATTTCCCCTTTTCGTCTCCCAAGCCAGTAATTCGCTCACTGGGTTACATTAAGACATTAAGAAGAATTCTATATTGCCAGCAGCAAGCCCCACACTGGTTTTGTCCAATCACAGAACATCCACCCTCATCCTGCTTATTTCTAAACCACATGCAAGTCTTTAAGGGATATAATGTCAGAAATTTTGTCATGAAGAAAAAATATAGGTTTGGGTTCTGTGTTTGGGTTCCACTTCCTTAAAAATAACTGAATAAATAACAAGTGATTCACATAGAGCTCCAGAGAAACTAACCATTAAGTGATTTAGTAGACTCAATTGCTATGCAAATCACATAAGGAAAGAACTGAGATGGACCTAGGGGAGGAGATTTCTCCCCAAATGCTTTTATGTAAATGTAAATTTTAGATTTTGACTTTGGCTTCTCTGGATTCTTTGCTAAAATATAAGATTTTTCTAAAATATTAAAATTTTATTCTAAGCTTGGGGAAAGAAGATTATGAGTAAGGATGTAATAGTACAGTACAGGCACAAATTTCATCATAATCTACAAATATGTAATATCCATTCTTAACACCGTGGTGAATTGAGAAAAGAAAAACGGAGAGAGAAAGAAGATTATCGAGTTACTTGCCATAGCTTTCTAATTGGCCTTTTTGTCTTAGAATTTATCCTTTTCTAGGCCTTCTTTTTTTGTTCTAGAATTATTCACCCAAAATAGAAATAATAATAATTCCCTATTCCATTCTGATTGTCTGTAACTCCAAACTCTTAAACAGTTTACAAAGCTCTTTAGCATCTGACATCTTTCTGCCTTTTAAACTCATGTCCTTCAGCATTCCCTCTTGCCTTTTAATCAACACAGAAAACATTATTATCATAGCGTCCTGCCTTTGGACAGAAGCTTCCTCGATTTTAAGTCTGATGAGCTCCTGTTCTTCCCTCACACACTAGCCAAAGTGATTACCATGGCAGCACATACACTAAAATTAGAAAAACAGAGGGAAAATTAGCATGGTCTCTAAGCAAGAGTGACATGCAAATTTGTGAAGCATTTAATTTTTTTAATACTGTATGATTTCACTTAATGGGGTACCTGGAGTAGTCAAATTCATAGAGACAGACATAGGATGATAGCTGCCAGGGTTTGGAAGAAGAAAGAATGAGCAGTTGTTCAATTGTGCAAGATGAGAAGAGTTCTATGAGGGTGGCAACAGTAGCACAACTATGTGAATGTACTTTATGCCACTGAGATGTTCATCAAAAAAATGGTCAAGAAGGTAAATTTTTCCCAGGGACTCAGGAGGCTGAGACAGGAGGATCATGAGTTCAAAACCAGCCTCAGCAAAAAACAAGATGCTAAGCAAGTCCGTTTGAGATCCTGTCTCTAAATAAAATACAAAATAGGGCTGGGGATGTGGCTCAGTGGTTTAGTGTCCCTGAGTTCAATCCCCAGTACCACCCTCTCCAAAAAATTTTATGTAATGGATAATATACCACCATACAAATTAATAATAATTTAAAAAACAAAAAGGAAGAACAGCTATGAGCTGGGCTTCATGGATCAGGTCTGTACTCCCAGCTATTTCAGAAAACTAAAGAGGACTGGGAATTGGAGGCCAACCTGGGCAACATAATGAAACTCTACTTCAAAAATTAAAAAACAAAAACAAACAAAAAAGTTAAAATTCCATGGATTCTTTCCTCTGTAATCATTCCTATTCTCAGAGTGAACCAGGTATTTCCATTCTTTAATCTATAGGCTGAATACCTACATCCTAAGTATTTGCTGAAGACTATAACCTTGAACTCATTGTTGCTTAATATTCACCAAATACTTGGTTAGGCAACATAAATTTGCAAAGAATTGCCTGAGTGAAATATAGTCCATGTGTTCCTATGGAAACAAGAAAAAAAAATCTATCCTCAGAATAAACTTTGCAAGCCAAAAACTGCACATCTGGACCATATGGTTTGTTCTCTTGTAAAACTGTTTTTATTGAATGTAATTTGGCATTATGTCATCATTGGCCCACGCTAACAGCCACTATAAAAAATAGCTCTATGAAATCCGTTTAATGTTATGGATATCACTGAGGATGCCGCATTGTTCTCTTTTTAACTATCTATAGTGAAAAACTCTTTGGTTTCAGCTCTACCAAAAAGGTTCATTTTCCTTTTCTTGAGAGGTAATATGAATATGTTCTTGATTATGTTCTCATTTTTGCCTAATTTCCAGAAAGCTTAGAGGCCAAATGCCTATCTTAGCATTTTTTAGACCTTTAATTATGTATTCTCTTTCTCCATTTGCTGTTGACTTCAAATTACTTTTCCAAACTTATTTTCTTCTAAATTTATGGTTATTAATTTTGTCTTTTATTTCATATAGTGAGTCACTTTGAATCTATTCTTCAATAGATGAGGAATAAATGAATAATTAATAAATTTATTCTTTTCTCTAAGTTCTTACTAAATATTGTATATGTTTCTTGTATTGCTTTTGTCTTCACTTATTTGAATTTACATGTGTGCCATTGATACTGGTCTATAAGCTCTTTTTTATTTAATATTTTTTTAGTTGTAGGTGGACACAGTTCCTTTATTATATTTGTTCATTTTTTTTATGTGGTTCTGGGGATTGAACCCAGTGCCTCATATGTGCTAGACAAGCATTCTCACACTGAGCCACAACCCCAGCCCAGTAAGCTCTTTTAATGTATGGTTCCTGTCTTATTAATATTACTATTTGTCTCAGCACAGTTAGAAAGCCTAGCTAATACTATGTGTACAAATAACCTATCAGATTGAACTGATATCTAAATAGAAATAAGAAATGCAATACTTTGGGAAAGGAAATACAACATTGATCTCTTCAAACCCACAGCAGGCCAACTTTTTGTAAGCATATGACAACCTTGGATTGTTCATAGTAAAGATAAAAACGCTGATCAGCTGTGAAAGAATTTCCAGCATGTTATGGTTTAGATATGAAGTGTCCCCCAGAGTCTCATGAATTGAAGGCTTAGTCCCCAAAGCATCAGTGTTTAGAGATGGGGATTTGGGAAAGTGATTGGATTATGAGGGCCCTGACTTCATCAATGAATTAATCCACTAAGGAATTCATATTTGATGGTGTTATTGGGAGACAGTTGGAAACTGTAGACCTTGGGGCCTGGTTGGAAGAAGTACACCACTGGGGGCTGATCCTGAAAGGGTATATCTTACCTACAACCCACTCTCCATATCTGCTTTTTGGCTACCATACAGTGAGCATTTTCTTCCACTACATCTCTCAGTTATGATGCTCTGCCTTGCCTCAGCCCAGAGAATTAGAGCCAGCTGACCTTGGACTGAAACCATTAGCCCAAGTAAATATTTTCTCCTCTAAGTTGTTTTTCTCAGGAATTTGTCAAAGCAATGAAAAGCTGACCCATGCACCTTTGAAAATATTCTACTTTATTCTATTTCTTGTGGCTGTTATTCAACCTAATATTAAACTCAGTTCCATTTCTCTCTGTGTGTGTATGTGTGTGTTCAGGTGGGAGACCATGGACATAGACAATAAAAACCTGTAGGAGATAAACATCTTTCTCTTTCCATGTGTAACACGGATAAATAAATAAATAAATAAATACTTACTACATGAATATATATTCTTATATGCATACTATATATATGTAATATGCATATGGTAGATATATAAAACTTTGCTTATATGTATATATTGGTTATGTTTCATGTGAACCTAAGATTTATATGTGTGTGTGTGTGTATGTGTGTATGTGTGTGTGTATATATAAAATTCATGTAGATATATCACACATGATGGAATTATACAAATTCATAGACATATTTATAACACTATAGGTCTTAGTAACTCTGTTTGCTAAAATAAAAATTTTTTGATGATTTTTTTTCCATGGCACAACATTCTTTTGTTTTTTACTTTTCTAGTCTAATTTGCTCCTGGTAGTGTTCATTCCTTGACCTCCATAGTAAACTTTTTCTTGTATCCACTTTTTGTCTTACTCCATCATCTCTCCCTGATCAATTTTATTTCTATAAATCCTTTATCTACACAATTCTAGCCCATTTCTTTCTAAGTACCAAGCACACATCCACCTTACCCATAGACAGTTTTTTACTACTATTAGCATTATTTCTTCTACTGAATTTATTGATGTCTCTGCCTTGATACTCCCAAGGAATTACTCCTTCTCCTAAATACCTTCCATTCATGATTGTCATTTCCACCTTCCTATCCCCCAAGCTAGATGTTGAGAGTTAATAAATTAATAATTAATTAATAAATTTATTCTTTTCTGTAAGTTCTTACTAAATATTGTGTATGTTTCTTGTATTGCTTTTGTCTTCACTTATTTGAATTTACATGTATGCCATTGATACTGGTCAATAAGCTCTTTTTTATTTAATATTTTTTTAGTTGTAGGTGGACACAGTTCCTTTATTATATTTGTTCATTTTTTTATGTGGTTCTGGGGATTGAACCCAGTGCCTCATGTGTGCTAGACAAGCATTCTCACACTGAGCCACAACCCCAGCCCAGTTGAGAGTGACTATTGTTATGCTTTCTTATTACTCTTCTCAATAGCCAGTCTGTCTCCATCAGCTCCTCATCTTACTTTCTAAATATTTCTAAATCCTCTCTTGTAAATCATCCTACCACCCATTATCTTCTAAGATAATTTAGGTGCAAACCAAAATTATTCCAGTATTCTCCAAAAACAGATTCTTTCTTTTTTTAATTGCTGATGTTTAAAATGCAATTATTACCATATATCATACTTGCTTAAAATTCTTTATTGGCTCTGCACTGCTCACGAGATTGATTTCCTTCTCTTTAGCATGGTGTGTGCAGTTTCTGCCTCTTATTCTACTTTTATCTGAGGAGAAAACCTCCAGCAATGCCTCAAATACTTATGATTCCATGCATACACTATGATGTTTCCAGTATCTAAGATTTTGTGTACCACTCTTTCCCTGAGGAACTTCTCTTCCCTTCTTTGACCATCCAGGTAATGGAAAGAACAGTGGTGTTGAGGTCTAATTTAAATTTGAGTTCCAGCCTCACCACCTGATGTCCCCAAAACTATACTGACAAGGAATGGCTCAAAGCATGATGGACATATCTCTGCATGTAAATCCTTATCAGGCCAACCTAATTAATTATTTATAAAAATAAACACTTTTACTTTAAAAGGGATTTAAGGTTCTGCTAAATAACTGTTTACAGATAGTAAAACATTTGCATTCTGAGTGAACTGACAGACTTATATGGGTTGCTATCACTAGCTAGTCCAGAAATATCTAAATAAATTATATTTCATATTTTAAAAACATATTATCAAAGTAATTAACATGTTCCCTCAGGTGAGTATTTTAATTAGATATATGTGTTCTAAGTTATACAGGTTAAAGTGTTGCTTTGTGTGTTTGGAATCTGTGTATGTATGTATGTGTAGGCATGCATGCACACGCACGTATAAGTTTGGTTAGTTGAGCCCAGGGGCAGATTTCCAAATATATATTTGCTTGTATGCATTTTCATTAGGGAATAGGAAAAAAAGCTTTATGCTTATTGGCAGGTATATACCACAAATTATCCTAGAACTTGTAACCTATGAGGCTGTTCTCTCAGTCTGAAAATTGTAACCATGTGCTTCAGAGGTCAGAGGAGTCCTGCAACTAGAGCAGTCACTTACAGTGGTATTTAGGAGGTAGAGAAATGGTATAGATATCATTGTGGCAATTAAAGAATTTTAGTTCAGAACATGCTAGAGAGATATATAGGACAAGTAGAATCCACATAGCTAAGTGAAGTCCACTGATGCTCACTAGCCTGCTGCAACGCAAGCCAGGCTCTGAGACTGCTAATGGTCCATTTCAGTTGGAAAATTTGAGCTTTATATAGGGGGAGGGTTCTCTTGAGATCTCCTCAGAAAGATAATCTCCTCAGATAGAACCAGAAGGGGTCTCATGAACCTAAAACAACTTTTGGTAATACATCATTCATAGTGAATGAAAATTTGTTGTTAGCTCTTCCTTTGGTTTTAAGTCATAGAATAAAGTAAAATACATTGATTAGAATCAACTTCTCTATGATTGGCAGGATAACAAATGACTCAAAGTGTTTTACTTGTACTTAACTGCACTTAAATCTTTTTTTCTTCAGTAAATATACTACAATGGAAAATTTAAATTTTATTTTCATAGATAAACAGCAAAATCTCTAAGTAAAAGTATTTTTTATTGCTTTTGACTACATTGCTAGTGATATTTAAGTTAACTTTTGAACACCTTAGAAATGATATAGAAAAAAAGTATGCCAACTTACATTTCAAAAAAGGCACATCTTAAACTTAGTACAGTATGTTATATTTAAAGTCAAGGCAACCCTCCCCTGTTTTGCTAGTAAAGTCTTTCCATAGAAAGATCTTGCACAGATCAAAACACAATATTTCTAAGGCACAGAACCAAATTTACTTTGCCTTAAAGTTTCAGAGGTTTGAGAAGCGTTTCATAATTTTCATTTTGGGGGGACAAAAAGAGGGATTTCCAAATAAAGTCTTTTGGAAAATACAAAAATTAAAATATAAAATATAAGTTTGAACTTTTCTCATATGATAAAGAGGGAGTGGGCAGAGGGGAGAGTGCAGGCAAGAGGGCAAAGGAGAGAAAAAAGATTTATCTAAAGGAAAAAAAATGTGGCAAATTCAGGAATCTTCACATAGAAAGTATTTCCTCTGTCCTCAGCTTTTCAGAGTCTTGTTTTGTTTTGCTTTGCTGATCTCCCCTGGCCCCATGAAAATCCACTTCTGCATCCTACCTTGCATGGAGCCTCCTTTCCCCCCAGAAGTCCCTGGCTGTAGCTCTGCCTCTGCATCCTTAAAACACATCCTCCAGGAAAACACTCCAGAGTCTGCTGGAGCTGCAGTGTTAACTAGCAGCACAGCTGGAACCTGACACTGCGTTGACTTCCTCTTAAGGGGGCAGGAAAATTACCATTTTTGATGCATAGTGTTTTGCAGGCCTCCTTCTTAAGATTCTAATGTCTCTGTTAGTCCTTTCGCCTCAGATTATCATAACTCAGCATCTGTTTCACACGCAGGGTTCATACTTTTTTAACATTAAAAGGTAAATAAAAATGGAAAATTTGATGTGAAAATTCTCTCACTCAAAGGTACTGTTAATTCTTGTAATTTTAATTTAGATTTAATAGAGAGAAAAATAAATATGCACCCAGATGCATACACATTTATGTAGACACATACAGAATATTCTATTACAGATAGTACAATATACAGTAAATGAAGGTCCCCTTTGTTCCTGTCTTAAATTCACTACTACTCTTTTCTCTCTCTAACCAATATCAAGAGATATAGTAGTTTGATGTCTTGCAGTCAATCCATGTTCTAATGTTTTTACACAACTTGTATATCTCTACGAACAATATATTCATTGTTTGGGTGTTATTAAAATTTTATATAAATGTTATTGTGTCATCAGCAAGGTGCCTTACAATACATTTTTTTGGAATTCCATATATATATACATGTACACACAGATACATACACATACACACACTAGGTTACAACTGCTGTTCATACCACACTTCATTTACCCATTTTCCTATTAATGTCCATTTTTGTGGATGTCAAGAAAGTTCTGGTATACACTTTTGAGGGAGCATCTACTTGTTGGAACATAAGGTCTGCACATATTAGATATTGTCAAATTAAGTTATAAAGCCACTATAACTAGGCACATCTCACAGGCAGAGTAGGCATGTTGTCATTGTTCTATACCTTTACCAAATGCTTGGTTTTGTAAAACTTGGATCTTTTTATTTTATTTGGCAACTTGATGAGTGTAAAACATTATTTCAGTGTAGTTTTATTTGCAGTTCCCTGATTATTTGAAAGGCTCAGCATTTTTCATTTTCTTGTTGACCATTCAGTTTTTTCTGTTTTAATTTCCCTCTTGGTCTGGGGATGTAGCTCCGCGGAAAAGCATTTGAGGTCCTAGATTCCATGCCCAGCATTGAAAAAAAAAAAAATGCTTCTTATCAACTTAGATCATTTTGTCTTCAGCTGTTTTGTTTCTTCCCTCCTTTTTCTCTCTTTTCCACCTCTATTTCTCTTCATCTTCCTCTTCCCTTCATTCCTTTCTTCCTTCCTTCAATTTCTTTTTCTTTTTGATTATCAGGGAGTACAGCCTTTATTAAAACCTTAACTCTGCATGTAACTTCTTTTTAAATTTTGCTTATAGTGTTATCTGTACTACCGAAATTCAAAGTTCAAAATAAGCAAGCCATTAATCTATTTTGTTATGAGTCAGACTCTTGTATATTTCTTAAGAAATCCTGCCTTCCAAGTTTACAAAAATGTTCTTCTAAATATTCATCCAATATATTAAAAATTAAATTTTCACATTACAAAATTTAGTTCATCTGTAATTTTATTTTATAGGTTTATGTAAAGATCAAATTTATTTCTTCTCATTGAAAAGGCTGATTTTTCTAACATTATATATGGAATATTCCATATTTTCTCAATGGAGTTATTTCTATTTCTATGGTATATAAGTTCTTCTATATGTTTCACTTTGGTCCTAGGCTCTATCTTATTTGATAAATCTTTTTATTTATCCCAGTGTCAAACTCATACTGTTTTAATTATGTATTCATAATTAGTATCTGTATAATAGAATCATCTTGGCTATTTACCCTTTAATATAACTTTCCATTAAATTTCAGTAAAAATCACATTGAGGTCTTCATTAAAATTATATTAAATATTTATAATCATTAAGGAAACTTCCTGTTGATGAAAATAGTTTTCTCTGTCTCTTCAAATTCTTATTTCCTTCAATAACACCATTTTGCTATTTTTTTTTTCAAAAACAGGCCATAGACCTCTTTTGTTTATTTATCCAATAGTCCATACAGGTTTCTTTTATTATTCTGAATGGAAAGTCCTTTTTAATTTCATTTTTTTATTTACTTTATTTTTTTTTTATAAAAATGTGTTTTATTTTAAAACAAGTTTATAAAAGTAGAAATCACATACAAAAATACAGATTACTCCGACACATTGGCAAAATAGCCTATGGCTGGACTTGCCTTTGGAAGTACAGACACTGTATGTTTGAGGGCACCCGGAAGTAAGTCCAACCCGATTTTTATAATTGAATATTGATATTATATAATAACAGTTTGGTTTCTATTAATCTGTGATCAAGTTTTAAAAGCATATGTGTTAGGTTATTTTACGTCTTCTATGATAGAAAACAACAATGGCAGCTAGCAATAGTAAATTTACTTCTTCTTTCCAACTCTTATATATGTTGTTCCTTTATGCCTCTTCATCTTTGCTTAGTACTCCATTTGAACAGTGAAGTCATTTTTTGGACTTTCTCTTTCTGCTACTCCCTTCAACAGGGATGCTTCCAAAGTTTTGCTAGTAAGTGTGAAGTCATGTGACTTTATTTTGGCGGGGGGAGGGTAGATAATTTTATCTAATTAAAGAAGTATTTCTATTATAAATTTGTTGATAAATTGGTAATATTTTGCAAAATGGGCATTGAATTTTTTTTTACTGTTCTGTGTCTATCAAGAAGGTATTTTTTTCTGATTTCTTCTTATGAAAATTTCAAAGGCACAGAAAGATGTAGGACCATGCAATTTCTGCTAGGAGTGCCTGCCTCTCTGCTTGACTGGAACATTTGCCCTCCACTCCAGTCAGTGCTGCTGCCAGTGGAGCACAGTTGCCTCTGTGTACAGAGGATTTCTCTAGCCAAAGGGAACTGCCTTTGCAGGCAAGTTATGCCCTTCCCTCCTCTGCCATCCATTCTGGTCCCCACCCTACTTAATTTACAGCCCACAGCCAATGACTGCATGTTGGGGGCTATAAAATGTCAGTGGCCTTCTCTATGAGGAACAACTCTGCACTGTGACAAGGATCCAGAACTCTCCTGTGGGTAAAGTAAGGGAAGCATGTACCTGCCATCTCATCTTTGCTCTTTCCCTAAACTGACCTGTCAAGCTTTCATCCCTATTTATCCCTACACCTGGCCCCACCCATAAAGCACCCAAGTCCTTGCCTCAAATTCTTCTTCTAGGGAATCATACATAAAACAGAATAATATAAGAAACACTCGAGTGGTCAATGCTTCACTTTGGTTTTGTTTTCTTTTTTGTTCCTTCTCTATATCTGTCCATATACATGTATTTATTTATAAATGAGTGTGTATACATATGTCATGTATATATGTATATATGCTGTTCCTTTTGAAAGTGAGTTGAATTATGGCAGAATTTGACCCTGCTATCACACTGAGACTCTCCCACAGATAGATATTCTTCTAGCACAATTTTAATAAGATTTTATCAGTCTATTAAAGTTATAAGTTCTGATGACAATTTTTTTTGTTATTTCAAATGACATAAAATTTACACAAAATTTGTTAAAATCATACAAAAATATCCTGTATCATTTCCACTGAGTTCTACTAAACAACAACATAAATCTAACATTATTACCTGATCCATAGACCCACTCGACTTTGTCACTTATTCCAAGAATCCCTTATAGGTCTAGGATCCGATTGAGTATCAGTCCAGGAAGGCATGCTGATTTTAGTTGTTACATGATTTTAATTTCTTTCAATTTGACACAGTTCCTTAGCTAACTTATCTTACATTAAGTTGACATTTTTTAAGAGCATAGATAAGTTATTTTAGGGAATAGTCTTTAATTTAAATATAACTGAAATTTTCCCACAGGGAATTCATTTTTTGATGAGAATACTACAGAAATGTTTCATACAACAAAATACAAAGTTTTAAAAAATCTGATTTTCCTCTCTGTTTTTGGTTTGGGGTATGGGGGTCGAATTTAGGGCTTCATCAGTGCTAAGCAAGTACTCTACCACTGAACCACATCCCCAAATCTCTTTGTCTTTTAATTTCAGAGTTAACCTATTTTTATTATTGTAATTATTCATACATATTTTTTACTATTTATTTACTATAAATAGTAAAATAGAATAATTTTACTATCCTTCCTTTGTCCCCAAAATATATATTTCTCCCATTCTCCAATGTCTTCAATGGAGGGTTCATTACACACATGTTGGCCCTTCTTATTCTAACCTTTATGCCTCAATTTTGCTTTAACAAGGATTCAAAAGTAGTAAGGTTTCTCGGTCTTCATATGTGCACAAATTTACTTATTTTGACTTATTTAATAATTCTTTAGCTGAATATAAGACATCCCATTATTTTCTGCTATTTATTATCATCACTGAAAGCTTCCTGTCAGTATATCTCTAAGTACACTTATTGATTTGTGTGGTGTGGATTTGTATTGACTAGTTTCAATGGTAGGCACTTGGGAGCTCTATAACATAAAGACCTTCCACCAGAGTGCTTCAAAGCTCTTGTTTTACAGTTTCTTAGAGGTGATGTTTTTCTATCTGGCTTTCTGGCTAGTGCTGTGGTTTCCTTTAGAAACACGAAATCTTCATGAGTCCTGGTAGCTCAATTCCAGATTCTTGTGAGTTCTGGTCCTTATACAGACTTTTCTAACTGTCAAGGCCTCTGATTTAAACTGATATCCTTGCAATCTCTCAAACTATGACTCTGACACATTCCTTTGTTTCCTGTTCATCTGGCATTGGAAGATTTTCCTTCTATCCCCCAAGTTTTGTGTATTGTATTGATATTTTATATTTTATCTAGCATTACATATTTTTCAACTCAAGTAAATTATAAAATTTTAAGTGAAACTAAACTAAAAGCAAATTGAGTTGTAGATTAATTAATATGTGGATTATACACACACACACACACACACACACACACACATTAAAACCCTCATGCCATGAGCACAGCACCTAATTTAGGAAGGAATTAGGCAATTAATAATACTTAAGGCTAATGTGAAACACAATACCAGATTTGCTATGTTCTTTTTAATTCTTCCCATGCTATATTCTAGAAATTAGTATTACATTTCACTACAGCAACAATGTTGAAAGCACTGAAGCTTGGTCAAAAAGCCAGGCTAAAGTGTCAAAAGAGAACTCTCATGTTCTTTATGTTTTTGCTATTTCCGAGACAATATTTTTAGAGTTGTTCCAATGGCTGTGATGCTTTTAGTTGTAACCCCTGTGTCAGAGGTTTTCACGTCCTTCACAATTCCCATAGATCAAGACCTCACTCAGAAACCTGGGAAAATTCCTCCACTGCTCAAGAGACTGATATTAACCCTCTGATATTAAAAAAAAAAATGGCGAATAAAATGGTAGCAAGCTCTTTTACTCATAAAATAGATACAAAAATATCAATTTGGTAGGTTGAAGGATTAAATTAGGAAAATTAGATAAGTCAGCACCATGCACCTAATATGAAATGGTTGCCACTTTGGGCTGTTTCCATATGAATTTTCTTCAAGAGTGGCTCCCTTGATGTTGGCTGCCCCAACCCAAGGTCACCTCTCCATACTGGTTTGTAAAGCAAGTGTGAAACTGAAATGTTAAAAGGTACACAGCAAGAATTCTTATTCACAAACGTGAAAATAAATGACAGAAATCAATAGGCATTTTTCTTAATGGTAAAGGGCATGTATTAGCAATGACCTTTATATATACACCATCATCAGGCAAATGTATGTTTCATTTAATGAATTAATAAATTGAACAATGACATCTGATTATAATAATCTCAATATCTCTCTCTCTCTCTCTCTCTCTCTCTCTCTCTCTCTCTCTCTTCTAACTATGTTGCTCGGGCTTGATTGGAACTGCTGGCTTGAGTGATTGTCCTACCTCAGCCTCCCAGGGAGGTTGAGACCACAGGTGCTCACCTGTACTGCTGTACCTGATTTCACAAGTGTCATTCCAGACCAATCACAGTCTACAAGCTGCTTTGCCAACTCAACTTGTTTGGCCATTCCCCATTTCATTGACCTCAACTACACTGGCCTTTTCAAGTCTTGATTTTCTACAATTTGCCAAACAACTACAGTATGGATCTCCCTATGTCTCTGCCTCGTGTCAAACAGGTCTCATACCAAATGACAACTTGTCAGAGGGGACCTACTGTCTGAGGTCAGCTAAGTAAAACAACCCACCTCCATAGCTACTCTACCCACACTGGCCAGGTCTGGTTTTCAGGAAACTTATCACAAGATGATACTTACTTCAGTCCTGTCAGACTCTGATTTAGAAAGAAAACTCCTCAAGAGCAGGAATTTTGGCCACCTTGCTCACCACACTTCTGTAACTTAAAACTTTACCTGGCCCAAGTGCAGTTCGGTTGGGGCCGGGCTCCCAAACACTCAGTATCAAGTTTGAAGGACGAAATTTTCTAGATGCACATTGCACAAATGCTTTGAAATAAATTAGTGCTTAATTTCTCTTAAACATCTGAGAGAAACGATAAGTTGGAGGCAAATACAATCAGTTATTTGAAATGTGGCTGCCAAGCATCTCTCAAACTGAACCGTGATCAAACATGAGAAAATAACAGCAGTTAATTGTTAGGAACCGGAACCATTAGCATCCATTCCTTTTAATAACCCGTGTTGCCACATCTTACTGTCTTGGTCCATTTTGATAAATTTTTTTCTTTCCCTGAAGACAAATATATATCTTAAAAATATTCAAGAGTACTCATTTTAACCTAGATTTTTTTTTAAATCCAGGGAAAAGACATTCTTCTGATGATAAAAGTACAGGGACTAAGTCCAATGCCTGTCAAGCACCTAGATCTTCCAGCTTCTGGGCACCTGCCTCCCACGAGGTGTTTCTGTTGCACGGACAAACACTCCCTTGCCTTTGACTTCTTTACTGTCACTTAACTTGAAAAACTTTCACTTGACTCTGCTGCCCCCTCTAGATACTACATATTTCTGTCTTTTCTTTCTTTGACATAGTGCTCTGAGGAGTGGTCAGCTTTTATGTTCTGCAGTTTCCTTTAAGTCCATGAAGTCTGGCTCTGACCCCCACAACCCTGTGAAACTACACTCTGGAAAGACTGCCTTAATCGATTCTCTCTCTGCCAACCTCAGTGGTTTGCCTCAACCTGGATTGTCCCAGGGACTCTGCAACCTTCAATACTATTAAATTATAAAGCTGTATTATACAGTTGTCTCTGATAAAGCACACAATAATCTTTTAAAGGGTGTATGATTAACCCCATTTTACAGCTGGGAAAAGTGAGGCTCAGAAACATTAAATAACTGCTCAGAAGAGGTAGAGTCAAATTTGAACTCTTTCTACTAGTCACATTAATTTTCAGAAGCAAGGAAGCACATGTAGAAGTAGATACAGTGTATGTATTGTATCCTGTACATTGTATTTTTATACAGGCATAATAAACATTTGGGCTGCAAGTATTGGTGACAATTCTAGAGAGTAGGATGCTTCAAAGACATTAAATAATCTAACCCTAAAATGATGGAAAATATATGCAGTATATTTGTATAAGCAACAGCTTTGGAGAAGATAGGTCTATTGGTGGCCTTCTTACATATTTTTTTGTTTTCTAAATTTTAGTATTGTATTGTGTGTTAATAAGTTCTTCACACTAATAAGAGGTAAGAAAATAAGACATTCTTTGGTTCAAAGTGTATTATTGAAATTTTACTTGGAGTCGAGGTTTTAGTCTCTGGGGATGAAATGATGACTGTGACACACTGATCACGGTTTGCATGGAGCTAATTAAAGACGCCAAGTGTTTAGTGCAGGATGCGCAGAATTCTCCTGTACAACTAAGAACAAAACCAAGTCTTTCTAGAAACATATTTTTCTTAATTAAAGAATTTTTTCTAGAAATGCAATCTTAATTTAGGCTTCATAGCTTGAGAAATGAGCCAGTTGAAAAGAAAGAAGAAATATGCTTGACATAAAAAAAAGTAGGTACAGGTAATATGGGTCTTAAAAATATTGCTGAAAACTTGGCCATCATTCTGAAGGCAAAGTGGGTTGTAGAGGTGGTCATAGAAAGGGCAATCCATGTGTGCTAGGCAGGTGCTCTACCATAGCTGCACCCCCATCCCAGAGCTGACTTCAGAAAGATCATCAGGCTATAGATATTTGATACTAACCTCAGCTACAAATTAAAAAGTCTTGTGGATATTCTATAAAAGCACTATTTTACACCTATCCTGAGCCAATACAATTCTTAAGACAGGGTTTTTTGTCTCTTTCTCTATCTTTCCCCAAAACACAGCCATATACACAGCTCCCTGGATTCCCTAAGCCTAAATGTAGGACAGATACATATTAGAAAGAGTGGTGTTTTAAAACTATCTCCTAAGCTCAAGAGAGCCAAACGTCAGCAACACATGTCCGATTCAATCAGTGACATCACATTGGCACTTTGAAATTACTGTTTATTTCACAGAAACTGGAAAATGTGGTGCAGATATGTCAGTTGGATCAGATGGTAAAAATCCAGACAAAAGATGGAAACACTTGTGAATCATTTAGGTTATATAAACATAGAATTTTGTAATCAAATGGATATTGGATTAAAAGAGTATAAGGAATTCTAAAAATTACAATTAAATTTCTCACTTGGATAACTGGGTTCACCCATCACTAAAGCCCATTTAGGTGAGAGAAAATAACTAGAAAGAAAGGTTTGGGCATATTAAATTTTAAATATATCCCCTTGGAAGTATTCACCAGCCATTTGGACACATGGCTCCTAAATTCAAGAGGAAGTAGGCAGGGCCAGATGTAAAGATCCGAGCCCTGCATTGTTATAAGTGGTACTTGAAGCTATAATGGTCAAGGACATCGCCTAGGAAGAGCACACTAAGTAAGACAAGAAGCTGACCTAGGACAGAGCTGAAGAAGACAATGTGGCGGACTAACTGGCAGATGAGGAGCCAATAGAGACAGTGAAAGTGATGGTTAGAAAGAGAGGAGGAAAGGCAATCTTAAGCAGTGTTAGAGAAACCAAGGAAAGAGAGTAACTCAGAAAAAAAACAAAATGACAGCTGTGTCCATGATGCTGAGATATAAAATTCAGAGAGGGCTAGTTGCCAGATTGCAATGGATTGGGTTGAAGGAATAGTGCATTCTTCCAGGATTATCATGGAAATGAGAAACTTTATGAGTCTTTATAGTTTTTCATTTTGCTGTTTTAAAGTTGGAGAGATAAACTACTTAAAAACTGATGGGATTGAGTGATTATAGAAGCCATCCAAGAAAGAGGAGAGAGGAAAAAGGGCAGGGATGCTAAAAGACTGACCTGGTGGGGTTCTGAGTACAGAAGAACATGCTCCAGCCTACATAAAGGACTCCTTTTCTGTACTGACCAGAAAGAAGGAGAAAGGGATCACAAGCACAACTGCTGAAAAACTGCAAAGGTTTTAAGAAAAGAAGTTGGAGAAATCTCTCAGCTCCCATTTATTTTGTGGAATGGAAGACAAACTCTGAAACAGACTGGCAGGGTTGCAGAGTTGGGGTTGCCAGGAGATTAAAAGCTTGCTAAACATTTGCTGAGGATAACATTGAAGAGATGTAACAGAAGACATAGATGCATGGCCAGAACGCTCTGAAGACCGAGGGTAGGTTGGGGATGTGGCATTTATGTTGTTTCTGATCTTTGGGCTTCTGTGATTTTCTGTAGCAATCAAAGATTATATTTAAGTAATTTTCTTATTTTAATTTCAATCATATTTTTTTACACCATGCAGTATACCATTATAATGCCATGTTTTTTATTGTTCCCTTTTGTTGGAATTTTAGATTGTTTGACGTCTGGAGTTATTTTAAATACACATGCTATGAATAATTTTATAAATGACACTTTTAAAATATTGGAGGAAGAATGTTTCTTTAAATTGGATCAAAATCTTCATATATATCAACAGTCTGTTTTTACGTTTTGAATTCTGCAGTTATTAACACTGTTTTAAAAATATATCGTCTTGACATCACAATACCTGATCTGAAATTATACTACAGAGCTGTAGTAACAAAAACAGCATGGTATTGCATCAAAATAGACATGAAGACCAATGGAACAGAATAGAAGACACAAAGACAAATCCACATACCTACAGTAATCTAATATTTGACAAAGTTGCCAAAAGACAGCCATTTTCTATTGGTTTTATTTTACTGGAACTTTTTAGTTGTACATGACAGTAGAATCCATTTTGACACAATTATACAAGCATGAAATATATCTTTGTTCTAATTCAGACCCCAGTACCTCTCCTTCTTTTTTCTTCTCCCTATCCCCTGCTCCCTTCCCTTTATTGATCTTTCTGCTGTTTACCTATAATTTTTTAAAAAATGATTTCCTATGGATGTACACAATGCTGAGATTCACAGTAGTATATTCATATATGTACATAGAAAAACTATGTCAGATTCATTCATTTTCTTTCCTTTTTCTCATCCTTCCTTTCTTCCCTCATTGACCTTTGTCTGTTCCACTGAACTTCTATTCTCCCTAACCCCTTATAGTGGGTTAGCTTTTATATACAGAGAAAACATTCCATCTTTAATTTTTTTTGGGGGGGATTGGTTTATTTCATTCAGCATGACAGTCTTCAGACCCATCCATTTACTGGCAAACATCATAAAGTCATTCTTCTTTATGACTGAGTAATACTCCATTGTGTATTAACAAATGGTGCCAGGAAAACTGGATGGTTATACATGGAAAAATGAAACTAGACCTCTATCTTTCCTCCTCCACAAAACTCAAATTGAAATGGATCAAAGATGTAGGAATTAGGCCAGAAACTTTCCAACTTCTGGAAGAAAACATAGGGTCAACTCTCCATCATATAGATGCTGGAACCAACTTCCTTAAGAAAACCCCCAAAGAACAAGAAATAAAACCAAGAAACAATAAGTGGGATGTCATCAAACTAAAAAGCTTCTGCACAGTAAAGGAAATGATTAAGAGCATGAAGGGAGAGCCTATAGAATTGGAGAAAATCTTGGCCAGCTATCTTCTGATAGGGGAGTAATATCCAGAATATACAAAGAACTTAAAAAACTTAACAGAAAAAAAAAAAAAACAAATAACCCAGTCGTCAACAAATAGGTGAAAGAACTAAACAGAAAATTCTCAAAAGAAGAAACACAAGTGGCCAACAAATATATGAAAAAATGTTCAACATCTCTAGCAATTGGGGAAATAAAATCAAAACTACACTAAGATTTCTTCTCACTCCGGTCAGAATGACAATGACCAAGAATATGACCAATAAATACTGGTGAGGTTGTGAGGGAAAAGGTTCACTTTTACATTTTTGATCGGACTGCAAACTAGTATAACCACTCTGGAAAGCAGTATGGAGATTCCTCACAAAGTAGGGATGAAACCACCATATGATCCAGCTATTTCACTCCTTGATACTTTCCCCAAAGTTCTAAGCATAAAGTGATATAGCCACCTCAAGATTTATAACAGCATGACAATAGCTAAATTACAGGTGTCTGTGAATAGACAAATGGATTAAGAAATTGTAATACACACACACACACACACACACACACACACACACACGGGAATTGTACTTGGCCATAAAAAAGAATTAAATTAGGGCATTTGCTTGTAAATGGGTGGAAATGGAGAATATCATGTTAAGTGAAATAAGCCAAACTCGAAAACTTGAATGTTTTCTCCCATATGTAGAAGCTAGAGTAAAATAAAGGAAAGTGGGAGGGAAAGATAGGAAAACATAAATATAAAGGGAGAATCACTAATGTGCAAGAAGGAGATTTAAGAGGCAGAGTGGAGAGATGGGAAAGGGAACCAATGAGGAATGAATCCTTAAAAAATCATGTTATTTGAATATATAAACATACCATAGGAAACTTCACCTTTAACCTTAGGTAGAAAGAACCAATCAAATATAAATAGACAAGTGAAAGTGAGTCTAATACAGTAGGGTCTGGGAATGGGAGAATGGAGGGAGTACAGGAGGACAAACTGTTGGCGTGGTGGGGGGGGATCATGAACTGAAATGGAATTCCATGCATGTGTAAGTTTGTTGAGATGAAACCAACTACTATGTAGTTTATAGGAGTTATACCTCTACTATTATAAAGCCCTAATAAAAATATAGACTTTAGTAAATATTTCCAATAAATTTCTCCACTCTTCTGTTAATAATGGAATACCTTTCTTTTGAGAAAGGGTCATACTTTGTTATCCAGGCTATTCACCAACATATGACTCTAGTGATCCTTCTCCACCTGAGCCTCCAGAGTAGCTGGAACTATGGTATGCATCAGCATGCCCAGCTTGGAAATTCTTATTTTCTTTTTTTAAAAAAATGCTATTTGAACTAGTCATTATATTATATGATTTTATTTATCTTTCTTTGAATAACACTGGGATTAAATATTTCTCCTATATTCACTGAAGTCCTGGAATAAGCTCTCCTAAAACACTTTTCTTCCTTAGCTACAAAATGAAGTTGGCTCATCTTCTTTTCATAACAGAAGTCCCTTCTGTTATGTTTTCCTTTCAGAAAAATTCTATATGAATTCATAGTGTTGTTATCACCTAAACTCCTGTCCTTATTTTTAGGCTTACCTGTATGTTAGGAAATAGTTATGACCAAACTCCATAGTTGCTGTATCATAAGTCTATATAAATCAGTTTGGCCTCTGACCTAAATACTAACCTTGTATTTTGACTCAAGGTGCCAGCCACAGATTGCATACATTCTGGTGAGAGAAGACAACCCTCTAAGAAGGACAATAAACTCAGCCTTGGGACAACATAATACCACAAAATACAAGATTTCAGCAAGGGGCCATGAGGTGATATAACCACAGGGCTCTGGAAAGTGGGAAGTCATCTTGAATGTGCTACCAGAGGAAAGATAATGCCAAAAATAGGAGAAAGAGATGAACTGGATGCTTAATTAATTTAACATTAGTATGTATATAAATGTGTTAAATAACATTAGCATTTTTGTGGCATTTACAATTCTATGACCTAATCTTCTCTGATTTTTAAAATACAGTAATTTTAATTTTTAAATCTTTTTACATAGTCCATTATGTCACTGATCACTTTAGAAATTATACACAGTGGCTCTGTTTTTAAATGTACAGGCTTTTAATTGTTTTATTGGTGCATTTTTATAGAGTGGATTTCATTAAGGCATATTGGTAGTACATGTCAATAAAATAATAAATAAATAAATAAATTGAATAAAAAATGGAATCAATTTCCATCCCCCAGTACTTCCTCTTAACCTCTCCTGTCCTTCCACTTCTTCTACTACTCTAGAGAATAGTCTCTACCTTCTACTTTTGTGATGTCCTATTTTTTGTAACCTTCCACTAGCTTACATATGGAAGAAAACATGCAATTCTTCTTTCTCTGAGTCTGACACATTTCACTTAATATTATACTCTATTATACGCTATGGTTCCATTTATTTTCTTGCAAATGACAAAATTTCATTCTTCTTTATGACTGAATAAATCTCTACTGTGTACCTATATATCATATTTTCTTTATTCATTCACCTGTTGATGGACATTGAGGCTGACTGTACTGGAATAAACAAGGGTATGCAATTGTTTGCTACACTGACTTTAAGTATTTTGGATAAATACCAAGGAGTAGCATAGGAACATCATATGGAAGTTCTTACTTTTGTTTTTTTTAACGAACCTCCATACCAATTTCCATAGTGGCTGGATTAATTTACATTCACACCAAGAGTGCCCAAGATTTCCTTTTCCCCTACTTCCTCAATGGCATTTACTATATGTATTCTTGATGATTGACATTCTGCTTGGAGTAAGAGGAATTTCAGTGTAGTTCTGATTTGCATTTCCTTGATATGTACTTCTTCTTTTGAGAAGTGTGAATTTACAGATTTTTAAAACCTCTCTGGGATGTAAAGCTTTTAGTTTTCTTTTCAGAAACAATGTAAAGGGGATGATTGCAATGTATTAATGTATGTGAGAATTAATAAGTTTATATTGAGTTTATATTGAGAATTAATAAGTTTATATTGCTGGATGTCCTCTTACTCCCTCACTCTTCAGCTTACTCTCTGCTTCTCCTTTATTCCACAATCTCTGGTCTACATTTGTACCAACACATGAAAAGGGATTAGCTATAGCACCCTAGTTTGTGATTGAGCAAAGCTTATTCACAGAATGAAAATGTTCCCTCAAATTACAGAAACCAGCAGTATCTATAAAATATAGTAAATATAAAATAATTCAATATTTATATTTACTATATTGTGACATGAGGAAGACATACAGACAACATATGATTGTAAATTCAAAAGAAAAAAGAATCCAGAAACACAAGGGTTAGGAAACATAATACACACTTGCAACAATTAAGCTCAGAGCTTCAGTGATCAATATGCTTTATTTAAATAGTAAAATTCCTGGAATAAAAAAAGAAAGCACACTAGATCACCATAGTATTACAAAAATAAATAATGAGATGATCCAAGTTTTTATACCCTAATTCCAAATTCACAATCATGTTTGGAAATGACATTGTTGGCTATGGCAGGCACTCCAACATGAGGAAGCATGCTCATTCTTTACAGATGAGACAACTTTGGTTCTGTTTATAAATTAATAGGTTTGTTGTGGGGTTATATAGGGTAATGTCCTGTTATATTGACTAATGTTCTTGCACATACACTGTTGGTAAGAGATAGAGTTGAATAAAGAAGCAAATCTATTCTCCTTTCCTCTCTACCATACTCCTTTTCTAGATTTTTTTCCATATAAAATAGAAAATTGGTTACATAACTAGTCTAAAATTGTGTTCTTAGAAAATGTTGAGTTTGTGGATTTGCCACATTAGTTTATTGATCAGCATAATAAAATACAGTTCAAAGCATTAGAAATAAGGCATTTTTATTTTAAAATTGTTCTTTAGACAGCAGCTAAAAACTATGTCTTCAAAATTAATGTCTCAAAATAGTAACATTCACACTTAGGAAAACTATCTGCTTTAATAAATAATACTGTACCTTGCAATTGAAGATGTGATTTTAAATATAAACATTAAAAACTTTTACTAATATTGCATACTATTTTAGGATACTTTGGAATCAATAATGTGCAGGGTCATAAAAATGAAAAGGATTAATTTTTAATCTAGAAAAAGAGAAGACTGAATCCGTTTCTGAAAATAAAGTGATATGTCACTCCTTGCTAAATGTAGCTATAAATAATGCTTTTCTTGTGTTTCTGTTCTCCATTGTATAGTGGAATTCATTTCAAAGAACTCACAAAAAGATAAATAATGTTTTCTAAAATTATGATATACTTAATATGTCTTTTTCAATTTTAGTTTTCTTTTAATATGAATATATTTTTATGAAAAAAATGACTTTAGAAAAAGAGATTCTAAATAAATAGAGACATTTTGCCCTTTTATGAATATGACTAAACAAACACCAAAGAAATGATGACAGGTACATTACTCATGTCTTTCCCATAGTCCTGGATCGTCAAAATGCTATTCTTAGTAGAGCTATCAACTATGTAACAGTATTGTCAATTAAGTATATTCTTAGTCAATATTTAAATTCAAATCAATGCTTTTCCAAGTGAATATTAGCTCATTTGTTAGTTTAAAACTAATTTCTAGTCTCTTGTCTCCTCTTTTATTATAATCCTCCATTGTCCCACATCCTTCCCACCCTTGACCATAAAAGCAGAAAGCTTTCTCAATTATAAATCGTTCTTCTATCTGAGCACAAAATCATATTTCTACACTTTCATTAATGAATATAATATGTTAGGAGGTGACTTGTTTAAATATATTACCAATGCAGTTGCATCACCATGATTATGAATGAAGCTCTTCTACCCAATGAGCCAAACCTGTGACTGCTAGTGACACACTAAACATACAACATTGTGCTCATGCACATCTGTGGTATTGCTTTGTGCCACTCTTAGAAACTGTGCCCATAAACATCTGCTCCATCTTAAGAATTTTATTTTGAATTCCAAAATGTCTTAATTTTCATCTGATTTGTTTAATCCTAATGATGTTTCTAAATTAATAATGTTTTTAAAAAGGTTCAGAAAGTCATGGTTGTATTACAGTTGCAGTCATTATTAGCCATGGTATTTCAGGAAACTACTACAGCCTCATTGGATCACTCAAAATTCTACTCCACAAATTTCTTGAGTCTATGAATTGTCTTCTCTTATGTATTTTTACTGATTGTGCTTATTTTGCAGATTGATGCCCAAAGAATGGGTTAATAGATTTGAAAGAAGGTATCAAATCCACCTAACTCAAATCAAAACAAAGAAACAAATAAATGAAACAACAAATATCTATGATGTTTTTCAAGGAAATAGCTCATGATGCCAACATTTTAATTTTATTTTTATATAACTTAAAGTGACAGCAATTTTAAAATGTTTATGGAAAAGATTACTTTTAAGATTGCCTTCTCAATGTTTATAGCTGTACAATTCACAATGCCTAAGCTCTGCAGTCAACATAGATGCCCTTCAACAGATGAATGGATAAAGAAAACATAATGTATATGTATATATATATGTATATATAGATATATAAAATATGTATTTTATGTAACTTACCATAGAGAAGGAGACTTTATGACCTTTGTCAGTAAATGGATGGATCTAATGACTACCATGTCAAGTGAAATAAGCCAATCCCCAAAAAACAAAAGTTGAATGTCTTCTCTGATAAGTGAAAGCTAAACCAAAATAAGGGTGGAGTGGGAGAGAATAGAAATTCGGTAAGTTAGACAAAGGGGAATGGAGGGGAAAGAGGGAGGATTAAAAAAAAGGAAAGAGTGGATCTGACATAACTTTCCTATGTACATCCATAAGACTGGGGTCCTAATTAGAATAAGATATAGTTCATGCTTGCATAATTATATCAAAATGGATTCTACTGTCATTTAAAACTAAAAGAACAACAACAACAACAAAAATAAAACTTGCCTTCTAAACCAGAAAAGGTGGTGCATTCCTGTAACCCGTGCATTTCAGGAGGCTGAGGCAGGAGGTTTGCAAGTTTAAAGTCAACCTCAGCAACTTAGTAAGACCCTGACTCAAATTTAAAAAACAATAAAAATATATAAAGATCTGGGGATTTAACCCAATGTTAAAGTGTCCCTGGGTTCTATCCTCCTATTTCAAGAGAGAGAGAGAGAGAGAGAGAGAGAGAGAGAGAGAGAGAGAGAGAGAGAGAGATTTAAATTAACAAAATATATTTTCTCTGGTGCCTTGTTTTATTTTTCAGATGTCAAAAAAAGATAGGGCAAGTCCTTTAGGGGTGAGACAGAGGCATCCGATAGTTAGTGGTAGCTAATAACCATATACCACAGAAGCTCAAATCCTCTTGCTGTGGGGAAAGGGGGTTCACAGCAAGCTTAAAATATGGTTCCAACTTTCCTTCATGGAATCCTTCATGAAACTGTTTATGGAAATCACTTAAAGAAAAACAACAGTACACTTGCAAATGAAAATTGGTGCTCAAATTCTTGTGATACACTTGTACACTTTGTTTAAAATTGTTTTCACTTAATAGGATTCTGTTACTTGCTATTAGTGAATTCTTGTTTTTAGGAAGTATATACTGGACTGAATTACTCTAAACAGGCAATGAGGAAATCCACTGCTATGTCATAAAAAGAAGTTTACATAAGGTAGAATGATGTTTGGCAATCATAACTATAACAGGTTTTATGAATCAATTTTTTCTCTCATTCCTGTTGCTTTAATTCTTTAGGCTTGAGAGAACCTAACATTGTCCAAAGTTTTACCCCTTAAATAAATTAATTAAAATAATTATAATAAAAACAGGGAAAGATAGTTTATTTCTACTTCAAATGAAGGCAAAGATCAAAAGATGTACTCACCCATATTCCCTGTTTTGTGAACTTAGTTTTTCCCCCACAAACTCATAACTCAAAATATGGAAATCTAAACATCAGCTTTTCCATTCTAGATTTGTGATAGTTCACACTTGAGAATCATGGTTTCCAGGGTCCCCTCTATCTTTTGTTTGCTAAGGAAATTTCATGAGCTAATGACATCAGCGTGGTGCCCCACGCACAATACACTGAACCAAAAAGACTGCACTGGAAATGAGAAAGTAGCTGACAAATGCCAACAAATCTTGTCTTCCTAATCCTACTCCAGCTTCTTCTCTCCACTTCTGTGGGAAATTTCCTAACACATGCTCCTATGATTAATGTGCCTGGTCCATTGGATTAAAATCTCAGCTACCTAAACTAGGAACCATTTCTTATGTTGGCATTCTGATCACAATAGCCTCCAATTCCCAGCTTTCCAGCCTCACCCTCTAAAACCAGGTTTCATGACAGCTGTTCTTCGCCTTCAGAGGGCCAGATCTTTTTAACTCTTTTTCTTCGTGTCTCTGAGCTTCAACTGATTGGCCACCTCCTTGACCACTCTGATTCAAGTGTGAATCCTTATGCGTCTGAATAGTGCACAGCCTCTGAGCCACTCTTCTCCCCTCGCTTTGTCTCAACTAGAAACTCAACTTGAAATTTCCTCATATACTCCACTTATTTTATCAAATTGTAAATATTTTTTTTCATTAGGACAAACATACATTTCAATGCATAGAAATAGGTAACATCTCCAAACTAAAGGTACAGAAAAATAGAGGTTTCAAAAGGAAGCACTGAGAAATTCAAGCATGTAGAAGCAAAAAAAAAAAAAAAAAAAAAAAAAGAGAGAGAGAGAGAGAGAGAGAGAGAAAGAAGTCAAAGAGGATTGTTAGAGCTGCCAGTGTGTTGAGGAAAACCAGGAGGCATTGCTGACAATGTTAAAGGAAGACAGTATTTCAAGAACGAGGGAGTTGTTGACTCTGATGAATACTGCTGAAAGTTTAAGTAATATAAATCAGAGAGTGGTCCATTGATGTAGGCTATTGGACGTCATTGTGATTTTGATAAGGGTAGCTGCAATGGAATGATGGGGTGGAAACCACTGTGTCCTGGGATGAAGTATGGGGGCAGTAAGCCCATAAAGAACTAATGTATACAACTCTAAGAAATTTATTCTGAATGAGCACAGAGAAATGATATTGGAAGTGAGGAAAGGGGACACAATTTTATTTATGATGGAAGATTCTAGACTGTGTTTATTTGTTAATGGGAATGATCTAGCAGAAGAGGAGGTAACGAAAGCAGAAAAAGCCATAAGGACTTCCAGAAGAGGAGATGAGGTGGGAATTTGCTTTTGAGAGGGGTGGGAATTTGCTTTTGAGGCTAGGGGAGAGGGCTCTTCTTCAATAGAAATGAGAGGAGATAAAAGACAAAGTTCTATATAGGTGGGATTTTAGATTTGGCAGAAAAAAGTGAAGTATTTCCTACAGCTTCTGTTTTTTTCTGTTATTTTCCTCAATAAAATGTGAAATGAGATCATCAGCTGATAATAAGAGTGGAGTAGAAGGCGATAAATGTTTGGGGAGAGGGGAGAACATGTACAGTGGTTTTGTTATGAATAGCAAAGTAATCTTACTACATAATGTGGTAAGATATCAGAATACAATTGATTGTCATTTTGATGTTTGAATTTGAATGTGAAAGGTTGATCCAACCAGCAGAGTAGGAAATTTTTCTCCGGTAG
Source organism: Ictidomys tridecemlineatus (assembly GCF_052094955.1). NCBI lineage: Eukaryota > Metazoa > Chordata > Mammalia > Rodentia > Sciuridae > Ictidomys > Ictidomys tridecemlineatus. The sequence goes on from NC_135477.1 coordinate 225,055,694, forward strand.
TATTCAGCTGCTTCCACAAAGGCAGAGAGAAGGTTGATGGTATGTGTTCTCTGCAACTGAGATTTTGCAAGAAGAGCTCAATCACAGAGAAGAAATCAAGGAAACAGGGATTATTTGTGAGGCTGTGTTAGCACAACAGACCATTGCCTATAGACTGGGGTAGGGTTACAGCAAAGCCTAGAGGAGTGGAGAATATGAGAAAGTGGTGAGAACGCACTGGACACCTCATGAGCAGCAAACTTTTAGTAGTGAAGATGCTTGAACAAATGGCCTCAAATGGGATGTTTGAAATACACATATTGGGAGTTATATGTCTACTTATGACAAAGTGTAAAGTATGAATAGGTGACTAAATTGCCTAGACTGAATGAAGCTAGACATAAATAGAAAAGATGAAGCCAAGGTACTGGGACTCTAAAATGATGGTGTCTTTATCTCTGTGGGTTTTTAATTTAACACAAATGATTTCTGGAGTAGTTGATGCAGATTTCAGGAATAGGATTTCTAGAGTAGATGATAGTAAACAATGAGATAAGAGCAGTCATGGATAATGTGTTTTTGGCAAAATGATAGTAAGGAATAAAGTGATTAAAGACACAGGGTAGATGTCTTCAAGTATAACATCTGGAAGTTGTGAGAAAAGTAGAGAAAATACCAACTTCAAATTTTTATACCTGACCTACATATGCAATGAGAGAAAAGCCAGCCCCCATCAGGGAAAGTGGTGCTTTCTGAGACAAGTCAGATTTCATTTAAGGTGGAAAGATAAAGGGAGTGGTCTTAGAAGTAACAGGTATTAAAGGGATCTTGGTGTTCACCAAGTAAGAGTTCCAAAGTCCACAAGACAAGTTTCGCAAAACAAGAAAGTCTGAAGCACTAAGTGTGGTCAACCGAGCATCAAGGAAGCAGAGAGGCTTGAGAGATTGGCTGATGTGATGCGATGGCTCAGGTGCCTTGGGAGATAGGCAGTCATTGAAGTAAACTTTAATGATAAGGTTGGTCTGGCTAGTATCTGAGTGAGGGAAAGCAATAAACTTTTCTCTGTTTTTTTTTTTCTTCTTCTCTTCTTTTGAAGGACTCATGTAATTAGGTTAAGCCCATCCAAGGAACTTCTGTCTTAATGTTAACTATGCTGTGTAACATAACCTAATCACAAGAGGAACAATTCATTGCATCGTATTCACATTTCCCAACGATTATGGCAAAAAATCTTTGTGACTATCTTAGAATTCTATCACTCTTGATAAGCAGCAAGAAAGCAAAATAAAGTGCAATCATGGCACTGAGATGGTGGATTGTCCATACAAATCTGGTCCATGAGGCTTTGCATTATCCCTGAAAAGACAGGAATCCTTTCAAATGAAACATGAGCCTTTTTATGACTGACTACTGGATATTTGTCAAGCCTCATCTCTCAACTTGCTCTCTCCTATAGCCCTAGAAAACACTTATCCCATGCTGATTTCATTTCCCTAACCATACATGACATGATCCCCAGGCCAGTTAGCAAAAAAATAAAAATAAATTAACACCTTGAAATTTCTTAGAACAAAATCTTAGTGACTTTTATTCAGACATGCTAATAGATCATATAATTCTAATAGACTCATATCTTCCTTTCAACTGAATAATTAAATTTAGTTGGGTTTCATGGAAAGATTTGAAAGGGCCAATTGCTTCACATACCATGGCCTTATATGACTCAGTACTTAACTGCATGGAACTTGCTAGTAGAAGGGATACTATGGTATATTATAGAAGCAATAAATAAGATTTAGAGCTGAACAAAATGATCTTGAATCCCAGTTTTCACCACTAAAAGTTGTGATTATGGACGAGCTATGAAACTCTGTTTCAGTTTCCTTATCTATAAATAGTAGGAAATGATCACTCCACTGGCAGACTGGAATTTAAGATAATACCTTATAGAGTCTAGAATATTATAGATTATTAATGCTGTGAAACTTGATATATGAATTGGAAATTAATACTATTAATTAATAATAGTATTAATTAATACCAATACATAAGCTTCTGTTTACGTGAAATGAAGAGTGAACTGAAGAATTGCCAATGCCTCTTCAGTGCAGATTTTCTAAATTCTATATCATTTAGTATTGTTTTAGTGACCATGAAATACATAAGAATTTGGAAGACCCAACACATGCAGAAAAAGCCCTTGAAATGTAAAGAGTACAACACTCCATCTCATGCAAATGAAGTACAAGCCAGTAGGCTCATCCTCATGTTGAATTGATTGTATAGGAATCTTGGTGTCTGTATGCAGTTCCTACAACATGTAGGAAGACTAGGAGTTTTCCAATAAGCCAATACAGATTTATTTGTGAAAGCAAAGATGAAGAAATAAATATTAACACCTTCAAGAAGGAACAAATAGCAGCATTTTGGTAGAGATGCCAAAAGCAAAAGGAACTTATAATCTAATTTCATAGTAGGAACCAGAGAAGTACATGTGAGCATCTTTACTTCTTTCAAATTTATAAGAAAATTCTTCAAAAGTGAAAGTGAAGCATGAGGAGAATGTCAGGAAATTGACATTTTCCAGAGTCAGAGAATTTAGCAAGATAGTAAATTTGCATGACACCATAAATAGAATGTGTCACTTAGAGAGATACTAAGGTTGCCTTGGTAAAATTGAATACCATCTACAGGGAAATGGAACCTAAGCTGAAAAATGAGTTAAATCACAAAGAGGTAGAAGCTGTGTTTTTTCATTATTCCATATGGACAAGGTGTTCAGGAAGAAAAGAAGCCAGTGGTGTTAATGTTTGAAAAGCGTATTGACTCTTTTCATTCTCTTTATTGCATGTTTTAGAAAATTAGTGAAGAGGCATTTGGAGAGGCTGCAGAGAAGCTAGTGAGTGGAGGCTGGAAAAATAGAAGCCCTTGGTAAAGTCCTTAATCTCTTGGACCTCAGTTTCTACATCTGTAAAATAAAAATAGAGATAGTATCAATTTCATGGGGTTATAAAAAGACCAAAGGAGTTAAAACGGATAAAACTCCTGGAGAGTACCTGGTGCCTAATAACAAAGTCTACCTTTTTCTTCATATTATTGGCCATGGAGTTATGGTATTGTTTGCAAGTAAAATGAAATTTTAGAATCTTTTGGGGAGTTTTCATATTTGTTTTAGAAACCTTACCTTGCATAGTTTCTTGGGAATGAGTGAATGAGCCAAGAAGAGATTGAATCTTATGCCTACCATCTCAGAGCTATTTTAAGTGAAAATCTGGACTCCCATGAGTACAGTTTGGAGCCAGAGAGTGAGAATTAGAAGAAGTGAAGGAAGTGAGAAGAAAATGACCATGGAATGAGAGTGCAGAAACCTGTCAGGTTAATGAGAGAAGGAGAATATTAGCTAGTTGGGTAAAAGACTACACAGAAAGAACATCAATCAATAAGTCTTCAAAAAGGTTTTGCTACAATTGAGAAGAGTAATGAAATACTCATTGAAGGAAAAAACAGAAATCTGCAAAATCTCAGAATTTGATTCCCTTGTCAGCTTTTATTTTCAACTTTAAATTTGATCTAATTGAATTCATTATGTAGGTTTTAAAGTCAGTTTTAAAATATTACTCACCTCTCAAAAGATTTATTCAGTGCAAAATTCTAGCAGTCCTTCATTCTAGCTTCTTCCTCCACAGATTCCCAAGATGAAGAAAATTTTTAAAAATCACACTGAATTTTAGAGCAACATTGATTTAACTGAGACATGCCAACTTGCAACTTGCTATGTGACCCAAAGAAAAATATTTTAAGTCACAGGTATGTGTAAAATGTCCATTTTTAAAAAATTGCATACATCTCCAATTTTATTGTTTTACTTGCCCTATGGAACTGTTCTATTCAAGTCTGATCAGATTCATTATTATGTTCTTTGGGAATAATAACAGGCCATGCAAGATATATCAGTTATTGCTATAGTCACTTATCAGATGTTTCTGTGGGCCTAATTAAAAACAAACTAAGGCAAGGAGCATCCACATATAATAGTCTTAGTGTCAACATAACTTAGAAAAAGATCACATGGAAAGTTGATTCTTCTGAATATCCACTGAAATAACATATTGATTCCCTTTATGGTAACCTGGTAAAGAAAAGGAAATTGTGCATGATTATTCAATCTCTGCTGAAAGTCACATAAAATAGTCTTCAATAGGCCAAAACAAATTTTAATTTGCACTATTTGATAAATAGCCTGGTAATAATTTTGAATGACACAATTGACTTGCAGACCTAAGAAGCCAATTCTTTTGAAGAGTAAAGCAAATTATTGAAGACATTTTTTATCCCTCTCTACTTGGATATTGATTCATTTCTATATAGCAGGAAAAAAAGAAAATTGTAATTATAGCAGCACTGTTCATTCTATTATAAGTAGAGGACTACCAACATTTCTGTTATTAACCCCTATTGTCACTGGTTTATGATCTCAGCAGTCAACTTGGCAAAGATGATACCTCCTTGGGAGTACATTTTTTTCATCATGTTTCTTAAGCTATTTGTCTATTTATGAATTATACAATTGCCAGAAATGATGTGCGCTCAATAGGCTTTTGATTTCCAATCACTCTGAATAAAGGTTTATGTTTTGAAACGAAAGCACTGGCTTCAAAATATTCTAAATTCCTTTTGGTATTTTTGGTTTGTCCTTTTTATTTTCTTAATTCCCCAATATGTCTGTTTAAGGACAAATTTTAATGTAAATTAATAAAACCTGGTCTCAGCAATTGGCTCACTTCACCCATGGTAACAATTGGCACAGATTGCTAGGTGAAAAAGTCAGCTGCGATGATTGGTATCAATTGCCAGCCGACTGAAATAATGCTCTTAGCTTTCTAACAATTCACTTAGCCATCAGGTGCTGGCAGAGACCTCGAGTATTTAACATGCATTTTGAAACTCCTGATTCTTCAAATTACCAACTAACATAGAATTGCTTCTTAGATAAAAAGCACTACATCACAAAAGGAATTACTAACTTTATCACACATATATGAAGATTTTATGTAATGTATACATGTGTATACTACATAGTTAAATACCCATTTCCCCCATAAGTTAAATTCCCTCAAGACTCCTAAATCATTAAATCTCCCCGACTGTTCTGAGTGATAACTAGTAATCCAATCTTTTTTAAAGTAGTAATCTGATCCTTAAAATTTATTTCTACATATTCATGTGTAAATAATACATTACCAAGATTTCTTATTTCAGATGCTTAAATAACTGGAATGATCCTGAGCTCATTCCTTTATCATTTAAAAAAAAATCCATTCAGTTAAATAACTTGAGGATTCATCCAGTTTCTTACAAGTAGCCAAAAACATATGTAGGGAAAAAACAGCCTTTTAAACAAATGGTACTGGGAAACTGTATAACTCTATGAAGAAGGATGAAACTAAATCCTTACTTCTCTCCCTGCACAAAGTCAACTCAAAATGGATCAAAAACCTAGGAATAAAACCAAAACCTTTGCAACTGCTAAAAGAAAATGTAGGGTCAACACTACAACATATATAAGGACAGGCAGCAACTTCCTCAATAGAACTCCTAAAGCTCAGGAAATAATCCAAAGAATTGATAAATGGGATAGCATCTAATTAAAAACCTTCTGCACAGCAAAAGAAACAATTAAAGTATGAAGAGAGAGCCTTTAGAATGGGAGAAAATCTTTTTCAGCTGCTTTTCCAACAGAGAATTAATATCCAGACTATACAAAGAACTCAAAACTCAACACCAAAAAAACAAAAAACCCAATCAATAAATGGGCAAGTGAATTAAACAGATACTTCTCAAAAAAAAAAAAAAAAAAGAAGTACAAATGGCCAACAATTACATGGGGAAAAAAAATGTTCCACATCCTTAACCATCAGGGAAATGCAAATCAAAACCACACTGAGATTTCATCTCATTCCTGTTAGAATAGCAATCATGAAGAATACAAAATAACAGTAAATGCTGGCGAGGATGCAGGGGAGAAGGGAACTCTTGTACACTGTTGGTGGGAATGTAAATTAGTAAAACCACTGTGGAAATCAGTATGGAGGTTCCTCAAAAATAAAAATGTGGCATGTAGACACAGTGGAGTTTTTGCAGTTATAAAGAAGAACAAAATTATGTCATTTGCAGGAAAATGTATAGAATCAGAGTTTCATGTTAAGCAAAATAAGCCAGAACCAGAAAGTCAAGGATTATATGTTTTCTCTCATATGTGGAAGCTAGGGGAAAAAAAAGAGTGAGGGGAGAGTTCATGAAAATAGAAGGGAAACTTTATGAAAATAGAGCTTAGATAAGGGAGGGGATGGCAGAGAACACAGGAGGGGAGGCACACTGGGGAATAAAATTGATCAAATTATGTGTATATATGAATATGTCACAATGAATCCCTCTATTTTGTGTGATTATAATGCATCAATAAAACACAAATAAATAAATTATTGAAGGCAAAACCCCCACATTATGACAAGTGGTTATAACTCACTTCCATTGTTATATAGCATTCCATTTTTCAACCCCCCCTAAATTACTTATCCCCACTCTTTCATGAACTTTAAGTTGCTTCTATTTTTCACTGCACAAATCCATGTAATAGTGTGTTCTCAGAGCTCAATTAGGAGCTAAATATTATTTAAAGTAATCATTTGAATATAAAAAATTACACTATTTCAGCATTACTGGTGAAAATAATTTATCTGAATTATTTTAGTCCAACTAGCACCTAGACTTAAAAATCTAATAGATTTCAATTGAAATCAAGATATTTTCTTATAATAAATACATTTTTTTAATTGGGAATAATATCTCCAGCATGTGTTATGTATCAATATGGCTTTTCTCGTGTTTGAGGGTGTTATCTATAAGTCTGTAGAGGCATTCTCCAATATATTATACTGAGAAAGCCATGTTCCTTTCCAGGTCTACAGATTGTTCTTAGGTACAGAATTATTATGGAAATTATTATTTGCATACAGTCTCCATTAAGAATTCTGTTTTGATTCGTAATTTCCCTTTTCTTCTCCTACGTGTGCCTTCCTTGAAGTCATTGACAGAGTTACTCCCAATACCTGAATAATTCTTCCATCTCAGTCTCTCTGAAGTCTGGTCTTCATTAACCCTAATTTGATTTCCCATCCCCCACTCCTGCCCTTTTTGGAATCTCTCTTTTGCATTTTGTTGAAGATATTCCCTCATATATAATACTGTTCCCCAAATGTTACTAATTTCAAATAATCACTTTTATACTCATTATTTTATTTGTAAAATATTTCCTTGTGCATGTTTTCATTTTCATTGATAAAAAGTGTTCTTAATGGCTGAACACCGTAGCTTTTATTTCTCTTGTCTTTACATCATAGCTTTTGTGGGCATTCAGTTATTATTTCTAGCTTCTCGGGTCTCCTGAATGTTTTCCTTCTTGATCTTCTTCCTTACACTATATAGCACCATATTTTATAATTTTCTGGATTCCAACATGATAGATCCTTGGACTGTCACTGATTTGTTCACTCTATTATTCATTCATACATTTAATGAATATGTCTTGCATACCTAATATAGAGTAAGCACTGTGCTAGGCACTGAGTACACAGAACAAAGGAAACATAGTGCTTCCTCTCCAGATGTTTACAGCAGAAGAGAAAAAAATCACATAAAGATTACTGCCATATAGTGTGACAATGGAGTGGCAGAGGTAAGGACTGAACGCTGGGAGCTCATGAAATTGATGTGTATTTAACTTGGTAGGAAAAATGGCAGTGGATAGGTGGGGAAGTCACAAAAGTCATCCTGGAGAAAAATATTAAAGAAAGAAGAGTCAGATGGTGAGTGAAGTATAGGGCCAGCCTCTTATACCATGGGCAAAGCAGTCAGAAGAAAACGTTAAACAATATTAGATACAGTATGGGCACAACAAGAGCAAACACACAGTAACAAACACCTCTGATGATTTATAGCAGGAGCTGCAGTCATTGCCAGAAAACTGTGCTCAGGATGGAAAAGCAGGAGACAAAGCAAAGAGGTTAAAGAAAAGGAGGTGGCCAGATCATGGAGGGCAAGGCACTAAGCCTTTTTCTTTCTTTCTTTTCTTCGAAGTGAGGGGAAATTTAGAAGAAAATTGAAAAGATACTATTAGATACTACTACACATTAATAGAGGCAGATATGATGAAGTAAAAAAAAATTGTCTTTGCAATCTGAGAGATGATGAGGCATTGTGACCAAAGGGACCAAGGGGTGGAAAGGACCAAATGCAGAAGTTCTTTATGTTTCTATGCCTTTCCTTTGTATTTTCTCTCATCATCCACTCTCCATATAGCATCAGGCATATCTATTTATTTTATCTGCTCCTACTACTTACTATGCAAGCTATGTGATAATAGGGACATTGTCTATTTTCATCACGGCTACAAACCCATCCCCTGACAGGAGCAACACTCAGTAAATATTTGCAGCCTCATGAGCGAATCATGTAAGAGTAAGAACTAGACCTGACAGGAATGATATTCAGGCTTCTAACTTGATGTGCTGCTGGATGGAGAGCAATGCCTCTGGGAGAGGATAAAAGAGAAAATGCATTTAGGAAGAAGATGGCAAATCAAGTCTTTAATATTTTGTGAATTTTGTTGGATGGATAATTTTCTAATCTGATAAGGTAAATTGAATTGAAATATTGCTATCATAAGATAATATCTCATCAAGGGTTAACTGTTAACTCCAAAGAAGCCAGAGAATTCTTCTGTCTTTAATTTTAAACATACAAAGAAGTTTTAGACAACAAAGAAATAATTATTTGGGGAACTCTTCTGGCATTTCAGTTTTCCTTCCCAAATAAGCCATTCATGTATTTATTCACTCATGAATCATTGTTTGGGTGATTACTATGAACGTGACACTCAGTGAATGAAAATAAAGGAATTCTGACATCTACATGATCCTACAGACCAAGGTCAACTGCCAAGATCGACCTTCTCAAAGGATCCTTCTGACCTAAAATGTTCTAAGATGACTTGGTTGATGGGTATCAGCTTGCTGAACCCATGTAGAAGGAAAATATCCTCAAATAAAAGTATTAATAAAACATCAATGAACTAAAATTTAAAAGTATTTCAATAGCTATTTAAAATCCTCCTCTCCAATGTGGTCTTTGCAATCAAACTTGAGAACCGGAATGCATGACGAATGATCTAATTCATTTCCTTATGGTTTTCACAAAACAACGCCAAAATCAGTCCATTTTCCCAAGAATTCGGGTAAGACTGGTGTGTTCAAAAGTAGAACTGAGGAAAAAATCTGTGGTAGTGTGTTACTAATAGGTATGATATCAATTTTTACCTAAAATAGTCAAGTTGATTCACTGGAGCATAAAAGTGGCACACACTCTAGAGTCCTATAACTATCAGAATGTAAAGATGTATCAAAAGTTTTCAGTAAGTAGTTTATTATCAAAACAAACAATAAGAAGTGTACTGAGTAGTTTAACCCACAGATCGGGAGAAGAACATGGGCTACTTCTTGGCACATTTTTCAGTAGCTCTGCCTCAGCTGAGATTCTTAGATATACATATGAGCCTCTTGCCTTCTCTTTGGTGTTTTAAATTGCACCTAGAAGCATGTACAAATGTTTGCAGAATGGCAAGCTTTGAAAGAATAAACATTTATATCACATATAGAAATTTAGCATGAAAGGCATTGTGTCTACTCCTGAATAACATAAACTTGAGGAAAAAACAATCTTAGAACACATTTATTTAAAGTTTTGATATTTTGTGCATTAAAAGAAAGTTTATGTGGCAGTGGCTCACGCTTAAAATCCCAGTGGCTCCAAAGGCTGAGGCAGGAGCATCATGAGTTCAAAGCCAGCCTCAGCAACACGGAGGTGCTAAGCAACTCAGTGAGACCCTGTATCTAATTAAAATACAAAATAGGACTGGGCATGTGGCTCAGTGGTTGAGTGCCCCTGAGTTCAATCCCTGGTACCCCCCGCCAAAAGAGAAATTGTACATAAGTTCAACTGTCTGGACTACAGCCATTTAATTCAAGTCTCAGAAATGAACTGACTTTGCACTACCACGACACTCTTGCTTTCTTATGCAAAACTTAGTAGAAACTTGAATGGTTTAGGCAAAAGACATGTGTTTTTTTCCCATTGGTTTACATGTATCTATTTTGGTTCAGAATACAGATGAAAATGAATGTGCTCAAGGATTCATTTCCTTTCTTTTTCAATACTTCAGCAAAATGGTAGAAAGAAATTCACCAGTGAATATATTCAGGAAAATAGAGAAATTAGAATAGAAGAGACATAAGCAAGTTTCTTCTGTAAAAATCAAAATAATGAGAAGGTCTTACTGAACAGGACAAACTGGAGGATACTGGAACCCTAAGTCCACACATTGGGGAACAAATCTAACTTTTTTCCTACAGAGATCCTGAAAGAATTCACAGCTTTCCTCAGCAAATATGGAGACAAGGAACAATAGAGGCACAGAAATCAGAGTGATTCGTTGAAGGACTGTTTCCAGAACAGTTGCTCTAGTCACCTCCCTATCCCTTCTCTCACCTCCTTTACCCAGAGCAATTGGCTGTCCTGTGCTTACCCCCAGGCAGGAACAGCACAACTGTTCTTTAAAGAAATTGAACCATCTGTCTGGGAAAATCTGGGGCTCCTGGTGAAAGTTGTTGGAAAATCACAGAGGAAAACTCTCCATTCTTGCTTTAGAAGAACCTTCAGTTTGGTACACCCTAAGGTAAGTTTACTAAGTTTACTAAGGGACCTTGTCTGTCTTCATATATCGGGCTTCCAGGAAGCTATCCTCTTCAATGGGGGACTACAGAGCTACCTATGTAAAGGGAACTCATACAAGTAACCTTTATTAATTAGTCTATGCCTCCATGCTATATATCACAGATAATCAAAAGTCACTGAGAAAAAAAAAAACCCATTACCAAAAAAAAAGAAAAGAGATTAAGACATAAAATTTCAGGAAAATCTACAGTATGAAAAGGAATATTCCAAATGAACAAATAACACAACTGACTCCAAAGGTAACAAATAATTTAGGAAAGATCTTATGAAATTCTAAAAATATCCACAAGAGATTTAAGAATACATTACAGCCATGAAACAACATGAGAATATTATTGAGAAAAAAATCCAAAATAATTTACGATATTGGTAAATAAAAACTTGGTGGACAATTAAGGTTAATATAGAGTCAGAAAAATAAAAGTTGAAGAAATTTCACAGAACTTGGAGCCAAATAGGTGGAAAAAATTAGCAAAAATAGACAAACTGAATAAATGCATAAAATAAAATATTAAGCTATAAGAAATTCAAGAAAAATAAAGAAAATGAACAGATCAAAATTATGAAAGTAATACTAGAAGAGTTTACTTTAAGAAAATTTCAGTGTCTCTAAACCCCACTTTCTTTCTCTGTAAGATGGAAGAAGTAATGCTTTACATACCATTTTATTGTTGAACATTGGATGCAATAATTATCTATAATTTTCTATTGCAATGCCAGCTTAATAATGCTAGTTACAATATAATTTCTCTAAGTCTCATCTTTCTCTTTTATAAAAATGTACATAGTATTATTTCACAGTGTTGCTGTGAGAAGGAAATGATTCCCCCACGTCCACTCTCTAAAACAACTGGCATAAACCAGATGCTTAAGAAATGGTATTCCTCTTCCTTTTCACTCTACTCCATCTCTAAGGCTCTAGTTTTTCTACCTCTTTCTAATAAAAGATTTGCATCTTGATGCACAGTGCAATAACAAGCAGATCTGTTAACTGGTCAAATAAATCTCAATTGTCTCTGTAAACAAAAATTTACACTGTGTCTCAAATACATTTTCTATTAGACAGAAATAACAAGAACTGCCCGATGAAGATAAGAGTGTTCTGTGTATCAAGTCAGCTTTGCCTCTCCTGCCTGGAAAGAGAGCACCATAACCCTTGGAAGTGGAGAGAGAGTTGCTCGGTTAGCCTGTGCCACTAATTGATTTCTATATACTTACTCTCTTCCTCCTCATCTACCTTCTCATCTTCCTACTTTAAAATCATGCAATTTAAAGAAAAAATCTACAACTTATTTATCCCTGCATTCCTTCCAGTTATCAGTATTGTGGTTGAGATAATTGAATAAAATTATGAGTGAAAGGACAAAGACAACGAAACATATTGGTTAAAGGAGAGAGTAAAAAGAACAAAAATATACTGCTAGTATAAACCTCTAATTAAAAGCATAAGATTTAAGACCATATCAACAGGTATGATAGACAAGAATACAGAAAAATGAATAGGAAAAAGTGCTATTTGGTAAGCTAAAGAGAAATCTGGACATATGTCCAAGACCAGTTGTGAATGGAAGTATGATATATATTATATGCCCATATGCCGCAGTCCGGCTGCAGCAAAATAACCGGGGGGTGACGAACAACTTGTGTAGATTGATACAGCAGGAGTGGAAGCCGTTTATTGTAGGACAGGAGTGGTATATATACATTCCACACAGCTTATCTTAATTAGCATAAACTAGATACATCAGTCAACCAATAAGAAATCTCCACACTTAATGGCTCGCTGGCCTTACTTCACAAACCACTCCCTCTGGCATTTTGCCAGGCGCTGTCCAGACTTGTTTACAGACTCTAACATTTCTCTGGCAAAATGCCAGGTGCCATCCTGACTTGTTTACAGACTCTAACACCCATAAAGGAAGATTTTCTCCTTAAAGATCACTGAGATGTACAAATATCATATACTGATATGACCAGTGTCCTTACACTCAATGAGTGGTTGAGGAAAGATATATGTATACCAGGAGGAGAAAAGCATATTGGCTTTATATGTACACCTTCATTGTGTGTATGCTTGCCAGATGTGCTAATCTTAAAATAATTCACTTACTATTATAGTGATAGAATTATTATCACCAAAGGATGGTGATTTGTAGGCTAAGTGTAGGAACAGTTTCTGTGGATGACATTAAACTTTATGAGGAAGAACTCTAAATTTTCAACATACAGCAGGTAGACTAGAAGAGGAAGTATAAAGGGAAATACTGAACAAAGCATAATATAAAATGTACAAATAGGAGATAATAGCATAATAGATAAAATATGTATGACCCAGTGTAAAATAGTATATATTTAGAAAAAAATATAATGTAGCAATAATTATTGATGAAACTAGAATAGACTCAAAGACAAATGTAAGGGATATTTGTAAATTGACATTAGAAGAAAAAGCAAGATTGAACAAACATGTTTTCTACTAGTTTTTTTTCTTTTATTAAATTTATATATTTATTCTGATTTCTTATACACGACAGCAGAATGCATTACAATTCATATTATACATATAAAGCACAATTTTTCATGTCTCTGGTTGTACACAAAGTAGAGTCACACCATTCATGTCTTCATACATGTACTTAGGGTAATGATATCCATCTCATTCCACCATCTTTTCTACCCCCATCCACTCTCCCTCCCCTCCCACCCCTTTGCCCGGTCTAGAGTTCATCTAATCCTCCCATGCTCCCCCTCCCAACCCCACTATGAATCAACCTCTTTAAATCAGATAAAACATTCAGCATTTGGTTTTGGGGGATTGGCTTACTTCACTTAGCATTACATTTTCCAGCTTCATATATTTACCTGCAAATGCTATGATCCTATTCTCTTTTAATGCTGAGTGATATTCTATGTGTATATATACCAGTTTCTTTAGATCCATTCAAGGGGATCTAGTTGGTTCCACAATTTAACTATTATGAACTGTCTTGCTATAATCATTGATGTGGCTGTGTACTTGTAGTATGCTGTTTTTAAGTCCTTTGGAGCATAAACTCAGGAGTGGGATAGCTGGGTCAAATGGTGATTCCATTCCCAGTTTTCCAAGGATTCTCCAAACTGCTTTCCACATTGGCTACATCAATTTGCAGTCCCACCAGCAACGTATGAGTGTTCCTTTTTCCCCACATCCTCACCAACACTTATTGTTGTTTGTATTCTTAATAGCTGCCATTCTGACTGGAGTGAGATGAAATCTTAGAATAGTTTTGATTTACATTTCTCTTATTGCTAGAGATATTGAAAATTTTTTCATATGTTTGTTGATTGATTGCATATCATCTTCTGAGAAGTGTCTGTTCAATTCCTTGGCCCATTTATTGATTGGGTTATTTGGAGGTTTTTTTTGGTTTGTTTGTTTGTTTGTTTGGGTTTTTTTTTTTTTTTTGGTGTTAAGATTTTTAAGTTCTTTATATATCCTGAGGATTAGGGCTCTATCTGATGTGCTTGTGGTAAAAATTTGTTCCCAAGCTGTAGGCAGTCTATTCACCTCACTGAGTGTTTCTTTTACTGAGTTTTGAATCCATCCCACTTATTGATTCTTGATTTTATTTCTTATGCTTTAGGAGTCTTATTAAGGAAGTTGGGGCCTAATACCACATGATGGTGATTTGGGCCCACTTTTTCTTCCATTAGGTCCAGGGTCTCTGGTTCAATTCCTAGGTCCTTGATCTACTTTGAGTTGAGTTTTGTGCATGGTGAGAGATAGGGGTTTAATTTCATTTTGCTGTATATGGAATTCCAGTTTCCCCAGACCATTTGTTGAAGAGGCTATCTTTTCTCTAATATGTGTTTTTGGTGCCTTTGTCTAATATGAGATAACTGTATTTTTGTGGGTTAGTCTCTGTGTCCTCTATTATGTACTATTGGTCTACAAGTTTATTTTGGTGCCAATAGAGTGCCATTTTTGTTACTATTTCTCTGTAGTATAGTTTAAGGTCTGGTATAGTGATGCTACCTGCTTCACTCTTGCTAAGGATTGCTTTAGTTATTCTGGGTCTCTTATTTTTCCAGATGAATTTCATAACTGTTTTTTCTATTTCTATGAGGAATGTCATTGGGATTTTGATTGGAATTGCATTAAATCTGAATAGTGCTTCTGGTAATATGGTCGGTCATTTTAACAATATTAATTCTGCCTATCCAAGAACAAGGGAGATCTTTCTATTGTCTAAGGTCCTCTTTAATTTCTTTCTCTAGCATTCTGTAGTTTTCATTGCAGATGTCTTGCATTCTCTTTTGTTAAATTGAGTCCCAAGTTGTTGTTGTTGTTGTTGTTGTTGTTTTGAGGCTATTGTAAATGGAGTAGTTTTCCTAGTTTATCTTTCAGAGGTTTGTCACTGATGTACAGAAATGCTTTTGACTTAAGGGAGTTGATTTTATATCCTACTTTGCTGAATTCATTTATTGGTTCTAAAAGTTTTCTGGTGAAATTATTTTGGATCCTCTAGGAATAGAATCATGTCGTTGGCAAACATTGCTAATTTGAGTTCTTCTTTTCCTAGACATATTTTTAAAATTTCTTTCATGTAATTGCTCTGGCTAGAGTTTCAAGAACTATGTTAAATAAAAGCAGTGAAAGAGGGCATCCCTGTCCTGTTCCAGTTTTTAGAGGGAATACTTTCAATTTTTCTCCATTTAGAATGATGTTGGCCTGGGGCTTAGCATACATAACTTTTACAATGTTGAGATATGTTCCTATTATCCCTAGTTTTTCTAGTGTTTTTAACATGAAAGAGTGCTGTGTTTTGTTGAATGCTTTTTCTGCATCTATTGAGATGATCATGTGATTTTTGTCTTTATGTCTATTGATGTGATGAATTACGTTTTTTGATTTCCGTATGTTGAAACAAACTTGCATCCCTGAGATGAACCCCATTTGATCATGGGCCACTAACTTTTTGACATGTTTTTGTATTTAATTTGCCATAATTTTATTGAGAATTTTTGCATCTATTTTCATTATACATATTGGTCTGAAGTTTTCTTTCTTTGATGTGTCTTTTGTTTTGGAATCAGGGTGTTATTGGCCTAAAAAATGAGTTTAGAAGTATTATCTTTTTTATTATTAAATGAAATACTATGAGGAGTATTGGTATTAGATCCTCTTTAAAAGTCTTGTAGAACTCAGCTTTGTATCCACTTGGTCCTGGGTTGTTCTTGGTTTGTAAGCTTCTGATGGTATCTTCTACTTCATTGCTTGAAACTGATCTGTTAAACTTGTGTGTATCATCCTGATTCAGTTTGGGCAATTCATATGACTTTAGAAATTTGTCAATGCCTTTGATATTTTCTATTTTTTTGGAGTACAAATTTTCAAAATTATCTTTTGTATTTCTGTAGTGTATTTTGTGATATTTCCTTTTCATCATGAATGTTAGTAATTTGAGTTTTCGATCTCCTTCTTTTTGTTATCATGGCTAAGGGTTTATCAATTTTATTTAGTTTTTCAAAGAACCAAATTTTTGTAAATTTTTTCAATTGTTTCTTTTCTTTCAATTTCATTGATTTCAGCTCTGCTTTTAATTTGTATTCTCAGTCATTTTTGTTTATTTTTGGTATTCAACTTTAACTTGGTTTCTCCTTTGATTGTTTTTTCCCTTACCTCCTTTCGCTGATTTTCATTGTTGTTTTTATTTCCTCTCATAAAATATTTTGCCTAGGATGTTCTGTAGTGCAGTTTTTCTAGCTGTAAATTTGTTTAACTTTTGTTTATCTTGAAAGGTTTTTATTTCATCATCAAATCTAAAGCTTAATTTTGCTGAATATTAGATTCTACTTTGGCACCCATTTTCTTTCAGAGCTTGATATATGTTGTTCCAGAATCTTTCAGAGTCAGAGTTGCAAAATCTGCAGATATCCTAATTGGTTTCCCCCTATATGTAATCTGAATCCTTTCTCTATGGCTTCAAATTTCTCTGCTTATTCTGTATGGTAGGCATTTTCATTATAATGTGTCTTGGTGTGGATCTGTTGTGGTTTTGTAAATTTGGTGTCCTGTAAAGCCTCTTGTATTTGATATTTCAATTCATTCTTCATGTTTGGAAATTTTTCTGATATTATTTCATTGAATAGATTGTTCATTCCTTTTATTTGTAACGCTATGCCTTCCTCTATCCCAATAATTCTTAATTTGGTCTTTTTATGTCATCCCATAATTCTTGAATGTTCTGCTCATGGTGTCTTACCATCTTCACAGTGTGGTCAACATTATTTTCAAGATTAAATATTTTGTCTTCATTGTCTGAGGTCCTATCTTCCAAGTGATCTAATCTGTTTGTGGTGCTTTATCAAAATGATATTTAGCTGCCTGTATTTTCTCTCTTATATCATCCTTTAATTCACAGAATATTTTAATTATATACATCCTGAACTTCTTTTCTGTCATTTCTTCTGTTGTGCTGGCCATGGATTCTAATAATGTAGCATCTTGGCTTGTTTGGGGCACTTTCTTCCCTTGTTTTCTCATGTTTTTTGTGTGTCTCCTCTTCTAGCACTGAAGATCTGAGGCATTACAGTTTTTCCCTATAAGCTTAGAGTGTCCCTGCAGGGTTCTAATACCTCTCCTTTAAGGGGGAGAATGATATTAACAGATCCCAATACAAACAATATGCAGACTTAAATCACATAGCTGCTATTAAGACGTTTACGATTTTGTCACAATATATAGAAATGGTGAGTTCAGTTTTTATCTACAATATAAACAGTAGGTTTCCAAAAGGGTCTACAGTTTCTGATGGTGGACAAAAATAGAGCCTGGGGTAAAGTGTAGGATGAGATTTTAAAGAGGCAGGAGGTGAGGATATAGAGTTATTAGATCTTAGGAAGTGTGAAAAAGGAATCTAAAGAAATTGGCTAGTAGCAGAAAAAAAGAGAAAGTGATTTTGTGGAGACAAGTAGGTGGGAAGACAATAGAGAGAGGACAAAAACCAAACAAACAGAAATATTAAGAAAATTTTAAAATGTAAAAATGGGAGATAAAAGAATATACAACACAACTGTAATATACTGTTCATACATCCCAGTCCTGAGTAGCCTAATTCATGAAAAGTACTTGGTTTCACAAGTTGGGGATGTGAGTGTGGGAGAAGAGAGTGAAAAGAGAAAAAAAAAATTCAAAGGAAGATACAAGGATTGTTTTTGTTGGAGATCAGTATCTTTCCCTTCTCACCCAATAGGTGGGGTTGTTTGCTGGTATCTTCACCTTCAGGAAGGTGAAGGTTATTAGAGTGGGAGGGTTGGTCTTGGGGGCAGAGCTCCTGGAGATAGGGCATAGCACTTGCCAGTCCCCATTTGGAGACTGCACCCCAAGGATCTCCTTTGGGGCCCACTCATGTGATGTGAACACCTGATCTTATCTACTTATATCACCTGTAGACCTCACAATTTGTGGTCTTTAATTTAGTCTCTAAACTGTATCTCACTCACTCCCTACCTTTCTAGTTCCTAATCAGGAACCTCTCTCTCTTGGGAGGCATTGTGGGCTGCTTTCTAGAGGCTGTGTATCTTTGCAGAGAGCTGTTTTGTTTTGGGTAGTTCAGGACTAGGTTTTATGAGCTACAGACTAGCCCGTAGCTACAAGCACTGTGCCAGGCTAGCAGCCACAAGGGAGAGGGGAGATTTGGGGACTACAGGTATCTTGATATTGCTTCTAACCTCCAGTCAGTGTCCCAAGCTGGGAGTTGCCCCAACTAAAGATGGCAACAAAGGTGTCCCAAGATAGAAACAACTATTTTCAGCAATTGGGTGTCAGGTCAGATGGGGCCAAGCAGTGGCATTGGGTGGTGTGTTCAGAGATGCAGCTCTGTGGTATGCAGTGTTGTGGCTGGCAGCTATCTCTAGACACTCTGCAGTGTCCCTAGGTGCAGGCTACCACATGTAGGGGATTATCACAGTTGTTGCAGTGTTCCACGATGAAGGCAAGCAGGGGAGCCCCACTTTGGTAGATGGGAGTCCACACAGGAGTGGTGGCCATAAGTCCTGAGTGTGGGCAAGTGGCCAGGAACCCTGCACTGATGTTGAGGCCTAGAGACCTGCAGGGGTACAGCAGCAGTGATTTCTCCATGACAGCAGCTGTCCAGAGTCCTCTAATAACTAACAGAGAAATAATATTCCCACTACTTGAATCCTAGGTCATGAAGTGACATAGATTGTAGCCTCCCTCTAGCCCACCATCTTGGATCCCTTAGTTTTTTCTTTTATTAATTACATATGGCCTCCATCTCTCTCTCTCTCTCTCTCTCTCTCTCTCTCTCTCTCTCTCTCTTTTTTTACTTTCATATCGTTTGATGACTAGTCAAAAGAACATTTTCTACTTCAAAAGATTTTTGCAAATTAAAAAATTGAAAGAAAATGAAAACCATGGTGAACATGATAAAATAGTAGGCAGAATTGGCAACCAATGAATGAAAGGAGTAAAAGAAATATTGAGAGGCAACAGAGAGTGAAATTAAAACACCATTTTCTTATTTGATAAACTTCTAGTAAAAAAACAAATAAAATTTAAAGACAAGAGCTCGCATTTTAGAGACAGGAAGTGCATGTGAACGGACATATTAACAGAGCACCCAATGTGCTAAGCAATGAAGCTATGTTCCCTTTAGGAAAAAGGAAGGAGGAGGCAATGACCATGATTAGAAAGAGATCTTTAAGATAGAGAAAACTTGAGTATATAGGCAAAGATACATTCTAAAAAACAGTGAGACAAAATTTTAAAAAGGGAAATTTTGAAACTATGGAGCTTTAAGTGGTATTGCTGATTTTATTTAATAGTACAATTTGTTGGATAGCATTCCAATCATAGAGGCTGAAGTTCAGCAAGAGTACTATTAGGAAACCAAAACATAAAAGGATCTGAACGTTTTTTAATCAGGTTTTATTGTACTAAAATAGGGAGGGGGGTCAAAAGAGGAAATATATGAATACATTAATCTTTCAATTTTAAAAACAAGAATAATACTTAAAAGAGAACTTTTTCTCTGTACTGTACATATGCAAACTTTTTGGTTTGGTCATTTTCCCTTAAACAATACAACTCTGTACAAAGCATTTGTATTATAGTAAGCATTATGAGGAATATAGAGACAATGTAAAGCATAAAGGAGGGTATCCATATGTTATATGCAAATACTACATTATTTTACATGGGGAATTTAAACATCCATGGATTTTAGTACACCTGGGGATCCTAGAACCAATTCGCCCATGAGTACTGAGGGATAAAGACATATGTAAAGTATGTATATATGACATATCCATATTCTTTAATTTTTATATATGAAGCATTGATATAGGTGATATTTAAACAATCCATAGACAACTGTGCAGAGACAGAAATTCTCTAGACAAAGTACAACCCAAACTTACTTTTTTCTTTCTGAATATCAAAAAAATTTATAGAGCTTGTTGTGATTAGCAGTTTTTGTTTGTTAATATCTTTGCCCATAATTCCTAACAGCAATATTGCCAGACATAGTCTTCTCCCTACATCATTAAAAATAGATTGTAGTAAACACTTACCTTTAGAGTCAAAACTCATTATTTGTATGTGTAGTTTTCAACAAATATTTTGTCACAACACTCTATTTCCTTTCTTCCTTTGACCTGCGATATAATAACACATGCAAAGCCTTTAGGGAGACAAAGAATTTATTTCTAACCCAGAAAAATTACTGGTGACTAAATCAGTGACAAAAGATAATGATGTCTGAGACTCCAAATCAACTCCATAACCTTCTGACTTAAGGCCTTGAGGCAATCCAACAACCCCATGGAGCATTCAATGAGGCAAGCAAGTACAAAGCTGGCCCTGAATCCATTCAAAGAACAAGCCATGGACCCTGATGCTCTTGCTGGAAGCATGACCTATATTTCAATCTCTGACAACCTTGTAAAGCAGCTGCCAAGTGTGACTGCAGATATGAGACAGATTGCTCAGGGACACAGAAACAGAACAGGAATAAGGGAACTGTGCCCGTGAGAAATAGGAAGAGAACTGGCTGGTCAAAGTGTATATTCATGTGAATGTCTTTAGTAGGTATGCTCTTGAGCAGAAAGGAGAAAAGTTGTACTCAAATGAAAAGCATTAGCTAAAAAGATGCCTCTGGTCCCAAGTAATTCTTCTTCATTAAGACTTTGAAGGCTCTGCTGGGGCAGGTAACATATTAAACTATTATCAGTCATTAACAACTTACTGTAAAGAAGCTTAGAAAACAGTTTCCCAGAGTCTGATAGACTGTGGAGAGTATTAGATGTGGCCAGGGAAGAGAAGATCAAGGGGATTATCAAAGGGAGAAGAAACTGTAAAATATGGTTAATGGAAATAGATTCCTCCAAATTCATAATTTTACTTAAACTATGTTCCTTCTTTTACTTAAACTGTGTTCCAGACTTAAGACTATTAATTACATGACTGAGGCAGTAGCAGAGACCTGCTGAGTCATCTCTCTCCTTTTTCTGCAGAAATGAGAAATCTCTGGAAATCTCTCCTTCTTCCCCCTTTTCTTCTTTTCCTTTAGGATCTGCTTTGGCTTTTTACATGGGGGATAATTTGAAGTGTAAGGTATTTGCTGTCAATGACCCTGTTAAATGTTTCTTGTGTATCTCGAGTGGCAGGGGTTAGGACAATATTAGGGTCCCTACAGATGCTTAAAAAAATACTTGGCTGACATATGATTGACTGATGAGCTCATTTCAGTCCTCTGAGTCAGAACAACTTTCTCAGGGTCAAAAGACCACAGCCTAGTGCTGACTTTTCACTAACTAGTTTGGGTGATCTCAGGCTAATCACTTAATACTAGAACATGATTTTTGAAAAGCATGAATGCAATGCCTCCTAGACCTTTGACTTACAAAGTACTACTTCCTAGACTTCGTTTAAAGATCATGTAAGATACTGAAAATAAAGAAGTTTTAAAAAAAATAATCATAGGCTGGGGATATAGCTCAGTTGGTAGAATGCTTGCCTAGCATGCACAAGGTCCTGGGTTCAATCCCCAGCACCACACACACACACACACAAAAATCCCACATAGTCATGATATGAATGTTAGGCTGCACTATCATGAGTGTCACAAATGAGTAAGTAATCAGTATGAACATTTAGTAAGGCATGCCCATTTTTTCCATTTAATAAATCATTTTTAAATCTCTTTTTTTTTTGGTGGGGTGGGGGGTACTGGGAATTGAACTCAGGGAGACTCAACCATTGAGCCACATACCCAGCCGTATTTTGTATTTTATGTAGAGACAGGGACTCACTGAGTTGCTTAGTGCCTTGCCATTGCTGAGTCTGGCTTTAACCTCATTATCCTTCTGTCTCATCTCCCCGAGCCACTGGGATTACAGGGCACCACTGTACCTGTTTATAAATCTCTTAATACACAAAAGATTCCAGAGTAATCTTGCTAAAGAGGGGGAAATTGCACAGATTTTCAAACTTTGGATTGTTAAGAGTAAGGATAATAACATACTTTCTTCTCCAACATCTACTTAGAGAATGCAAATTACAGCTTAATTTTATTTAATTATTTCTTATACTTTTCAGATGAGAAAGGGTCAAGAACATGAAAAAAACTCGGTATGATACAGATGTGTCGATTTTATTGATTCTAATAAATATCCCCATCTTATGCAAACAACCCATGGAGTTTTCCATTGGTAATAGATAACTGATAGAGTGCCAATCCTTGTAGTTATGAAAATACCTATAGTGTATTTTACTAACAGCACAAAAAGAAAACAACATTTTAAAGGAATATACCTGCCAGGGTCCTTAGCATAAGTGTTGAAAACAATCTCTGGTTGATTTAAGCATAAAGAAATTTCTCGAAAAGATGCTGATGGACTGGGGAGCATGCAATCATAGTAGGTAGTCTCCAGAAGTACAAGTTAAAAAGGACAATGAGGCTGGGTGCAGCTAAGACTAGAGACAATCTATGCCATAAAACTGGAACCATATAGACACAACTGTCACTGCCGTTGGGCATAGAATATGCACCGTGCCCTGTGACCCTCTCTGGCTCCATATCATAAACACCACTTCTGAGGATGATTCCATTGCCACTCTTAGAACTGAGTGTTACTGCTGCCGTCCCCTCCAACACAATACTTCTGCTGAAGAATCCTGTCACTAATTCCTGTTGCAAAAGCTTAAGTAGAAGCATCTTATTGGCTCTCTCCACGTTACATGCTTGAGAAGCTGCAAGAGAAGCTGGGAAAATGAGGATTGACACTTTCAGCTGATGTAGCAGGGAAGTGAACAAATAACTCTAATCAAAAACTAGAAAATATGAGGCCATTAGAGAAGCTCAAAGGATGAGGGGGATCCAGAGGAGAAGGATATCATGTCAAAACAAGGATCTAGTAGACTTAACAGAAGTTCTGTTATTTGAGCTGGAGGGGAAGGATTTCAACAGGTAGAGGTGAAAGGTGACAGCATCCCAGTGCCGCAGTGGAACAGAGGCATGAACCACAGAAGAAAAGGCGTACATTTGGTTTTGTGCTTCTATTCTCTGCTACTATTCTATCTCTGTCATTTTAAAGAAATATGGGAAGTACAGCCTTAGAAAATGAATCCTGAGATGTCCAGGGTCTTTTGGTGCCAATCTATTTCAGGCAGTATTTATCAAATTTCTTATTCTGACATTGAAGAAGGGAGTCACTTTAGTTAATGTGTCTGAATGTGTCTGGATGCCTCCTCTTGGGCCTATTCATTCAGGGATGAAGTATGAGCACCTTTCACATATAGATATCCTACTGTAAATCATTTCATATGATAATGCATTTAGCTACATATCACATCACTTGGAACTGACATTAACCCTTTCCTGTCTATTCTGTCTACCTGATGAGACTAAGAATTATTTAAGGGCTAAGCAATAAGTAATACAGATGTTTAAAATTCCCAACCCCTCTTTGTCCTCTAGAACCTTGATAATCCAATTCCTGAAAAAAATTACACAGCAGTATAGTTCTCCCTTAAGTGTGGTATTAAGGTCATATATCCACTTATATTTCTTTTATGTTCTAGTAGGACCAAGGAAAAGATTATGAGATCATGAGAAAGCTATTTGATTTTAATGTGCCTCAGTTTTATCATGTGTAATATGGACAACGTAATGCTATCTACCACAAAAAACAACTGTGGAAGTCAAATAACGTGCTAACAGATTAATTCAGTGCATGGAGTAGAAAAAAATGTTCAGTAAATATTTGTGCTTATTATTATTATTAATGTCATAGTAAGTAGCAGAATGGCTGTGATCATCAAGAGTTTTCCCATCATAACTGTAATTATTTGGTAGCCCTAAATAAAAGAGTTCAAAGTAAATAGAAGCTAAACTTGGGCCCAGGCTTGAGAGCAAAATTCTGAAAGATTCTAGAGAGCTTTTTTATTAGCAGGGGCTCAGACTTCACCATGCATGGGACTCTTTTGGTCATTATATTATTGTTATTGTTATTCTTACTACTACTACTACTACTACTATACTATTATTTTGCAGTGCTGGGAATCAACCCAGGGCCTCACACATGTTATGCAAGCACTCTACAACTGAACTACACCTCCAGCCTTACTTTGGTCATTGTTGAGGGTTGTGACTGTGACAGAGGAAAAACAAAGAAGTAACTTTGCTAGAAATAGAGTACAATGAAGTATTTCTTCACATATTAACAGCTTCTTTATATAAGTCTACAACATTAAAACCGTGTTGAAGAACTTTGTAATAAACTAGCACTCACGGTGATAGTTTCCAGGAAGGCCAGATATAGAAATGTGTTAAGGAAGAGCACCTGAGTCCTACAGAGTTCCCTGACCATCACTGTATGGTAAATGATGTGTCTATGCTAAACTTAGCTTTCTCTATTGGAGAAAGGGTGGTGGGCACTGTTACCTGCACCATTTCTCTGTCCTTGCCATATTGATTTCAGGGTCCAATCTTCTCTTCACGGTTTCCCTGGAAACTGTGCTTGCAGAAATCTCTCTGACAAATCCCTTTTCCACCAGGGTTAAAGTAATATCTTATGCCCTTAGCAAAGACTGGTGGAGTAAATGTGTGACCAAACAAAACAAAGAAAGAACAATGATTGCTCATTGAAATATAACATGCTCATTTCACAGTTGCACATGAATAAGCATGTAAGCATATGTGAGATGTCAGGTTTGCCTGCAGGTAAAACAGAAGCAGGTGATGCTCGTCGTGCAGTTCTGCCCTTCTTTCCCCTATGCTCTTTTATGTCTCAAAGTTGAAAGGTTTTGCTCTTTTTTTCTCTGGTAAAATATTAATTCTTTACAGTTCTAGGTAGGCAGATGGCAAAGGCAGTGCATCAGGGTGGATTTTGCATTCTATAAAAGGGCAATTTAAATGGTACTGTTTTCAAGAAGTTTTCTCACTTGGTAGAAGATGAACAACTAATCTGGGCACTGGAGACAAAGTTCTTCAACACAGTTTCAATGTTATAGACTTATACAACCTCACTGAGTGAGATTACTATGAAGTCTCTATGGATATCATTGGGGCTTTACTTTTTGTGCACCTTTGTACCAGCTAGGTTATTTTCATTTGCAAGGCATATATCAATTAAAGTAGTTGGAATGATAAGCAGATGTATTTTCTCATGTGAACAGTAAACCAGGGTTGGACTGATGGTAGAGCTACCTGCCTAAATATGCCTTCTGGGAACAGGTTGATTTCAACCCTGCTCCCTCTGTTTTTCAGTCTTTGATTTCTATTTTTATCCTGAGGCAGATAACAAGACCAATGACAGGAATCTTATATCATGCAGTGGTGATGTCTCAAGGAAGAAGAAAGACATCTTGTGCCTAAATCGAAGAAACTCCCCACATGCTTTGTTCCTCTCCTCTCCTCTCCTCTCCTCTTCTCTTCTCTTCTCTTCTCTTCTCTTCTCTTCTCTTCTCTTCTCTTCTCTTCTCTTCTCTTCTCTTCTCTTCTCTTCTCTTCTCTTCTTTCACTGACCAAAATGTGCTCACAGTGTCACTGTCTCATCCCTGAGTGTCAGAAAGCAGTAAGACAATGGTATAACAGATTACACTTGCTTCTATACCAGTGGTTGAGTCAGATTTTCTGAAAAACAAGACTTTAGAGGAGTCATATACTTGGGGGAAAACAGGTCAGAATTCTTTTTAGGAAGGAAAGAGAGTGGAAAGTAATCTGTAGGCAACCAAGGGTGTTTCTAGACAATTTAAAAATAATCTTCTTATTTAAAAGCCAATAATGATATTTAAAAATAAAATAAATAATTATTCTATTGGATAGAATTATTATTTCCAAGGGTGAGAAGTTAAGCTTTTGCAGTAGTACAGAGAGGGAGGTGACTGAGGGGTAATAGGAGTGGTTATCTAGACTAGGAAAGTGGCCTAAGTAAGAGAACAAAAATGAGAAATCGGTCTGCATGTGACCAGACCATCCTACTGAGTCCAGTGTGACATGTAGCACTGTTTTCTGCCACTGGACCTGTCTTTTTCTTCCTTTCTCTGTCCTTTGCAGCTCCCTGTGAAGTGCTGCAGGGTTTTAGCTAGAATTCATGGTAGTAGGCAAGGTAACACATTTCTGCAGCTCAAGGCAGTATAAAGTTTCACTGGCTGGAAAGTAAGGTGTTGCTGTTCTGCACTCAGGTTCTTCTCAATGTTTTCATTTCTGGAAATAGTTTTTCATTCAAAATTCTAATCCTTTAAAAAAATTTTTTAAAATTGTGGCAAATATTAAATAAGTTAATAGTTTTCCCTGTAGCAAGTCAGATGTTTTTCAACTAGACAAAATAAGTACTATAGGCAGGTGTCTGAAAGAAAAAGGAAATTCAAACGAATTACACTTTTAAACAGTCTTAATTCTATTTGGTCAAGAGCAAAGTTTTCTAAAAACTAAGGTGCTGGTTCCTGGTGACTTTCATCAAATTGCTATAGAACATTCTACGGTCCCCGACATATCCTATAAGTAGGATCCAAGAAAGATTAAGTCTTTGTGGAGATGTTATCTAGGAACTTTTTAAAAAACCTGCTGTGAATGTACTTTCCTCCAGTCAATATTTTCTTAGGAACCAAAGAAAAAGTACTAACTAGAGAAGTGTAAGAGGAAGGACTCAGTAAACTCTAGGGAATTAAGGCCTGAAAGCTTAAGTAAAATTTAGCTTGGCTGACAGGAAAAGGAAGAGAGACAATAGAGAGAATAGAAGTGAACTCCGCAGAAAGAGAAGAAGTTTTTAGGGAAATGATTTAGGGAGAAAAGGAATTATGAGAAATGTAGAATTCAGTTTGCTGAATATATCTTTGGTTATTTGTAAATTTTTTTGTTTGTTTTTGTTTTGCTTGCAGTGCTGGGGGTTGGATCCAGAGCCTCATGCTTGCCGGGCAAGTGTTATACCACTGAGTTACATGCCAGCCCTTCTCAAACACATTTCATTCAAGATGTTCTGCTTTCAGGGAGAACAGTAGAGAAAGGCAAATGAGGGGCGGGGATATGGTGGAGGGAGTAATGAACTGAATTAAAAACAGCAGAATGAACTGAATCCAATTCTCATACTTAATGGCTACAGAAGAGCAATTCAAATGGGCAAATATGAGACCTATGCTATTTTATACAAGATAAGGAGTAACTTAGATTTATTATTAATGTTCACACAAGGCAAAATGTTCTATAAGGAAAGGATAAAAGAATTCTATCTGTGGTATCTAAATTCTTCAGGCAGGAGATAATGTATGAACCAAACTTTGAAAACAGGTAGGCCATTGATAGTTGGATAGTTAACTCTGTGGAAATACAGCACCACAAGCAACAGGGTAGGTGTTTTCGGAAACCTGAGTATCCTATTGTGGCTCTGCCTTAGAGTATCAGACTAGGGGTGGGCGTTCACACGAGGAGGATTCTAACTGTAAGGTGGGATGGGATGAAATGGCAAAGAGTCTTGCAAACAGCTTTACTCCATGAACAATCACTAAAGGTTTTTCAGCAGGAGCATAGTAAGATTCAGACACGATTAGTAACACAATTCTGAGGCCAACGTGGAAGACAGAAGACAATCATTAAGAAACTGTTGAAATACTCCTTGTTGCTAGTAAGGAGAACAAGAACAAGAGCTGAGCTGGTAGAAACCGAAGTAAAAAAATGTGAAAGAGGTAATACGAGTAGAAAAAGACTTCCAAATTGTTGGTTTTTCTTGTCGTCCTCGTTGTGTCTGGGCAAGACACAGCTCTGCCTTTTTAATCTCTGTGCCTCCACCACTGCTTGGGGGTGGTGACAGACTTACATCCCTTTATTAGCTTTGACTCAGAAGCTCAGGGAGTTTCCTGCCTTCCTCAAGAGGGACCTGTGCTGTTTTGCTCCAGCAGTGAGGACTCCTGCCAAACCAGACTTGCCTAATTCAGGGAGTAGACAAGATCCACGTGCATTTTCATGGTTGTACTTTTCTTATTTGTGAAGGATTCCCTGAAGCTATCATTGGGTAATAATGAATCTGAGGATCGCATTAAACATGGAACTTAGCATCTTGCCACATTATCTCATTTGGTTCAAAGCCCTGAAGACACCACTGGTATTTCCCCCATTTGTAATCACTCCGGAAGTTAAAGATATTTGGAACGGAAAAGACCCAAGGTGCCAGGTCATGTAAAAATAACCACTATGTAGGAGTTATTAGCAAGAAGGGTTTCAACCTTTTAAGCACACATTTTGGCCTCCCCCCCCTTTTTTTTTAATTTCTTTCTTGTTTGGTTTTCTTCCCCTACCAATGGTAATGGATCTCTTATAGATGGTTTTACAACTATGGAAATCATGCATTTTATAGCAATTACATGAACACAAGCTCGAAAATCTAACAAATCTTATTTGTGTCAGTTTAGGCTCCTTCAGTCCTTTTTTATGGATATTTTTTAGTGGTTCTTGTTAGTTATACATAACAGTAGAATCTATTTTTACATAATTATACAAGCGTGGAATATATCTTGTTCTAATTCAGACCCCAGGACTTCTCCTTCTTTTTCCCTTCCCCCATCCTCTGTCCCCTTCTCTCTATTGATATTTTTGCCATTTACGCATAATTTATTTTTTTAAATTAATTTCTTGTGGATATGCAAAATGGTATTTTTATAAATTATGTAGTCATCCACCTTATCATTTCAATGTTTTAATTATGTTGAAAACTATTGAATTAAAAAGATTTTGGGAAAAAAATCCATGGCTGCCTTGAATTATATTTTTCTCTTCGTTCACTCATCTATTGTTGAAACTTGGTGGAAATGAAGTCATAAAGTAGCAGACAATATTCCAAAAAGAAAAAGGAGGACTTAGTTAGAAAGATAAACTCGATAAAAATGTTGCTAAATAAGGAGGAATGGGTTCTGTAAACATTTAGGTATTCACATTAATGCTGTGGATGAAGAAATAATTCCCACATTTAATATTTATTCTTTCAAATCTCATGCCAGATTTTAATGATTTTTTTAAGAAAATAATGTTAATTTCTTATAATGCACTCAGGTTTTATATAAAAGTTTTCCTTGGTGTGGAGTATATTGACTTTTAATTTTGAAGTTTTTTTTTACTTAAGTAAGTACAGATATCTCTAAATCCAAGTACAAATACTTGATTTGTATAGATAGAAAATAAATATAACAGTAGTTTGAAGGCTATTCTGTAAAGCAAAGGTCTCCTCTGATCTCAAGCCACCCTGTGGAAGTCATTGGGTTTCATTGTAACCTGTTTTGTGGAGCCCAATCAATTGTTCAGGATGACTTAGGACATTGCGAGATACATGATTCCCCTGATCACATAAATGACTCCTTTCTTGTGAGCTCGGTTTCCATCTAAATTCAAATTTTTGCAAGTCTATGGGAGAAATACGAAGTTGCATGACAAGAATTGATGTAACAAGAAGTAGATGAATTTGCAACACATTTTCTAAAGAAAAAACTAAAATGCAAAGGTTAGACTGGACAAGATATTTTCCTAACTATCAACTAAGGACCAAGACTTAAATAAGTAGTACAAGTACATAATAATATCTCAGAAAAAAATCTAATACAAAGGTTGGGGGTGGCAATAATTAGCACTAGCGAGAAGTATTTTTTTAAAAAAAAGTCTACTGTGGGACTAAAGTTGTGGCTCAATGGTAGAGTGCTTGCCTAGCATGTTTGAGGCATTGGGTTCAATTCTTAATACTGCATATAAATAAATTAAATAAAGGTCTATTGATAACTAAAAAAATATTTTTATGAAATCTTGTGTGAAGGAAAATGAAATAACAAAATTGAGGAGATCTTGGTTTATCATCATAGAAATATTCTATCTGGATTTAAATTAAACATATATCCATCCCATTTCTGTTTAATTCTCTGTGTTGTCTAATTGTTCTCCTTCAGTCAATTAGACTCCAGCATCTAAAGTTCTGCCCTGTCTGCAGGGAAATCTCATCATCCCCTCCATAGGAGAACAGTCATAGTCTCCACAGTTTGGTGGTGAGTCATGATGTGTGTGTTTGTGTGCACACGTGTATACATGTGCACATGCACAATCATGGTGGATTAGGAAAACGGAAATCTAGAAAGACTACTGGAATTGTGTTAATTGTTTGGACACAAAGCCAAAGCCAGCAAAGTCATTGTTTTCCATAGTTCATTAATTTTTAAGAATTATCAAGAGAAGACAAGCACAGGCAACAATTTTCTCAATAGGACCCCTAAAGCTCAAGAAATAATGCCAAAAGTTAATAAATGGGACACTTTTAAAAAGTTTATGTACAGTAAAGGAAACAATTAGGAATGTAAAGAAACAACCTGCAGAGAGGGAGAAAATCTTGGCTAACTACTCTCTGACCCATGATTAATATCTAGAACATACAAAGAACACAAGAAACTTAACACCAAAAACCCAATTAATAAATGGGAAAATGAATTAATCAGACATTTCTCAAAGAGGAGATACAAATGGCCAACAAATATATGAAAAATGTCCAACATAATTAGCAAACAGGAAAAAGCAAATCAAAACTACATTGAGATTTCATCTCATAACAGTCAGTGGAAGTCCTCAAGAATTAAATATTAATAAATATTGGAGAAGATACAGAGAAAAGTACACTTATACACTGTTAATGGGATTGTAATTTAGTACATTCACTCTGGAAATCAGTATGGAAATTCCTTAAAAGACTATGCATGGAATCACCCTATGACCCAGCTATACCACTCTTCAGTATTTATCTTGAATAATTAAAGTCATCATACTACAGTGATACATGCATACCCATGTTTATAGCAACACAAATTCATAAGAGCCAAACTATGGAACCAGTCTAGGTGTCCACCAACAGAAGAATAGATAAAGATATGGCATATATACACAATGGAGTTTGTTCAGCCACAAAGAAAAAATGAAATCATGTCATTTGCAGGAAAATAAATGAGACTTGAGATCATTATGTTAAATTAAATAAGACAAACTCAGGTCAAGGGTAGTATGGTTTCTCTTATATGGGGAAGTTACAAAGAAAAAAGAAAAAGAAGACTAAAGACCTGCTGATTTCACAAAAATTGAAGGGAGATCAGTAGAGGAAAGGAATGGGCAGGGATGTTGGGAGTGACATTGGCCAAATCATATTGCTATATTGTGTGCATGTACCAACATATAACAACACATTCCATCATTATATACAGCTATAATGCACCAAGAAAAATGTGGAAAGAGAAAAAAGATGAAGGGCCAAGCACAGTGGTACACACCTGTAATTTGAGCAGCTTGGGAGGCTAAGGAAGGAAGATTGCAAGTTCAAAGCCAGCCTTAGCAACTTAACAAGGCCCCAAACAACTTAGTGAGGCCCTGCCCCCCCCAAAACACACACACACACACACACACAGAGAAAGAGAGAGAGAGAGAGAGAGATGAATAGATAAAGATATGGCATATATATACACAATGGAGTTTGTTTGTGTACACACACACACACACACACACATTTAAAAAGGGCTGGGGATATGGCTGAGTTTTAAGCACCCCTGGGTTTAATCCCAGTACGAAGGAAGGAAGGAAGGAAGGAAGGAAGGAAGGAAGGAAGGAAGGAAGGAAGGAAGGAAGGGAGGGAGGGAGGGAGGGAGGGAGGGAAGGAAGGAGGGAAGAAAGAAAAGAAAGGAGGAAGAATTATGAGGGAGAGGAAGAAAAGGAGGAAAATGGGCATACTAGGGACTGATATGGGGTAAAATAGTAGTAAAATGTATGATAGTAAAATGTATGATTATGTTAAAATGAACCCAGCTATTATGTACAACTATAATGCACCAATAAAAAAAAAAGAATTGTGAATATTCTTGAGCCAAAAATTGCTTAAAATTTCAAATGTTTGTGCCTTGAAGAAAGCATTTTAGGAAAGCCATTTTATTTCTTTTCATCTATTCTTTTGTCTTTCAAGTAACAATCAACATTGGAATAATAACAAAGATATTTATATCTAGACATTTATCTTCCAGAAGTCTGTACAACTTCAATGATATAAAAGAAATTTTATTAAAATAATAGTTTCTTTAAATGTGAATACCATATATTTTGAGAATTGTATTGCAGGGTAAATGTAGACTTCCCCAAGATTTATATAATTAATGGCATTACTATTGTGATTTGTCTTATATCATCAAACTAGAACCAAGAAAAGGAGGCTCATGAATCAGTCTGTCCTAATATTAGTACCTATAAATCAAAAGAACACAAAGTGTCCCAAAACTGGTATGATCTGCAGACTACTTGAGATCTTAGTAATGTTCCATTGAAGAAAAATGAGCAAGGATTTGGAATTAGCTTGCATAATTTTGCCTTCATCTTTCCAGTAAGGATTAACATAAGTAGTCTTATGTTTGAATTAAGTCTATAGAGTGTTTTATTTGAGATAACAAGGTTTCTGTGCTTGAAGGTGATGAAGTGCCACATAGGTGGTGTACTTACTCCCTGCCAAACACTAGAAATTAATCCTACACCTGTTTTAGGAGAGGGTTTTGTAGCATGCAGAGATAAAGTATTTTCTAAACCCAAGAATATTTTTACTTTTTACTTTCCTTGGGTCAGATCTTTGGAGAATTGACATGTTAATCTCTGAGAAATATTTTCAAGTATTTTCTTTTGTTCTGTGATGACAATATAAAAAAGGGGAGAGCAAGTATGACTCTAACTTGTCCATTCTTTGGAAATTATTTTTTATTGTAGATGAATACAATACTTTATTTTATGTGGTGCTGAGTATTGAACCCAGTGCCTCATGCATGCTAGGCAAGTACTCTACCACTAAGACACAACCCCTGCCCCCAGTTCATTCTTATGGCACAGCCTTCTTATTTTCTGTGTAGAGTGAAGAAAGGCATATTCAAGTAAATTAGCATTTATATATTATATATAATATACATGCCTTCCAGATAAGAATAAAGTTCTTATATCTGTATTCACTAAATGAGTTTTTATCTTAAACTTTAATAGAGAATCAACATTTATAATATATATATATATATATACACACACACATATATATGCACGTGTGTGTATATGTTTGTTTAAAAAAACATTTGTTTGCAGAGGTGATGTCACATATCATGAATAGAATAGAATACTTACACTATAAATGCATGATATGTAGTAAAATTTTGTTTTGATAAAATTAGTAAAAGGAGACTTGATATTGTTGGCTGATTATATTATTTTGTTCTTTATAAATATTTAAAGTCTACTTTCTAATCGTATTAAACAGAAATTTAACAAAATTTTCATTATCTTACATTCAGAAGTCTTCATTAATAAAACTAAGGAGCAACTTGAAATAAAAATCCAGGAATTATATATTTCATTTTTACAAGTTTTAGAATTTGAAAACCAGCAATAGCAAAGGGTAACATGAAATGAAAGCTGTCCTGGTCTAATTGGACTGGATTAATTAGTAAATATATCTATTTAAGATATCTGATTATTTTGCCATTTTCTTTTCCCACCTTTCTTGCCTTTCTTTCTTTTCTTTTTCTTTTCCTTTATTTTTATTCCGTTAAGAAGGGTCTTTTAAAAAAAAAAGTACTTGAATTTCCTCCCCACTTCATTTCTCTCACACATTTTCATGAACAATTTTGGCATGCCATGTGTACTTTTTGCATGTGTGTTGATGTGTACCCATGCACATGTGTGTGCAAGGATGACTTTTCTAACATTATGTTTTTAAATCTGACAAGGTCATATAAGCTGGGGGTTAAAAAAAAAAAGCAAAAGGTCATCAAAAGGGGAAAAATAACAGAACTACGGTGAAATGGCTCTCTGTCGGCCTTGGTATTGATTCAGTGTGTCAAAAGGGTCTTTTGTCGTGCCCCTACCACAGCATACTAATTTGCTAGATCAAGTCTGTCAGAATATCGACTGGAAGTAAAGAACTACAGTGGCAGCTTTTGTGTTTCCTCCAGCAGGGAGCCTGTGTGTGAAACAGGATTATCAGGGGGTCATGAAGAGAGTCAAAGGATGTCCATCACTTCCCTTCTGGTAATGTAATGGGGCGGGCGCCTGGGTGTGATTAAGATGTAGGAGACGGAGCATAGCGGTGAACAAATCAGAAACACACACATGCAAATCAGGTTGGCTGCTGTTAACCACATATTTTTAATGAAAAATTCAATGGCAGACCAAACAAATATCTAAACAGCTGCATTCAGCTAACATATCAAATGGCCTATTCGACATCTTTTCTTGAAAAGCAAAAATACCGAACATGGAAATGCTTATCGACTCTGCATTTTTTTCTTTAAATATCACTTTGCAATCTACAAGTGTTTCTTCTTAAGTCTGTGTGCTCCTACCACAACTATCACACTATTAAATATCAATTTGATTTTTTTCCCATAAAATATAGTATTTACCCTGTCCCAGCTCCACCTCGTCATGGCCATTGGTATTATATAGTTTTGACTTTTTGATATTCATCCATTTTTTTTTCCATTAGAAAAATAGTTTCCTTGAGTGAAAAAAAAAACCTGTATGAAAGAAAACTCATGGCTCTATAAGACTATCAAAGTATAGAAAGAAGCATTGGAATTATAATAGTATAGTAAGCATATCAACATTTTGTACAGGACATAGATAAAAGAAGATACAATTATTTATAAAAGAAACTGAATTTTTTCTGTATCATCCTATTTCTACTTCTTTAGCACTCTGCATTGAATATTTATTTATTTCCTCATTCAAGAAATGCTGATTTAAGTTCCCACTCCATGCCAGATGCTGACTTTATGCATATACTACAGAAATGTTGTCTGTCTTTAAAAACTAAACAATATTATAGAGAAACATTTACATTTGTAACTTCACTTATTTCTACATTAAAGTATAGACAAAATATCAGAAGAAAGACTAGTATGCCACCAGATAGTGATTGGAAGTTTGTTGATTATATTTGCCTTTAGTAAGCCATCAGCTAGTAGGATCCAAGTGTGAACTCAAGAAGTTCCAGGCTGTGTTGCTAGCAGAGAGTTTCAGTTCACTTTATGGTAGGGGAGTAAGCCCTACTTGCTTCAAAGTCTGGACCTCCATCCAAAATGTCAGAATGAAGGAGCCATGCTGGTCGTGGCAGCACATGCCTATAATACCAGTGACTCAGGAGGTTGAGGCAAGAGGATCACAAGTTGGAAGGTAGCCTCAGCAACATATCAATGCACTGAGCAACTTAGCAAGATCATGCCCCACAATAAAAAAAAATAAGGGCTGGAGATGTAGCCCAAAGGTAGAGTGCCCTGGGTTTAATCCCCAGTATCACAAAAATAAAACAAACAAAAAACCAAAATGAAGGGGCCATGAATCTAAAGACCACTGAGTTGTACAATAAAAATTTTAAAAAATGAAGATGAAAAGTTCTTCCATGTTCTTAGATGGGAAGAATTGAAATGGTCAAAATGGCCATCAAAAACTCCATACAGATTTAATGAAATTCCTATTAAAATTCCAATTACTTTCTTCAAAGAGATAGAAAAAGCAGGCATGAAATTCATTTGGAAAAATAAGAGGACCAATAATAGCCATAGCAATCTTCAGTGAGAAAAGCAAAGCAGGAGATATCACAATACCAGGCTTTAAATTATATTAAAAAGCTATACTAACAAAAACAGCATAGCATAGTAATGATATCAAAAAAGACATGAAGACTAATGGAACAGAATCGAAGATATAGAGACAAACCCACATAAATACAGTCATCTCATACTAGACAAAGGTGCCATAAACATACATTGGAGAAAAAATAGCCTCTTAAACAAATGGGACTTGGAAAATTGGAAATCTCTAAGTAGCAGAATGAAATTTAACCCCTGTTTCTCACCCTGAAAAAAAAATCAACTCAAAGTGGATCAAAAACCTAGGCTTTAGACCAGAAATCCTGCACATACTAGAAGAAAAGGTAGGCCCCACACTTCAACATATAGGCACAGGAACTGACTTCCTCAATAAGAACCCTAAAGCACAAGAAGTAAAACAATAATCAATAAATGGTATGCTATCAAAATAAAGAACTCTCCACAGCAAAGGAAATAAGAATATAAACAGAGACCCTGTAGAATGGGAGAAAAAAATTTGCCACCTGTACGTCAGATAGAGCATTAATCTTCAGAATAGAAAAAGAAATCAAAAAACTTAACACCAAAAAAAATCAGTAAATGTGCAATGGAACTGAACCATCTTGTTTCTCTAACTCTACTGCCATTTCTATAATTGAAATATCAACCCTCAACTTTGTTAAGACACTAGCCTCCTACCTGGTCTTTCAACATTTACTCTTTGCTGGTTATGATGGGAATTGATCTGGGTCTTGTGCTTACTAAGCCTGTACTCTATCACTGAGCTACACCCAAGGACCCACTATGGTCTGGGTATTTGTCCCCTCCAAAATTCTTATGGAAATTTAATCCCCAATGTCATATATTAATGATATTTGAAAGTGGCTCCTTGAGAGTTAATTGAAATTAGATGAAGTCATGAGATGGGGCTTCCATGATTCTTATCAATTACTTTATAAATATAGAAGAGGAAGAGAGACCAAGTTAGTAAGTATGCTCTGTCTCGCCATGTAACATCCTCTGCCATGCTATGACACAGCAAGAAGGCCCTGACCAGATGCTGAACAGACCCTGGCACCTTGCCCTTGAACCTCCCTTCCTCCAGAACCATGAGCTAAATAAACATCAGTTCTTTGCAAATTACCCAGTCTGCAATATTCATTCAGAGCAGCAAAAAATAGACTAAAAACAGCTTGCCAAACTGGAAGTTCTGTGTCCTTTTTTCCTATCTTTTTTATGTGATAGTTTTACCATATATAACCCTCTTTATTTGATTATAGTCACTGTTATGGCTTTCCATGCCTGTTTTGTACACTTGGCTTTACGTGCTTGTGACATCCAGTTTTATGTCTTTGGTCCAAGTCCCAGGACTATATGTAGGGACTTAATAATCTTATGGATCCAAAACACATTTATCTCCTAATCTTCTTCATCCCAATAAATGTATCACTAAGCGTTTTGTTGCTGTTCCTTTTATTTTTAAAAGGTAGTGGGGTGGAGGAAGAGGAGCATGCTGGATTCTGTAAATTTCCTCAGCTTCACGATGTATAAGTAATGTATCAAATAGTACTAAAGGTACAGCCTTCAATATGTATCTTCATCTACTTGTTTCTCTAACAACACTGCCATTTCTATAATTGAAATATCAACCCTCAACTTTGTTACCACACTAGCCTCCTATCTGGTCTTTCAACATTTACTCTTTGTTGGTTATGATGGGAATTGATCTGGGTCTTGTGCTTACTAAGCCTGCACTCTATCACTGAACTACACCCAAGGACCCACTATCCACTTACCCTTCTAAAACCTATTCTTAAATTAAGAGCATTTGAGTCTAATATCTTTGTGATGCCACCACTCTTTAGTGAGGTTCTACCTCTAGGTTTCCACCAACATATAGTATAGTTTGATATACTTAATAGAGGACTTCACTATAACCAAATGTTGTCTCTGATAATGTTATGCATTCAAATATCAATTATAAATCATCTACAAATAATAAATATTGAGCTCCTACTATGTGCTAGGAATGGTTAGAGGTGCTTTTCATGTATGGAATCATTTTACCAGATAGTTATATTATTGTTTGTACCTTATAAATGAGGAAACTAGGGCACAAAGAAGTTAAAAATAAGCTAAAGGTTGCAAAACTAGTAAATAATTTCCTTTGAATATGTCTCATTTCAGTACTATATATTTCACAGGGCTAGACACAGAGTAATAATTACTAATTAAAGCTAATAAAATAGAATTGCAAAGGATAATTTAAAGATCTATCTTATACTTTCTGTTCCTATTAATTTTTCATCTGTCCACCAAAGAAAACACATTTAAAAGAATAAACAAATCAATAAGGTGAAACTGCACCTACTTTGCTCTAATCAGTTCACCAAATGTTTTTTTCATTCTCACTTGAAGAATTTTTAAACTGCATCAGGGTCATTAAGTGCTCCAGTTTTGAAGACTCCCAACAGTTTCTGAATTTGCTTATGTTTTATGTCTTTATCATATGCAATCCCATTTTAAAGGAAAGCCTGTAGAAATGAACACAAGTGAAAAGTGGAAGTGATGATCTGGAACTATGATCTGTATGCATAAAAATATACTCAATACCTTTTAAAGTTCCACTGACAAAAAAAAAAGTACACATTGGAAGTCTCTGAGAGAACCTCTAGGTTCAGCTGGAATGTAAAGGGGAAATGCTGAATATAAAAAGATCAAGAAAGGACAGTATTTTCTGTAATTCTCTGATGCTATAAGAAACGCGGCTCAGTGATGCATTTCTAACCCCTGCCCTTCCAGCTCTGCCATTGGTAACTATTGCCTTCTCTCAGGTGGCCTCCCACACCTCCACCAAATTAGAAGCATTATGGCAATCAGAGCCTGCATGAGAGAAAAAGAGACAGACAATCAGAGACAGACATAGACATGCATACATAGTTACTTAAGAAAAATTATAATGGTTGGGAAAATAAGATGATAAATTATATTAAGTAAGACTTACTCAATGACTATAACTATTATCAATGGAGACCCAGTCAGAATCATGCTGGTTTTATGCCATTTATATTCAGTAATT
This sequence comes from Ictidomys tridecemlineatus, assembly GCF_052094955.1. Taxonomy (NCBI): domain Eukaryota; kingdom Metazoa; phylum Chordata; class Mammalia; order Rodentia; family Sciuridae; genus Ictidomys; species Ictidomys tridecemlineatus. The sequence continues at coordinate 225,094,723 of NC_135477.1, forward strand.
GAATTTGAGATAAAATCTTTTTATTTAAGAGATTGAGGGTTTTTCCTCTTATTTTTAACCACAGTGAATAAAATTAGAAGGTTTTATATGTGTATAACTACATCATGTCATATGATCATGAATCATAACTGTTGGAATTGTTCACAAAAATCTAATACCTAATTTCTCAAATGAGAACAATTTCTAAAAGTTAACTTTTGGTTTTAACGATCCCTTGAGCAGGTTTGTAATTATCATTGAAATCTTACTTATTTTAAAATATGAAGATTCTTTGGTCATGCCATTCTTCCAAACTGACTTTCCAAATGTTCTTCCATATTCCCATGAGTTAATGGAAAATATTAGTGAAGAGAAGGAAAATAGAAGAACACACTGAACTTCCATTTGTGAGAGCAAGTTAGGTCCTAAGAACCCAATCCCCTCTGAAAGGAGATCAAAGCCACACAACTCAACACATGTTTGTGATATCTAATTTATATCTGGACTGGATGAATCCAGATGCACATTGAGTCCTATATCTTGCACTATTGCCAAATGTTTAAGACTTAATAAAATCTAAACTCCACCTGGCACCTTTAGGTTAATTTTAAAGCAATCATGATTCCCCAGGAAACTGAAAACATGTGTTTCTGATTTGTTCACACTTAAGTCATCAAAATATTATTTTGCAAAGTGATTTGATATCCAAGAAATCTTTTGGATGCTCTTTTTCCTAGAAGTTAAAAATTGGTTCTGCCTAAGGAATTTGGCTAATTCTTCTATTACAGTAGGCTTCTATAATCAAGAGGAGGCAGATATAGACATTAAGCTACACCAGGCAGTAACTTAATTAGTACACAGTATTTGATGCTGTGTATCCTTCTGCATCAAATGCCCTCCCTCTGCATCAGTATCCCTTTACAATCTAGGAACCAAAAACTCCTTCTTTCTCTTACTCAGTGTTATCAGTGAGGAATTACTTCCAAGAGCCAGTGAAAAGAAATAAGTTTAGTTTTGTTCCCAATCCTTCGGAGTAGTCTTAGGACTTTGGAGAAAACACTTAACCTCTTTGGGCTTTGTCTACTTCATCTGCAAAATTCTGGTAAAAAAAAAAAATGTTATCACTTAGTGCAGGAATGAATCTAAATCTAAAGACTTTCTTAGCAACTTTATTCCTAAAAATATTGATGAAACAGAGTGTTCCTAAGCACAATTCCAGATGTGATCAGAAGAAGCAAAAGGGACAATGGATATGCCTGCTTTTAATTAAAACTAAAATATTGGAACAGAGAAAAACTTTATTTTTAAAAATCTTCAATAAATCAACCAGAAAACTGAAAAGTGTGTTTTAATGCAGATTCCAAGAGATTCTGGTTCCAAGATACTATTGGATTTTCCTAACCCTATCCACTTTTGCCCTGATCCTATATTGTAGTCTTCAGACAGCAACCTTAAAAAAAAATCATAGCCATGCATAAACATCCCAAGGGCTTCTCATTATACTCAGAAAATACATGTGTTCTCACCACAACCTAGAGCAATGTCCTAGCAAATCTGGATCCTGGCCCCAGCCTGACCTCATCTCCTGCCCCCATGCACTGTACACTGAACCCACAGGCCTCCTGCTCCCAACACACTCAGGGTCTTTGTTCTTGCTGCCCCTCTATCCATAATATTTTTTTCCAGAGAGCCCATGGCTCACTCCTTCCCTCCATTTGATTTTCCATCAGATGTTATCTGCTTCATGGGATACCCCCTCAAACATCATAAGTCAGATAACATCCTGAGCTACTGTTTCCTTATTCTCTTCTATTTGTCTTCAAATATTTCTTATTCCTTAACATTATATTTATTTGGTATTTTGTGCTCATTTTTTTTTGTATATGTATTCCTAGTATCCATAGGCATTGCCTGATAATCAATAAATGTTTGTTGAACAAATGAATAAAAAGATACACTTTTTAAAAACAAATAGAATTTAATTTTAGAGCTGTCTTACGTTCACAGCAAAACTGAGCTGAAGGTAGTGAAATTTATCACATTCCCCCTCCCCGACAATGCCTATAGCATCTCTCATCTTTCACATCTCGCAACAGAGTGGTACATTTGCTGTAGTGGACATTGACATATCACTATCAACCAGAGTTGGTGATTTGTATTGGGGTTCATTTTGAGGGGCTGTAAAAACATATGAAGGCATGTATCCATCATCACATTGTCATGCAGAATTGCTTAACTGCCCTAAAAATCTGCTATTCATCCATCCCTCTCTCCTAATTCCTGGAAAGTACTGTGTCAAATGGTGTACTTTTTATTTTTTTACTTGTTACACTCTATTTATTTATTTACTTTATTGGTTCTTTTTAGATATACAACAGTAGAATCCACTTTGATATATGATCATGGAATATATGTTATTATAATTAGGACCCCAGTCATGTAGATGTACACGATGGCACGATTCACTGTGGTGTATTCATATATGTACATAGGAAAATTATGTCAGATTCATTCCACTATCTTTCCTTTTCCTATCCCCCTCCCTTCCCTTCATTCCCCATTTTCTAATTCACTAAATTTCTATTCTTCCATTCACCGCCCTCACCCTGCCTTATTGTGGGTTAACTTCCACATATCACTGAAAACATTCAACATTTTAAGCACATGTTAACAAATAACTTCTAATAAATTCTACCACTTTATTTATCCTATGGTGGCATATACACTAATTATTTGTACTTCACCTTCAGCAACACTGTTATTAACATATCTAATTAAAAAGGATGCTTACATTTATTTTTTGATGGAACCAATGTTTTTGATTATCTAAATGAATATTCTTTGAATATTAATCTTTCTTTTACTAGATCCATGTTCATGATATTGGTCCATTTTATAATTGAGATACACATCTTTTTAGAATTGGCTTGTAGTAAATATCTTACATCAAGAATATTAGCTATCATATATATTACATTATTTTCCAGTTATTACATTATTTTCCAGCTTATGTGAGTACATTGATATGTTATTTTAAAGACAATTTTATTTGCTGAAATCTAGCAATCATTATTATGATTCTTCCTTTGCTAGTAAATGAATGTTTACTTATAATTTCTTCTGGTTCCTTATAGTTCCGCTCAAAAGTAAATTTTTAAAGCAATGGATTTTTTTTTTCTTCCAGTTTTCAACTGAATGATAATTGGTAACTTCTACCAGAAATCACTTTAGTGAATTGCCACAAAGTAACTTAAGAGTAAATTATTTCTAGTATAACAGGTTTATCTCAAAGGATATTTTAACTGAGAAAAGTGCATTTTTCAAACTTTGCAAAATATTACATTGCAGAAGTTCTTCATATTTTCTAGGGTCAAATTCAATTACTAATTGATTATTAGAAAGGTATTTTTGGGGCTGGGGATGTGGCTCAAGCGGTAGCACGCTCGCCTTGCATGCGTGCGGCCCGGGTTCGATCCTCAGCACCACATACCAACAAAGATGTTGTGTCCGCCGAGAACTAAAAAAAAAATAAAATTAAAAAAAATTCTCTCTCTCTCTCTCTCTCTCTCTCTCTCTCTCTCTCTCAAAAAACAAAAAAAAAAGAAAGGTATTTTGAGCCCCTGAACCCATGTGTAAAATTTATATTCATCCACATTAGCTTAGATGGATTGACAACTCATTTAGAAGTCATTTAATTTATATTTTCTGCATATATTTGTACTTCAGGTAAGCAGTTTATGATCACATTAATTCCTTTTAAATTCCTTAATTTACTTTGATAACTTCCTAACATCTTTCATATTTTAAGATTTCGTTCATTTATGGGTTTATTTATTAATCTGCTTATACAACAAACATTTGTGGGACAACTACCAGAGGCAAAGCGTGGTACTATGAACACCCAAGGATTCAGGAAACTGAATGCTCTCCCTATCCACACAAAATTAATAACCTATTTGGCAAAAGAAGACAAATATGATAACCATACAACACATGATTGGTGAATGAAGTTGATGTTCCCTATAAGCTGAAAAACAGAACTATTTGGGCAGAAGATTAGAAAAGATTTCATGAAGGAGGGGACTTCTGGCAGAGATTTCAAAGAAGAGAAAACTTGGACCTTGTAGATGAAAAAGGAAAAAGGATTCCAGGCCAAAGCACAGATTTGAAAAACACATCAGTATGTATTAAATGTTTATACAATGTCAGGTTCTATGGTAGCACTTAAGAAAAATACCTTCAGTGGCATGTTGAGAAATTACAGTATCACATCAGGCTAAGGATTTTGAATATTAATCTATAATAATCACAACAATCAATATTGGTCGAATACTTATGTTTTCTTGTTTTATCTTGTCAGTAGTATGAGATGGGTACTATGATTATCACCATGTCACAGATGTAAAAACTGGAGCTCAGAAAGATGAAATGATTTGCTTAAGTTTGCTCAGTCAATAAGTTAAGAAGCAGAATTCAACCCCAGGGAATCAGGCCTCAAGGACATGGACTTAATGATTACACTAGCACCACCTCATTGGAGGTAGATGATAAGAAGTGAGGAAGACTCCAAAGGTTCCCTGAACAGTTGAATAACATTGACACAAACTGGGGCACAAGGAAGATATTCAGAAGTAGTGTTTAAGTTTAAAGAAGAAAGAAGACCAAAGGTATGAAAACCAGTTCAAAAACTTTTAAGGTCATCTGGAAGGAAAACGTCATAAAGACCTCAACTTGCATCATGGCCATGGAAAAACTCAGCAACCTGGAAAAATTCACAATAAAAGTAATGGCTGTTGGCAACCTTTGGATGTCGAAAACAAGGAAAGAGTAGAGTCAACAATGACTATAAATTTAATCTCAGGTGACAGTAAGATGTTTTTTCTTTACAAAAGTAGAGATCCCACTAAAGGGAGGTACAGCCCTCAGAAAAAGATGGACACTTGATTTTAAATCCTTTGGGTATACATCAAGACAAAGGTTGAATATTTTTCTCTGATATGTGGAAACTAACTCAAAATAAAGGGGGAGGGAGAATAGAAGAAAGATCAGTGGAGTCGACAAAAGGGAATGAAGGGAAGGGGGAAAGGATGGGATAGTGAGAGATAGTAGAGTGAATCTGACACAAGGTTCCTATGTACATATATGAATACATCACAGAGAAGCTCACCATCATATACATCCACAAGAAACTAATGTTTAATATATGTGGCAGAAAGATCAATAGAATAGAGAGAAGGGACCAGGGGGTGGGGGAAGGGGAGGGCAAGGAGTGGTACTAGAGACAGAATTAGAACAAGTTATATTCCATGCTTTTATAATTATGTCACAATGGATTCTACTGTCATGTATATACTTAAAAAAATCAGTCAAAAAAAAAAGATTGACACTTGATTGAATTTTGACACTGAGAGAGGTAACACAGCTGTAAATGCAGGACATGAACTGAAGGAATGGCATTATAGGATAAGAAGATTGGGGAGTCAGCCTTCAAGCTCTGAGATCAAATGCTCTTGTCAATGGATAAAATGTAAAAGAGAGAACAAAAAACATGGAATGACATGTTTAAAGAAGAGCAGAAGACAGTCAGAAAAGTGTCATGCTTAATGGCACACACCTGTAAACCCAGCAGCTCCAGTGGCTGAGGCAGGAGGATCGCAAGTTCAAAGCCAGCCTCAGCAAAGGCGAGGCACTAAGCAATTCCGTGAGACCCTGTCTCTAAATAAAATACAAAATAGGGCTGGAGATGTGACTCAGTGGCCAAGTGCCCCTGAGTTCAATCCCTGGTGACCTGACCCAAAGTGGAGGGGATGTGCAAGGAAAATTGTCAAGAAAATCAGGAGAAAAGAAAATTTCAAAAAAAGTTAACAGAAATGATGGAAAAACTGTAAAGAGGTTGCTTAGCACTGAAGGACTGTGATTTTCATTCACCAATAAGATGTTAGCATTTTATGGAGCAGTTTTTATAGGACAATTCAGGCAAAAGCTAGATGGCAAAGGACAAAGGGAAAAGTGGTTATCCAAGAAGACAGTGAGGCAGAAAGTGATGAAAAGAAATGAGAATAAGAACTGAAGGATGTGCCAGAGTCAAAGGAAAAGAATTGCAATGATGGAAAGTGTGGAGAATTGTAGGTAGAGGAGAGAAAACATAGAACAGCATGGTTTAAAAATTAGGATAACAGCCTCTGGTACGCAGGTACTGTCATAGATATCACTAGGTTTTACATGGATTTTCTTCTTTTTCTACAACTTTAATAGATCCCCTTTAACATAAGAGAAAACGTAAAAGAAAACAGAGGCACCCCAAGGTTGACTTTTCCATAATAACACAGAAGCCATGGGGCCACAGTGACTCTTGGCAGAACAATTATCCATCACCCATAGACAGCAGGCTCCATTCATCAGGGCGCCAGTGAGGCAGAACATCATGGCAGCAGAGTGTGGCAGAGGGAAGCAGCTCCCTTGATGATCAGGAAACAGGGAGAGAGACTCCACTTGCCAGATACAAAATATATACCCCAAAGCCATACCTCCAGGGCTCTGCCTCCTCCAACCACACCTTACCTGCCTTCAGTTACTACTCAGTTATTCCCATCAGGTGGTTAATTCCCTGGTTGGGCTAAAGCTCTCATACCCCAATCATTTTTCCTTTAAAGCTTCTTTCACTGTCTCACATGTGAGCTTTTGGAGGCCACTTCACATCTAAACCGTAGCAGTTCACAAAAATTGCTTCTAGGTAATGGAATCAGACACAGTGGAAAAAAGAAGGAATCCTTTTAATTTTTGTGTTATATTTATTTTACACTGTGATCAGAATAGTAAACTTTATCATGAGTAAAAATGACAGCCTGAATTTAAATGATGTGATTTTACTTCCAGTTCACACTCGACTCTATCAGCTACATAAGCAAATTTTATTTAGGTGTTATGAAAGTAATACAGTGAAATTTAAACCACAATATTAAGAAAGTGACCTATGAAAATAGAATCTTTCAACAACCCTAGTTTTACTTCTAAAAAGTAATTTCTGGTAATAATTTTTATATAATATACACATATACACACACATATAATATTTGTACATGCTTTTGTATCTTGATTTTAAAAAACATTTTGGAGGGCTGGGGCTCTAGTTCAGTGGTAGAGTGCTTGCCTTGAACATGTGAGGCACTGGGTTTTATCCTCAGTTCCACATAAAAATAAATGGATATTCTGTCCTTCTACAACTAAAAATATATATATTTAAAAAAACATTTTGAAGAAAGCGTGGAAATATATTACTTTGTCTTCTGAGCAGTTTCATAGTAATCTCTGATATGTATGTATGTTAATATGTGTAGTTAATCCCTTAATTATCCCTTAATCCCTTATTAGACATTTACTTTTTGGTGTCTTTTTTCTTATTATTATTGCAAACCATAACAATTAACTCTTTGTCTAAGAGTTTGTATGAGTAGAATCTTTGCATATCTGAATAATAAAAGTAATTTTTCTCTGTTCATGAATTTTCAAATGCAAAAGGGTATAATTGACTATGTGAACATGTGGTTGGAAATTAATAAAAACTTTTATTTAATCATTAGACTTTTTTAATTAAATTAATTTGTTTCCAAATATCACACAAGCCTGGGAAATTGTAGTCAAAGATTATCCTGGGAATGACTACAGTGCCATATATATTTTGTAATTTGATAATTGTAATTTCTATTTGAGGATAATAACATGCACATTAACATTATCATGCGCTTAAAGCAAGACGCATGGGTGCCACATAATTTACCTCTATTTACTATGCGGCACATTTCCCATGTCCCAACCATCTGCTGGTCACAGGGAAATCATCAGTGAGTCATGGTTCTGTTGCAGACAGAAACTAATAAATGCTAATTGATACTAGTGCACCAAAGACCAGATCTTTATGAAAAAAAAAAAAAAGACCTACAGAAAGTGTGAGTCTCCCAGTCTCAGGAAAAAAAAAAAAAGGAAAGGCTTCTATGGAATTCATAGTTAAGCTAGGACTAAAGGATAATATATCATGTATTTTTCTGGACACTGGACACCTAATTCTCTCCTAATATAAATCACAATGGAGTAGCTCCAACAAGTCTGCCCCTGTACCAGGTTCAGAGTTTAAAGTTCATCACTGGTCACAAGATCTCAAAAGTTTCTCTGAGATTATTTGAAGTACTGAAACAAAAAGGGGAGGTATAGAATACATAGAATATCTGTTAGACGTAAACATGATTTATTTCCAGTCCATATCAAGCCTCATCAATAGTTTGGACTTGTCTTATCAACTTGTGATTCCCAGTTCAAGTGTTATATACAATGATACTAATGAATGCAGAATGTATTATTATTGCTATATTGATGTTCATATATAAGCTCATTCATTGTCAAACACTAACATCAGAATATATATCCTGAATTCTTATCCACTCCCCAAATGTGACATTCTTAGTATTTACTTTGAATTATTCAAACCTCCCTGGTAAAGGAGACTTACCAGGTTTGATTACCACTCCATGTTTGTAATAACATGTACAGTGCACATTTGATCAAAGCCATTTTTTAAATACCGAGCCTCTAAGTCAAGTTAAAAAGAAAAATCTTAGTAATGAAATAACTATTTTTAAAAAAAAGCCTCATGGAAAACAAAAAAATCTAGTTAATTAAGATGCAACCAAAGATAATTATCCTTATATTTAGTGATTGCAGAAGCAGCTAAAGGACTTGTTTACACCACTGCAGAAAAGAATACAACAAAAGTCACAGGCTCAGATTCTAAAGGAATGTTCCAACTCTACTTCACAAGCCACAAATAAGAGAGAAAAAGATCCTTCTGGGGTCTGTAGTATCCCTGAATGGCTGTTCAAGTTTTCTCTCCCACATCCCCTGCCCTAAGTCAAACCGCACCATACATTCCTTTCCAAGTAAACCTCAAATTTCTTCTCCCAAGAAATTTGTCACAAACAAAGCATGTTTAATGTTATTTTGTGAGGTAAGTCCCCAGTTACCAGATCTACCCCCTCACTGGCTTCAATGCTGAAAAGGTCCTTACACATTTCACTGGTGGCTTGCCTCTTATCCATACCTAAAATTCCTGATGCCTTGTTTATAGTCTCTGATTCCCCAAGATCAGAACTTACACAAGACTCATGTGTTAGAGATTAACTCCCTTGGTGATTTCTCTGCTCCCAAGAGAAATCACCAAGGGAGTAGGAGAAGCAGGACGGGAGGAGATAAAGTCAAGCAAGAGTACAATTTTAGGAAAGTCCCAGCTTCAACCAGTTCCTGTAGGGTTCAGGGATGTGAATCACCTTTCATGGTTTGTCTCTGGTGACCTGTTGGCCAAGCGAAGGGCAAACATAAAACTTCCCAGTTTGCATAACAAAAGAAGCCAAATTCACAGAAATTTGGGGAAGGCACAAGAAACAGTAAGATATCTGTGTGGATCTGAGCACAGCACCACAGTCAACTGTCAATGGCACATAAATGCCACATTTTCAGAGGAATCACATGCATGCCCTCAGACAAAATCATTAAGATTCCTATCAGGTGTTGAGTTACTCTATGGCCCAATTCTGACTCTGTCATGTGCTCTGTTGATTTAGGTACTTGTCTTTTAACTACCTCAAAGTGGTGTTTATGTTTTATTCACTGTGTCTCTTTGATGCCTGTCCCACTGGTTTGCATTTATTATGCATGAAAAAAAAATTTGAAATGAGGAGACAGAAACCCTTGGATGGGTCCACATCATTACCAAATCCTTCAATGTAACAAATGTCTTCATAACAAAGTTCCATTGACATTTCTAGGTAAAGGAATATACTAAAAACTGCAAATAAAGATGTCATTTTCTTGAATCAGTGACTAAACAGAACATTTAAAGAATTATATCATTAAAATAGAGTTCTTAATTTTTCAGGAAGAAAGGAAAGAAGGAAGGAAGAGAGGGAGGGAAGGAAGGAAGGAAGGAAGGAAGGAAGGAAGGAAGGAAGGAAGGAAGGAAGGAAGGAAGGAAGGAAGGAGGCTCTTTTTCTAATAAATCTGTGCCTTAGTAAATTTTCAGATCCACTCTTTTGTGAGGCTTCTACGATTTGCCACTGAACCAAGGCCTTCAAAGGTTTAGCCATCATTACAAAGGTCTTTTCTGGCAAGTCCTTCTCTAACACGCAAGTCACCCTTAACTTGATCTCTATTTGCATAATTCCTTCTTTCCTTGAGCCACTATACTTTGTTCCGTTGCCATGAGTAAGAGGTGTGTATGCTGATACTGCTGTATCTATGAAGAGGAAAAAAAAAAAAAAAAGAGCTTAAAGAGAGATAACCCAAATATGTCATAAAGCTAACACTGATCAAAGAGTGGGGCAAGTGCCCACATGATTGCAAACTTTGGTTCCAAGAAGAACGAGCTGATAAGGGTTTGGAAGATATTAGTCTCTATTTTCAGATTAGAGAATCTCTAACCTTACAGAAAAGACTTTCTACCCAGATACACAAAATATTTGCCTTGGCATTCACTTGATTTCTAAATCCTGCTTATGAGAGAGGCTGAAATAGCAAATATAAATTTAAACCTCACATTCTAATTCATCCATAACCTACTCTGTTAAAGAGGAATAATGTAATTAACCTATCTTCATAGAAGCTGTGAGATCATATACTACTAGACTCCATATACTGATCTTAGTTACTTAGCACTATCTCACTATTTTCCACTTAAGAAAATTAACCAAAAAGATTAAGGATCTGTCCAAATTCATACTAATGTTGTATCCTGACTCCCAGTACAGTATTCATACTAGAATAGCATACTACTTTCTGAATTTTTCCAAGAATTCAGAGTTTGATTGAATTATATCCTTAGAATATAACTGCATATAGAAGTTCTCAGTAAAACTGTCCCAATATTAGGTACAAACAAATAATAAATAATGCATGATTTTACTAAAACAGTAAATTAAGTTTTAATATTAAGATTATATCTTATACTTATTTCTGATATGTTAATAAATATTTCATTGAAACTAAGTTGCCATTAATGGAAATACATATCATTACTTAACTCACCACCAAAATAATCTACAATTAGGCCTTCTTTCATGATTTCAAAGAAGCTTCAATGTTTTAAAAATGTTATGTTAGAATCAATAAAGTATTTATATTATATACATTATACATACAAAATTATTAAAACACTCTATTTTTTAAATAGAGCCATTGGCAAATAAATGGCCAATAAATAAAGAGAGTTTAATTTTTTTAGTATATTTATAAAACCTACATATTAATTTTATTGCTTCACTCATCACAAATTTACTTTTGGGGGTAATAAAATTAGGTTAAATTTAACTTTTTTTAGAAAAATGTGCTTTTTCATCACATATCAGAAAAGACACAAGCAATGTTTAGAGGGAAGAGATTTGGAATAACTTGGTAACAGAAAGAAGTAAAAACAAAAACCACTTTTGTTGTCAATTTAGTCTAAAAGGTAAAACAAATTGCAGAGTATTTGCAAAATGATAATAGGGAAAAAATACTCAAAAGTTAGAACCCATGGAATATAGCCACGTTATTTATCTTTAGAGAAAATTTGTAGTCTTAAATTTCTATACCAGGAAACACAAAACCATTAATTATTTAATTCAGTAGCAAGAAAATTTCAAATATATTGAAAGAATTAACTTAGAGGTAAAATTAAAATCAATTACTGCGAAAAGATCAATCTAAGACCCAGTTTTCAGGAAAATGTGGTATAATAGATAAGGTAATTAACCACTTTAATCAAAACAAACATAAGAATCCATAAACACACTAAGCTAGAAGTATAATTGGGAATCACATGTATGAATTGGATACAACTATAAATTCAAGTACAAAGGAAATTTATACTAAATTAAAACCAAAAGTAATGAAATTAATTAATATAAATTAAAATAAAATATATTAAAAATATAAGCCTTACTTTAAGAAAAGTGGATGATTTTCTATGAAAATATAAATGAAAAAGTAACAAAGTAAAAAAAATTATAGAAGAAACAGAAAAATCATGCAAGTGACTTTCACACCACCAAAAAATTTGTCTCTGACAGTTACACAAATCATTTCATCAATCCTTTCAAATCTACAAGGAACATCTCAATTATTTTAACAATTTTGGATAATACATAAAAGAGGAAATTTTTTAGTTTTACAAATCCAATACCAAAATCTAACAAAAAGAACAAGAAAGAAAATCTATAGAACATTAGCACTTATTGATATTGATGCTAAAATCCTAAATATGTTATTAAACATGTAAAAGTAATAATCAAGTGCTCAAGTTGAATCTGTTAAAGGAATACAAAGATGGTTTCACCATGAAACTACCATAACTCAAAAGATTAAAACCATATGTTTAAAGCACATGATCATCCTCATAGATGGTGTGTCAGAAATTTTTGGTTACTGCTCTTCCTGATTTAACTGAGTTCAACTTATTTTAAAACAGCAGAAAAAAAACAATCCGATGAATGAGATAATTCAGAGAGTAATAGCTATAACTGTTCAATAAATCCATGAGAAAATGTATGACCTTTTTCATATTTAAAGAAAAGCATACAAAACAACATATTTTTATTATGAATCCATCCATTTAACAAAGATGGCAAGGTTTTGTAATAGTCAATGTTGGCAAGTTATTGATCTAAATTTTTCATTTCAGAAATCGATCCAAGGGAAAAAACAAGCAAGAGAAGATTTGCATTTTGAGTGTGGTTTGTAATATATAAGATAATTTTTAAATTGTCTATTCATTTATACTTTTATAAAAATTATGCCACAGACACAGTAAAAAAAGGTTACAAAATTTTTTGTACTAAGATGGAAAGTATTCAAATATGTATTTTTAACAAAAGCCAAGTTGCAGAAAGTGATGAATAGTAAAAATCTTTGCATCTTTAAGTACATTATATAAATATGGCAATTGTTAATAATTATTACCACTAAAGAATAGGAATTAGGACTTGAGTTTGTGTAAGAGTTGTGTATGTACTTTATCGTTAAATCCTTTATATATATATGCCTTGTTTTTACTAAAAATCAGTTACATTAAAAATAAAATATATTAATAAAATAGGTCTGTGGAGATATTCTACTTATACAGCTCTTCTATGTACTTGCTATGTACTCCGCAGTGCTCAGTTTGGGGCTTTGATTAGTGCTTCCATGTTATAGTTATGCATTTAACATTATGCCTTGCACCTAAAAGGTACTCATCACTTACTTGTATATTGCATGAGTGATTCAAAAGTAAATGAATGAAGCCAAAAGGGAATATTTAAACACTCCTACCCTTTTCTTTAAAGTTCTAATTCCTGCACCAATGAGAGGACCAAACAGATGTAGGTTGCGTTTTCTTCCCCACTGCCTTTCCAATGACTCATTTTTAAAACGAATTGAAACATTATCCCTAATTATAACTGTAATCTGCTCCTCTGAGGTTTTCAAGCCCCATTTAAACACCAAATTGGATTCCTCCAATGACTGTATTCTTTCATGCATCCCTCTGATTTTTATTTCAAGGCCATCAAATCACTGGGTAATTGAATCCATTTTTAAATCCACCACCTCCGTCATTTTTTTTTTCTTCAGAGTTTGCCTCTGAGATTTATATAATCTATGGAACTTTCTTTCTTGTTTTACATTCAGTTTTGAACTATTCATTCACTGGAACAAACCTTGCCCCAAGTGCCCAGATCTCAGCTGTAAGTTCTGTTTAGCCCTTTAATATTAAAAATAAAAGACCTCTAAAGCTCAAGAGGTAAACTCTAGGATCAATAAGTGGGATGGATTCAAATTAAAAAACTTCTTCTCAGTAAAGGAAACAATCAATAATGTGAGGAGAAAGACTACAGATTGGAAGAAAATCTTTACCACATGCACCTCTGATAAAGCATTATACTTTTTTTATCTTATTTTTTATACCTTTATTTTATTTATTTATTTTTATGTGGTGCTGAGGATCAAACTCAGGGCTTTGCATGTGCAAGGCGAGTGCTGTACTGCTGAGCCACAACCCCAACCCCGATAAAAGCATTATTCTCCAGGATATAAAAAGAACTCAAAAAACTTAACACCAAAAAAACAAACAACCCAATCAATAAATGGCCTAAGGAACTGAACAGACACTTCACAGAAGAAGAAATACAATCAATCAGCAAATAGATGAAGAAGTATTCACCATCTCTAGCGATTAGAGAATTGCAAATAAAAACTACACTAATGGCTGGGGCTGTAACTCAGTGGCAGAGCACCTGCCTTGCATGTGTGAGGCACTGGGTTCCATCCTTAGCACCATATAAAAATAAACAAATAAAACAAAGGCATTCTGTCCATCTACAACTACAAATTTAAAAAAAATAACTACACTAAGATTTCATCTCACTACAGTCAGAATGAAAATCATCAAGAATACAGGCAACAATAAATGTTGGCAAATATGTGAGGGGAAAGGTACACTCATACATTGCTGGTAGGACTGCAAATTGGTACAACCACTGTGGAAAGCAATATAGAGATTCTTCAGAAAATTTGGAATGGAACCACCATTTGACCCAGCTATCCCATTCCGCTGTTTATATCCAAAAGACTTAAAATCAGCATACTATAATAATGCAGCCACATCGATGTTTATAGCTCAATTCACAATAGCTAAACTATGGAACCAATGTAGGTGTCCTTCAATAGATAAATGAATAAAGAAAATGTGATATATATATATATATTTTTTTTTCCAATGGAATATTACTCAGCTTTAAAGAAGAATGAAACTATGGCATTTGCCAGTAAATGGATGGAATTAGAGAATATCTTGCTAGGTAAAATAAACCAATCCCAAAAAACCAAAGGCTGAGTGTTTTCTCTAATATTCACATACTAATTCACAATACTAATTCTTCTAGAGAAAAGTAAAGTTACCATAGATTAGGTAGAGGGAAGTGAAGGCACAGGAGGCGATGTGGGGATAGGAAGGACAGTGTAACAAAAGAGACATTATTACTTTATGTATATATGTGCATGGCGAATGTGATTCCAAAACATGTACACTCAGAAAAATGAGAAATTATATCCCATCTATGTATGAGATATCAAAGTGCATAAATACATTCTACTGCTGTGTATAACTAATTAAAAAAAATTAAAAAAACATTTTTTAAAAAAGAAGCATGATTAGATTTCTCAAATAGATAACTCATATAATGACATGCAAAAGAAGGAAGTAAATTATAAAACAAAATTAGAAATAAGACATAAACTGAGAGAGAGGAAAAAAGTAAATTTGAAATCCTGGAATAAAAATAGCGAAGTCTTCCAACCTAGTAGCAAAGAGCATCCCTAGTTCCTGACATAGCGGGGGTTTAATTTTAGAAACATGGGGGGAAATGCCAGAAGCAGAAAGGGGTCATCTCTGGAGCAGGACCTGACCAGGAGCACAAGCAGGAAGGGCTCTCATGATGTCAACTGTATGATAAGACTTTGACTTTTCAAACTACATACGTGTATCACTTTAATAAAAAACTAAAACGATTTTTTAAAAGTACAAATGATATAAGTATATGGATTGATGTAAGTACTTTTTACCTTTGGACTTTGAAATAAAAACA
Source organism: Ictidomys tridecemlineatus (assembly GCF_052094955.1). Taxonomy (NCBI): domain Eukaryota; kingdom Metazoa; phylum Chordata; class Mammalia; order Rodentia; family Sciuridae; genus Ictidomys; species Ictidomys tridecemlineatus. Next base: position 225,110,346 of record NC_135477.1, read on the forward strand.
TGATTGGCATTATGACGCTTCCTCAGTTTCTTGCAAAAGAGGAAATAGCCATAGACAATTACCACCAAATGCGTATTTAATTTTGATGTTGTGACCTCCCATGCCAAGTATCCCTGTTACTGGTAGGAAAAGGTGCTCCACTTTCCAGGTGAATTCACAAACTACTCATGTTTTTCTTGTGGCAAAACTTTTCGTTTTGTCTTCTTGTGATTAGTTTGCATTCCTATGAAAAGGTTGGTCTTTGTGCCTTGAGTTTGGACAGCGGCTCTGTTTAAAGGCCGTTACATAAAGAGCACACTGGGAGCTGTATATTTTTGCTATGATCTCACTAACACACAAAGACAAGCTTTATCAATTTCTGGTACTGTGTTTCTTCTTAACAACCTAAATATCCTATATCTAAATGATATTATTTCATGTTCAAAGTAGTTGATGTTCATTATGTCCATTGTGCATCATAACCCTGTGAAGAAGCAAGCCATGTAAAATTATGTCCCTTTTTGTTTTAAAGAAGTTGCCAACTAGCTAAGGGAACTAGCTGAACGTCAAGTGGTTCTTCATGACACAGAAAATGCTAAGTCTAGATTGTAAACTCTTCTCATAGTATATGAACTCATTCATATTAATGATACAAATGATGTAAAATTTCGTAACAAAGTTTAAATTTACTTTTATAGCATATTGGCTTTTAGAGAATTTATTTTAAAATTTCATTGTTCTAAACATATTTCTGTGACATAAATTAGCTTATATGTGATCAGAAAAAGTGCAATGATGTCAGTATAATATGGAAGTTATATTGTCATACATAAAATATTGCCTTTGTCTCTCTAAAGCAAGTGCTTTAGCATTTATTTACATTTCCTTTTTGGCTACACTTCCCTTCTTGAGGTTAAAAAAAAATGTTATAATTAGTCTGGTCTTTGTTAGGGATCATTTTCATGTTTGCTTAACTTTGCTAGTATTTTTATTAGGATTGTTATTGGTTTCTTAAGCTTAGTTACCAGTTTATTCATATCTTAGTGATGGTGGTATAGCCAAAGTCAATATGAGAGAGAGAGAGAGAGAATGAATGGGCAAATGCAAGGTATGTTTCTTATGTCAGACCAAGGGGGCTTGCCAGTGGATTAAGTGGGCAAAGCAAGGCTGAATTACAGGACCAATCAACAGAGATGCCCAGGTTCAAAGAATGGGATATGCCAAATCCAAACATGGATGGTGGTGCAGGTTTGATGGTAGTGTGCAATTGAAGGAGGTAGAAAAAGCAGAGAGGGGACAGAGGACTAAGAGAATTCAAAAAAAAGAGAAGGCTGAAGCTACGAGAAATGAAGTTGGAAAAGCAATGAAGAGAAGGGCCATGAGTGAGGAGCTGAAGCTTTCAGTTGTTTTACATGGTGGAAGCGGAGACAGAATCTCCTCCATTGGTGGAAGGCCTCCAGAAGTCATCAAAAGGTCAGAACGTCCCATTTGCTATTCAGAGAACATGGAGATCTTGTTCTTTCATTTTTTTTTTTTTTTGGCATAGAATAATCTTACCTAAGATTTAAAATTGTAGATAAACTCTATGTGTGAATGTTCAAAACTGTTGACATAATCGAAGAGGGTTGTTCCAAGCACTCTATCATTTGGGGTTCCGCGGAACGGGTGTCTGACCTCAAATGCCTCTAGCACAGCAGATTTCCTTAAAGAGACTTCATATTTTTATCACTCCATCGGCAGGCTAGGTCGTGGGTTTTCCCATTAGTTACTGATACTGTGTAGCATATTCTTAGATCTGTAATGGGAATGGATTTTTTAACCTCTGTGTTCTTGTAGTTATCTGTGCCATCACTTGAACATGTATAGACTTATGTTTTTCTCCAGATGTTTCATATAGAAGCACCCACTTTCATTTAGACAGAGTAAAATGCCCTCTCTAAGTCTCCCCAAGCATTTGTTCATGCTGATGTACCACTTGTCGCATTGTATCAATTCACCTTGGTCTTCTCCATGTAAATCTCTCTCCAGGAGGTTAGTTGGCAATGGAGTGGTCTGCTTCTTGTTTTCCAGTTTGCTAGTCCAGGGGAGTGCTTGCTGTATAATAGCTTCTCAATAAATGTTTGAGGAAAGGAGAAATGAAAGGGGAGCAATGCTGTAGGATCATGTTGAGCATTCCAGTGCATCAACACATGGCAAACACAGTGCTGTTCATTCACTCCCAGCTAGACGTGGGGTGGAATGGCAGCCCCTGATCCCACAAAGCTCATTGTCCTGTGTCAGGTTTATTATAAGTGCTTAATAAATACATTTTGGAAATCATCACCATTCCTTCTGACATCAGTAGATCTTGCTTAACATATTAGGATCTTCACAACTTCTACTGAATTTTTTTCTGGATAGGGCCTCAAAGCCTTCAGCTCTGTCCACATGTGTGCTCCCTTGGATCTTAGTCCGATACCACCTGCTGACAATGACAAGAGTAATAATTAACATTTACATTAAGTCATTGTCATTTATATGGCACTTCAAACTTATCCTTCTGTTTTCATTATCACAATGAAATATGTGGGGCAAGAGCTACTGTTTTTCCAATGTCTTTGATGAGAAAACTGAGGGGTTAAATGACATGCTGCTTTAAAAATGTTTTGTGTACCCAAAGATACTAAAAATCTGCTAAGAGCCTGAACTTGTATACCCAAGACTTTTGGTCCTGAATAATGGACACTTATCCCAATATGCTACTTTTCTCTAACATCCAATAATAAGTAGTTATTTTTAGAAACTATTTTGTGTACACATAGTTAAGTGCTAGGCACTGTAAACTCAAGTTACTTGATGTATATCATAAGTTATCCTCACATGTACCCCAAAAGAAAAACATCTACCATATGGTGGAGGGGATTCTCTACCAAAAATAAGAAAATGGGATACTAACGTGTTGATTTATCTATAGTCTCACAAGAGCAGCAATACATTTGCTGACCTAAACTATTCTCTCAACTGCAGAGATGCCACAAACATGAGCTAGAATGCTGTATTCTCTCCATTTGTAACATTTGTCATTCTGATGCATACATTATGACCAGGTGCATCATGACCAGGTACATCTGAAGAACATGCTTTGTCAGAATTCACCATTACCCATTACCATCACCTTTATGAATGTATATGACTATGTGTTTTCTTGAGTCATTAGTTCTCTTGCAGACAGCACAGTTTAAATCTTGATTCCCCTTCCTTACCCAGTGCCACCCTTGTTAACCAAACACATTGGCCAACCCTTACATCTTCAGATAGTCAGTGCCTCAACTCTACTCCCACCCTTGAATTCTGCAAACTAATAAGGTCATAAGTATGTCAATTATTAACATATGTGGTTACCATTTTACAGTACACATCCATCAAAACATCACTTTGTACACCTTGAATATACACAATTTTTGTTTGTTAATTGTGCATCAATAAGACTGGGAAATTTTAAAGTATTTAAAGAATAGCTTTCTCTAAGTTTTCCAGAAGTATACACTAAATCTGTTCACAAACATAATTGATGTAGACCCAGCATAGTGGTGCATGCCTGCAATCCTAGCAGTTCCCAGGGCTGAGGCAGGAGGATCATGAGTTCAAAGCCAACCTCAGCAACTTAGCAAAATCCCTGTCTCAAAATAAAAAATGAAAAGGGGTGAGATGTGGCTAATCAGTTAAGTACCCCTAGATTTAATCCCTGGTACAAAAAAAAAGGACTTGATGTAATAACTTATTTTAAAAATCTCTCATTAAAATAAATGTGATGATATGTCACAATATAAATAAATACATGTGTGTATTTTCTTCATTTAGATATAGTTTTTTAGATAATTTATAATTATTTTAATTTTTACATACTTTTTACCATCTGTCTATTCTAGTATTTTTGATAGCTTTAATAAAGTTTAAGTGACAATAATTTTAAAAATATTTAAAAATAAAAAGAATTTTAAAATATTTAAAAATAACATATATTGTTTGCTTTTACTCTGAAGGTATGCAAAATTAGTAGAAAGAGTTGAGTCCCAACCTAGAGGCAGAATTAATCAATTTTATGGACTGTAAGCTTTAAAAAATAGAATTTTAATAGTGATGAACCCTTGCATCTCTGCCATCCTCAATGTCCATGCATTAATACTCCTAACTCCAAATTTCTTAGAGGAGTCATAATACTAGACTATACAATGTACTAGGCTTATATTTTAATAAATTTTATTTGGTTAAAAATCAGTCACAATGCGATATCTGCTATACATCATAAATATAGTAACTGCTTTTAAATTACGAAGAATACAGACCCTGGATATAAAAATATATGAGTTACTAATCACACATCATTTTTTAATAATCTGAATTTCTGAAAAGGCAGAATATTTGTTGCATTTACTTTGAAACCTTTATGTGTGAGAGAGAAAGTAAAAGTGAGAGAAGAGATATACAGCCAGAGAGAGACCTGAGAGACAAAGTCACACTGATGTACCCATAGAGATCGCTTAAAATATGTGTATGAGAAAAATGTGATGAACTTTCTTCATAAGTTATTATATCACCAAGATTTCATTATTTTGATGAAATGCACTATGTTAATTCAAATGCAATATAATCATAAGTAACACTTGAGTATATGAACCACACTTGTCAAAGTAAATGAACAAAATATTATTTTGATGTAGGGCCCTTGAACTCCTTTATGGCATTGGTTTTGTTTACATTGTAATTTTCAAAATTAAGTAATCTACATGGTTCCCTAGTGTGAATTAACAAGTAGCTCTCAATCAATGTTTCACATTTTCTTCAGCAAGCCCATGGAGGAAAACAGTGCCTGCTCTCTTTCTTGTGGTATAAAATTATGATAGACTGTAACTCTTTCTGCTTCACTATGAAGAGCATATTTTTATGAAACATTTGTAGTATGTATTATACTCCAAATACAGAGGTTTCTCTTAATGTATTCAGTAAGAATAAAGCAAAACTACACTCAAAATTATTTCATCATCATGAACCATAGATTAATATATTTCTAACAAAAATCCTAAAGTTCCCCTTTTGTGACCATTTCATACTGTTGTTTTGTGTGTTTTGTTTGTTTGGGGGGTACCAGGCATTGAACCCGGGGCGCTTAACAACTGAGCGACATCCCTAGCCTTTTTTTGTATTTTATTTAGAGATGGGGTCTTGCTGAGTTGCTTAAGGCTTCTCATGCTGTCTTTGATTTGTTTCTTAATGATAGTCATGTGAACAAACTAAACCTATTTCAGTGGGTGCCTGAGTCTCCCTTCTGGCTCTCACCAGGAAGCAGCTAACCAAATGTTCATTTTTTAAAAAGTCTTCATCTCCCATTCTTTCACAGAACTAAAATCTGTTCCTTTTCTTTGAAGTTTCCTCTTATTTTATAAATGAGCTCTGCCTGATGATTTCAGTAAAGTAAAACAAGGGAATTAAGAATAGCACTAATCCATAAAGGCAAACTCTATAGAGGAAATAAAACATAAAAAATGAAGCAGTAATTTCAAAGACTAGGGTTTCATGGTTGATTGTCATTTGTTGGAAAGCCAAGTGTGTATCAATGAAGAAGCATTTTATTGGTTACTATGACTTGAGAGATTCTGAGGATAAACCAAAAGAGTAATCAGTAAAGTATGTAAGAGTGGGAGGGGAGAACACCTGTTGCCATAGATTTAAGAAGCTGTGTCTTCAAAGGCATGAAAGAGCAAACACGAAAACACTAAGCTGTTGCTCTATTCTCAAAGCCACCAGAAAGAAGCTAGAACTAACAGGAATGATGATCCTGAACTAATTGGATTTTAAATCAAGATCAAAATGCAGCATGCATTATCCAGAAATGGACAGTCTAATTTAGTAATTACGGGATTCGCTGCCATTGATCCCATCATGGCTCTCACTGTCTCAGGCCTCGGGTCTACCCCCTTGTCCCCTGGGATGGCACAGCCTCCTCATTTTTTGCTGTTAGGAAACTTCCATCAATGCTTTGTTTCAATTTCTCATTCTCTCTTATCTTCCTTGTATGATCCCCTTTGCTGAGTACAATTTCCAATCAATAGAATAAAATGGTATCCGTAAATACAATTTGGAAATTGTTACACATATCCTCATTTCTGGTAAATTCCACTTTGAGCTTGAGAACTTTAACCCTTTTATTCTTCTCCACAACCTAAACTACAGGGGAAAGAAAATAAACTAAAGGGAAGCAATAAATCATTTATCACAACACATTCGGAGAAATAAATAAAATAGAGAGAGACCACCACTATGCTTCCAATATTGAATAGATCTTGAACTGACTATAAGGCATGCTAAAGTATGGAAGAAGAAGTGATTGTGGCAGTGTTTGAATTACAGAATAAAGAAGATAATCTTTTTTTTTCTTTTTGCAAATCTAGTTGTACTGCATAAATATAACATGCTATCTACTAATAACAAATAATTAAGATTAGAAAACAGAAGAAAATTACTATGTTGACTATATATGGATTTGAATTCAATATTATCTGTATTCTAAAAGAATGTTATATTTGAAGATGGCATAGAAAAATGTTAGAAAGCACACATAGAATTTGGAGGCAGATGTGAGTTCAGGTCTGCTAACAAACTCTATGACTTTAGGCAAGGCAAGTTACTGAACTTAACCTTCTCCTCTGTAGCATGTCCTGTAATAACAGACCTCATCATAGGGCTTCAAGTATTCACTAATATAAAGAATGTAAATCTATTAAAATGGTTTCTAATCATAGAAAATGCTAAATAAATGTTAGACTTATAGTTATGATTATTCTTCATTCGTATCTTCAATATTGTATGATTTTAGTGTAAACCAAATATTAACCCTTTTCTGTTTGGTCTCAACAGGACCAAGGATAGAAATTTGAAGAGTAGAATTAATTTAAGGCAATACTTTGCTCCTGTAAGAACAGGTTGTTTTCCAATATAGAATTGTCTAGGTTGCCAGGATGCACAAAAGATCTCATTCTGTCAATTTACTAAGTTTATTGTTTTGGAAAGTGCAGACTATAAATAACTACATTATTGAAGCATTTAGGTGTCTATACCAGAATGCCAAAAAATCAATTTATGCTTATGTCTTCTGTCCAGCATTTTCTCTCTCTAGAGGCAAATTACTTTGAACACAACTTAAAACAAGAAAGTTGCCTAGGGTCATGATATTAATGTAATAGAAATGCGGGGCTTCATTTTGAAAAGTTTAGCCTAAGATGTTAAGAAGCATGTACTTCCAAAATAGGAAGAGATGCCTAACTCTGAGAAATGACATCTTCATCCTTGGGCTTGGGGTTTCCTGTCTTTTTCCATACTAAATTTAACTTTTCAATATTTTCATCAGTGACTTACATCTTCCCTTTCTGATTTTTCTGCTCTTTTTTTATAGACATGTTAGCCCAATCAATCTAAGTCATATCAAGCATTATTGACTTGAGACACATCCTTTTAAGGGTAATTTTCATATTTCTTCATTTGTTATTAGTTTTATATATTGACTTCAGGGATGGGTAGGGGGTAGTTTCTTACTTTCAGTACAGGTGAGCTGACGAGTTTGGTCCATATATATGAAGAGTCAGTAGAACTTGGTGGTTCAAATTTGATGTCACTGGAACTAGACTGTAGATTTATGACCTTAGTTTTCCACAACTTGCTTTGCCACCATGCTCAGGTTACTTACCATCCCATCACCCCACCTCAGTTTTCACAAGAGTAAGATGAAGTCATTATATCTAACTCATAGTGTTGTAAAAGAACAATAAGGCAAGTGTGCTGCATAGGGCACTATGTAAACATAAGTGATAATTCATTGGTTGCATTATTCATCATTATTGTTACATCAGTATTCACTCATGCATTATTTGGTATTATTATTAGTCTCTAGAACTCTTGTGAGATGCTTATCCAAGCATCTATCTGATGCTCCAACTAACCATTCTTGGCATCAGACACTTTCTCATAATTCACTACTTCAAAGAAGTAGAGTAATATCTTCCTTTTAAGAAAGGATCTTTGCTACATCGCCACACTTCAGGCTTTCTTGTCATCTTCCATTCATCCAGTCATTCAATGAATATCTACTGGAAGACCTATTATGTATCTGAGACTCATCTATCCTCTGGAATACAACAGAACTATATACTGCAGTCTGGATTCCAATTCTTTCATGATAATTTCCCAGATTATTATTTAATGTCATAATTAGTACAAGGAAATACCTAATCTTCCAATAGATGAACTCAAAGCACTGGCTTGGCAAAAAAAAATTCATGTATAATAGAGTTTTTGTTATTTTTCTAGATTAAGTTCATACCACTTCCTTGATCATGTGTTTTAATTTTTACCTGATTTCAAGATAAACACAGACAGAAACTTTAATAATTTTACTCTATCTTAATGCTTTCAGCAAAAATAAGTTAGTTCTCTTAAAAATGATTCATTGACTTGCATATGTTGATACTTACTAGGTCAACATATACTTTTCCTACTAGTACCCAGAGTTACAATTCAGGAAATTGGAAGTATAGCATTTTGAGTTTCTCATGTTTGTAGTTTTCTGCTCTCTCAGGGAAAAACAAGAAATCCATTTTGTTGAACTTCAAGACTGGGTACTCTGCCATGTGGAAAAACAAAGTGTTTATAAAACAAGAGCTAAATTTAGATTTAAGAGACCTGAATTTCCATCCATAAGGGAGTATCAGAGTTTGGAATTAATAAACAACAGAAAATTAAAAGGAATATAGGAAATAACTATTTTCATACTTTGAAGAGCAGACAGCACAGTACTGTGACCCTTGATAAAAAGGAAACACCTAGAGAAAAATGTCTGGACTACAATGTAAGGAAAGGAAACCCAATAGATCCCAGTGGCTTCCGTGAATGAAAAAATGAGAGAATTTGTATGGAATTTACAGGATTCGTGATGCAAAGAGGGAACTCCAAATATATGCAGAGAAGTCTCTGAATCTTTAGCTCAAAACCAACCTGTGTATGAATACAATGAATTCCTAAGAAGTTGGTCAAGACTTTCTGAGAAAAAAACAATTGGTGGGAAGCAGGTACTGAATAATTTCCAGAGTTCATAAGGGGTAAGAACTGTTGAATTCCCATTAACTGGAATCCAAACACTCAGTAGAGGCTAACAAAGATTCATACCTCAGGAGGACTAAGTTAGCCTTGGAAAGAAGACTCAACCTCTGTATTGGAATAAAACAATATCCAACACTCAACAACATAAAAACCTATCATCTATATTTAATTCACCACAAGATTATTTCAGGAGGTAAATATAGATTCATTAGAACTTTGACCAAATACTTACATTCTTCCCAAGCACATCTTAAGTGTGCACTTCCAAATGTGCCTTACAGTTAGTTTATACCAACCTCTCTTTCCTAACACCTCAGTGATTTCTGAAGGTCCCGATTGTGACTGTTCTGCCCATTGAGAACTACAGGGAAAGAACATGGAGTAGAGGCAGGAGTCAATCCAGTGAGAAATAAGTGAAAATTCCTCTATGAAAGTCAAAGAGAGGCCCATAGAGTAGAGAAAGGGGGCCAGGGAGAGGGGTGAAAAAGTGGGAAGGAAAAAGGTGGAACTAGCAAGCAAAACCAACCAAATTATATTGTTATATCTTGTGCATGTACAAATATATAACCATGAGCCCCACTCTTATGTGTAATTATAATGTACAAATAAAAAAATTAAAGAAGAATAAATGCTTTCTATTATCTTAAGAATTTGTGATTTGGACATTTGTTAATTTTGGCATACTTTAGTCTGTTTTTATGGATAGAATGAAATTAGCAACAAAAAAGAACGATTGTGCTTATTTTTAACCATAGGAAATGTTAGCCTTTATGTCTATTTCAACTTTTCCCACATTTGTTCCAGTATTTCAGGGAATTTTCAGATGAGCAATGTTTGCAGTTATTGGGTTTCTTTTATTAAATATCTTCTCAGTTTCTTCAACCTATTAATATCACCTTAGGACTCTCCAGTTAGAGGCCATGTGCTACGTAATGCTTCCAAATTTAGCTATTTCCCTTGTTTTAAAAAATTGCCACCAGCATTAGTGCTCTGAGAAACATCCTTTTGAAAACATTAATAGTCCAATGCCCTCATTTCCCAAATAAACAAACAGAAGTTAATAGTTAATGAATAGCCCATGCAGTTAGAACTCAGGTCTGTTAATACTCATTTTATACTTTCTGCTGTACACTGCAATGCATTATACCAAGGGATGAAGATTGTATTTTTTTAAGTAGGTGAATGCTTTCATATAAAAGTGAAAAGATTTAAGAAAAGTAAATCCCTACAGATCTTAGATGTGGAGTGTTTCTTGGATAACATACAGGACAATAGGGAATAATTATATTTTACAACACGTACTTTAAAAAAGTGAATCTACATTGACAAAGAAAAAATTAACTTAAAATTTAAATAACTCGCATTAACAATTAAGCTCATATGATATAATTTAGAGGCTGAAGGTTTTGTTGGAATGCCTCACATAAATTTGCCTGAGCTCCTTCAGTTGGGGACTTAAGTTTCCCTTTCTCAGAATCTTCTTTAATTTTCTAGATGAAATTGCACATCTGCATATCCTTCAACGGTTTTTGATATCCTGATACACTACAAGTTGTTTTGTATTTATTTGCTTACCATTTATCCCCTTTCCCAGTGGAATGCAAGTTCTTGGGTGTTTGGAGTTTTCTCCAAGGAAAATCTAGAACAGTGTCTGGAATATTATAGTCATTCAATAAATATGTTTGAATTTATGTATGATTTTATTTGTCTCATATAACTCATAAAAAATTGGGTTCATTCCTTGACTTCTAAAGCCAGGCAGCTTTATGATGTTGTTTGTGGAGCATTTTATATGTTGATAGACAACTTTAGTTTGCTGAATCTAATCAATTACTAGGTATTTCAGGGAATATGCAATTAAAAAGTCATCCTGGCTTTTCTAAGAATTATCTTGGAAAACATATGAAGAAGGTACAAATGATCTATAAACTGTCTAAAGGCAAAATATTCCCAGTACCCAAAACCTGGCTTCTAATCAAATAGCAAGTTGATTATCCCAAGTGGCTAAACAGGAACATGTCCCAGTGTTAATTTAATGAGGCAAGCATTCTGTTTATTCTCCCTGGTTCCAATACATGTTCTGTAAAGCTCTACCTATATCCACATAGCAGTTTGTATGAAAAATATAAACCTTGGAAATTCTGAGAGTTAAGAAAAAACTGGAGGCAAGGTATATAACCCTCAGAATCAATAGTTCTCCTATGTACTCCCTTTAATGTGTGAACTAACTGCTAGATATATAGCTACAATGATATATTTTAAAAAATCATGATTTCCTTCCTCTGTCTTTTTAAGATTTTTTTCTACTTTAGAGACCCCCTTTACTTGAAATAGAAAAACTCTTTATTTAATATAAATTTATATTTCCACCATCAAGGTTAATAAAATTTAATTAATTCATATTGCTGACTGCACTCTTTAGAGAAGATCATTTCCTTTCTGAATGCAAGCAGCAACCAAAAAGATGACACATTTTGTCTTCTTTCTACACCCAAATGTAAATAATTATGATAACCTCTTGCTATGTAGGAGTCAGCTGTCTAGTGTGATCATTAAATTACAGCTCCTGTATTGTATTCTTCTTGGTTAATGTTCATCCTAATTCGATAGACTGAATTGTATGTGATGTAGAAAATTCCTATTTGTACTTACAAAATATAGTTTAGCAAATTGCTCTGTGACACTGTTTTATTTCATGAGCGTTTGTGGTAGAAAATGAAGACAGTTCTTATTAGTTAGTTGTGCAGGTTTCTTCCATCTAAAGAAACTAACACCTTTTAAACATATCAGTCTTATAAAAAAAATTACATACAACTAAAGGGAGTAATAAGTGCTATTTTACATTGCTCACTATGGAGAAGTCAATAGATAAAGGTTGATACCTTCTTGCACATCACATATCAAGTTAAAGACAGAATCAAAGACAGAAATTGCTTCCTTGAAATCTTTGGTCCCCATTTTATCTCCTGGATCATCCCCAGATCCAGCTACAACTCTTCCAAATGGTCGCTCAGACTGGCTCTGAGACATAGTTTCTTTTATGCCATCTCTCCCCTTTTACTTCAATGTCTGCTCAGTCCTGGGTTAGAACATGCCTCCTCCCCTAGAGAACACAACAGTTGTTAGTGTCCTACACAGTGATATGTACATCTGACAATGCTACCGATCCGGGGAACCATGATTCATATTTTATTGCCACCTTACTAGGTTGCTTTTATGGCTGGTTTTATTGCCCCCATCTATTTATTCAGAAAGTGTCATTTTGAAAATATAAACCTTAAAACGAGAAAGCAGTTGAGGAGAAAAATAGAATGCGTGCTTCTTTGGAATGAGTTTAACAAACTGTGTATTTCAAAACATTTCCACTCTTCCAAATTTATTTCTTTGAGTGCCCTCCCACCCTCTACACCAAGATAGAAAGATGTTGTGTATAGAAGCAGAAACCATGAGAGCTAGAAGGAATCTTAGAAACATCTTTCAAACATTTTCACTTTACAGATGAGTAAACTGAGGTCTAAAGCAGGTTGAATAGCGATTTGTCCAAATTCACTCAGCCAGTTAAATTGTAAGAAGAGCCAGCCATTTCCCCACCCCTAACTCTTCCCATTCCAGGGCCATTTGCCACATCTCTGTGCCTCTTAGAATAGGCACTCAGTAAGTCCTCATTGATTGATAGCAAACCCCATCGACTGTATACACTTCACTAATCAGGTGCCATGGGGACAGAGAAAGGGAATTCAGAGGAAAAGAGAGGTTTTTACCTCAAGGGAGGTTTGCTGATCTCCTAAAGTTAAGTTTTACTCCTGGAAAGCAGGAATAAGCAAAAGGAGCGTCTGAAAAATGTGTCTGTTCTGTTTTCTTAGATGGTATTGTGAACATCACACAGGACAAGAATCTTGGTTAATAATTGATTGATTGCTCTACTATGGAGTATTGATTAAGTATATAATATATGTGCAGAGCTATACTCCAGAAAAGTGAATGGGTCAAAGAAAACAGTGATTTTAAGTAAATGTGTTTGCATTCCATTCATCATTTTGTACAAACATCTCTGCAAAATGGGATCATAACAGCATGATATGGTTGAAAGAACAAAATATAAAACTAAGATTATGCAAATGAAATATTATTTTTAAAATTATTAATTCAAAATATTTTAAATTTATATTTACAAAAATGCAGAATATGGATTTGTCTAATGTTAAAGAGATGTACAGTGGGCTATAATTTTATATGAAGTTGAGTTACTCAGGCTACTTAATTGTGTCTGGGCTACTTTAGAAAGTGAATTGTCAAAAATCCTCTTTAGAGAGACCTCACAATATTATAAAAAAGTCATCTTCTTCCTGCAAAACTTCAGCTCTGAGATTTTAATGTCATACTTATCTTTCCTTTCATGGCCTACAGATATCTATATCTTTTACCTTACTTAAATATAACTATTTTTAATCCATTTTTTTTAGTTATACATGACAGAAGAATGTATTTTGATATATCATACATACATGGAGTATAACTTCCAATTCTTGTAGTTATACATGATGTGGAGTTACATCATCTGACCATTTTTATTCATTGATCCAATTTCTTTGATGCATGTTTACTATAGTAATTGTATCATTTAGTTTTCAGCCCATCTGGATATCTACCAAAGTCATCTAGTTACCCTTTCTAATCTAACAGACCATAAGCATCAAGAAAATATCAAGGAACTTTTAATAAAATGTGTATTCTAAATCATTGAGTGAAGTAACAATGACACTGCAAAAAAAAAAAAAACAGACTCTAATATTTTTCTACTAGAAACTGATTTTTAAATCACTTGATATTGTTTGAAGTCATTATCTTAGGAGTGAATTTCTGCCTATTTTATATCAACTTAAGTCTTTTAAATTAGATGAAAATCCACTATTTTCCTTTTATTTACTTTCTCTTTTCTGTTTTTCATTTACTTGCTTTTTCCTTTGTTTATTTGTTTGCTTTTTGTGGTGCTGGGGATTCTAGGGCCTTGCACATGCTAGGCAAGCACTCTGCCACTGAGCTCTATTCTCAGCCCCACAATCTCTTTTTTCCAAGTTTTAAATAGTAAACTGTATCATCCTTTAAATTCAATATATTTTATATTTTTAAATTTCTCCTAAAATATGTTTTTCATCCTGCAGTTAGATCCCATTTATAAGGTCATGATGTGTGTGTGTGTGTGTGTGTGTGTGTGTGTGTGTATTCATAAACATGTCAACAGAGAAGGCCACCACAGGACAACCTTAACTGTCAGAGAGGGTGGCAGAACACAGCATCCAACGTTCTCATAAAATGTGAGCAAATCAGTTTTCAAGTGCAATTACTATACAATCAGACCTTATTGTTCTAAAAACATTTTCTTAAAATAGTGTATGTTATATATATATAATTTTTGCTTTCATTTCTTCAATATCTGCCTTTTTAAAGGATTTGGTTCAGTTTTTGCCTCTTTTTAAGAATTTTACTTTATTTAATTCAACAACAGATATGTCTTCTGCCACATAAGCATCCCCTATATTTTATCTTACAATTAACAAACTCATCTCACCATGATTTTTGTTTTTCAAATGGTGTTTTTATCACATCGTTTCTTACACACACACTTTGTTTATTTCAGCCTATTCTTTGTCACTTTCTCCCTTTTGGTCCACTGCCTCATTTGGAGACTTGCGTTCTTTAGACCTTGCTTTGATGCTTCTGGATCTCACAGCTCTCAGTACCCTGCAGATAGTTCACTGAATTGTAGCTGTGTGGGAATTGATTGGGAATGCATCTGTAGCTTGGCTCAGCAGGGAAGTCCTGACAACCAAGTCATCAATATGCGCTCCCACACAGCTGGCTCCTCTTAAGTCCACTCTAAGATTCTACATCAGGAACATCCAAGTGAGACTGTGCTCTCCAAAACTGGGGCTCTGCCTCCCTGTATGTTTGGATTTATTTTTTCCTTTTGTTTTTTTTTTTTTCTGATAGTACTGAAACAAGTTCCATAGAAAATAAATCTGAGATATAAGCAAGAAGATTTTAAAAAAAATTAAACCAGGCTTCATCATCACCAATTGATGTTTCTATCCAAATTTGGGGCAATTATTCTGTTAATAAATTCAATGAAGGTAAGTCTCCTCAGAAAGTGTGGACATAGGAACACAATGGCTGCATCTGTGTGAGGCTGGGTGGTTTCAACTTTCAGGCAACCCTTGGAAAATGGTACTTTTATTTCAGTTTATATCTCCTGCATTTTGATATGAATAGCTTTAAGATTCAAAGCAAATGTCAGAACACTGAAGGTTAGTAATTGTTCCATCTGAAACCAGAAATCTCCTGTGTGCAGGAGGTGACCCAGACTGATGCAAAGAGTTTCAGACTTCTACAAGCCCTAAGGAAGCTGAGCTGCATATTGAATGGTAGTATTATTATTATTTTCAGAAAAAGGGGAGTTTTGCCTGTTTGTTTGTTGCACTGTATGGTTGTATGAAGATGTAACTATCCTTGTGGATTTTACTAAGGAACTATGTTTGCTCTTACCAATTTGGTCATATTCACATCAGGGCTGGGTTGAACTTAAGTGGATTAAAAAAATACCGTGTCAACAAAAACTTGGGAACAACATCAGTGTATGTGTTAAGAAGCAAAATGAGGGGACTGAGGTTGTGGCTCAGCGGTAGAGCACTCGCCTAACACGTGCGAGGCCCTGGGTTCGATCCTCAGCATCACATAAAAATAAATAAAGATATTGAGTCCAGCTACAACTAAAAAATAAATACTAAAAAAAAAAAAGAAGAAGAAGAAGCAGCAAAATGGCCAAGTAATCATTGCAGTAAATAAATTATCTGGTGAAATCATACATGAAAGTTAAGAGTCATGTAGTTTGGATATGTTTTCTGCACATAAAATATTAGAAATCACAAAAAACCAAGCCCTTATTTCCTGCTCAATTTGAGTTCCTCTTTACTTGAAAAGATGAAAGGGTGAATTCTGAAATTATTAATGGGGATATAATTATGGCATTATAGCAATTAAACTTGAAGAAAAAATAAAAAGTTTTATTATTTAACAATATCTCTCTGGGCTTTGTGCTGTAGTTGTTGTTTTGTTGATGCTCATGTTGGTGTGGCTGGATTCCAAAATGCCAGACTGAAGCCTGAGATGTGTAACCCAAGACTCTTTCAAAAGCTTTTTTAAAACATATTTGTAAATCTTATTTTGATCTAAGTTTTTAAATATTCTTTAAGTTCCTCTAGTTCTATTAGCTAGAAAAGATTTAGGTCATAGCAGACTTCTACTATGACCTGTTTAGCTGTATGCAATAAAAGAAATTATTATAATAAGAAATAGATGTTTATTTCATTGAAACTTCAAATATTTTTAAAAACATTTTTGAGGTTGATGGGTGCAGAGGAGTGCATCTATAGTCCCAGCTACCTAGGATTCTGGGGCAGGAGAATTACAACTTTTGAGGCTAGCAGCCTAGGTAACATAGGCAATATAGCAACACCATGTCAAAAAAAAAAAATCAAGGCCACCATTAGTCTTTTCAAAGCCTTTTTATTCTTGAAAGTTGAAATACATGATTTGGTTTCAGACATAGTAGTAAGGCATTAAGTAAAGAAAATGGAATCACTAAATTAAAAATGATTGCTAATGCTTAAGCACACTAGAAAGTCATGACTAAGGGGAAAAAATGTAAGTATTGTAGTAGATATTTACAGTCATTCTTACAAAACCATATATCAACTGGGAGAATTCTATAAAACTAAACATTTTGTCTTTGGACATAAACACATTTTGAAAATTTTAAGTATCTTATATGGAAGACAAACAAATTGATTTGGATTTGTGTAAGGATTATGTTTTCAGTAAGACTAAACAGTACACTGAAGGATGAAGGTAATTCATAAGAAAACACTTTAGAATATAAATACTCTATCCAGTTTTAAAACATGTATAATGCACCGTACTTGTGATTCCATGATAATCATATTCACTGGCAGCTCTGATTCTTTCTTCACCTCCCATTCTCCTAATCACACTACTATAGACTGAGAGGCACATAGCCTAACCCCTTCACTTTACAGACGAGAAAATGGAGCTAAAATAAAATTTAAAATACAATAGGGCAATCCAGTGGGAAAATTCCCTAAGCAGTTAAGAATAATATGCTTAACATGGAGACCTTGATTTCTGTCATTCTCTTTTGTGATAAAAGTAACTCTGCTGTGCTGGAGACAAATCTGAAAGTACAAAGACAAGGAAATAAATAAGGAATTGGAAATCTAAAAATGATGCAAAGGATATGCAATAGTTGTATTGTAGCTTGTTTTACTTGACATTGACACAGAATTAAGCACAAGAAGTTGAGTGTTAGGAAACTGCAATTGCAGCCCCAGTTCAATTATATATTTAATTGACTAATTTGAGCTTTCTTGGTGTCCATTTATCTTCCTCTATAATGGTCATATTCATAGTTATCCAGCCAAATTATGGGACATTTGTGTAGAAGAAATGAGACAATGAATTGGAAAGGCTTTGTATATCCCAAGACATCAAAAAAAAAAATGTCTGTGTGTAGTGTGGTGGCACTTATAAACTAGTATTGCTTCAGATCAGACTTTATGCCAGATGACACCAAATTAAGGTTGTGGGAAGTAGTCAATTGATAAACATTGAAACTAAGGTATGCTTTCAATAAGTCATACCAGCAGCCATTTCTCACTATTTGGCTAGCTACTGGGCCCTTCTTTCTATTTGTTGGCAAACCTTACTTCTTTCACAAAACCCTCTCTAGAACATTGCAAAGCAACCAGCGCCCCTGTGCACCCTCAGCACAAATACCCATCTTCTACACGCCCTTTTTTGAAACTCTTCATTCATTCATATATCATTTTTAAAATTATACTTCAGTCTTATATCCTTGCCCTATGCTGTTCTGGAATTTGTAAATCAAATCACCAACAACAAACAGTAAAAACAATAAGTTTATGCTAACAGAGCTACTTTAAATTAAAGGGCAAAGACTACAAGAAGCCGATAATCAGAGCCTGCCAAAAGGACAGGGAGGAGACACTAATATAACCGGACTCCTGGCTTACAAAGGAGTTAAAAATGAAACAGCACCTGCTTAAAATCAATATGAAATTCTATAGGCAGCCTTTACAAAGAAATCAAGGCAGTCACAATATGATCTCAGCTGCTCACTCCCAGAAAGACAGGATCTCTCCACCGTGCAGCACCAGCTAAATGCAGAAGCCAAGTCCTCCTGAAAGCCCCACTAACATGGAATTACTGCAATCAGGCAGTGTGGTCAGGAGGGCATGGGTGAGATTGATGAGGTTATCAAGAGACAAATAGGGAGCAAACCTATGCAAATTGCTGAACAGAAAAGAAGAAATATGTTCACATAGCATACCATGAACCGTTTTCTTTTGAAAGAATCAGATGTCTGCTTAACCTACCAAGAGATTTCCAGATATGCATTTTCAATTAAACAAGAGCAGGAAGGAGCACCAACATCCCACACAGAATGTCTCCTATAAGGCAGATTCTGTGGTAGCCAGAAGCTGCCCTTCCTGCCTGACTTCACAGCACTACTGTGAACTCATATTTCTATGGACAGAGAATCCAGTACATAGAATCAAGGAAAGAAAATGTACATTTCACCTAGAAGCATGCATATGTAGTTTTAAACAAATGACTCATGGTAAATCAGGAACATTAAGAGCTCAAAGAATTGTCACTTTTTATAATTTTTTTTTCAGAGTTTCTCTTTGCAGACCCTGTTTAAATAGTTGAAGTTGCTATTATGAACAAAACTTTCAAACAGAGATGATTAATGGTGGCAGAGACACCAGAAACTACTCCAGCTCATACTCCTCATTTTACAGGTAGGGAAACTAAGGCACTCATTGAGGTGCTTATCTTTCCCAATTTTCTGGACTAGAATTAAAATACTTCAAGGTTCACCAAATAAAAAATGATGACCACAAAAGCTTGTAGTAATTAATACATTTCTAGATGTTTATTAAAAATTTCAAGCAGAATCCTCCTATCAGGAAAACTTGTAAGATGACAGCAAATATTGTTGTAATTTTCTTTTTTCTTTCTTTCTTTCTTTCTTTTTTTTTTTTTTTTTTTTTTTTTTTTTGAAGAAACAAAGGTTAGAAATTTTTTCACATTAAAATTTAGCTCTCTGGGCACCGTGTTGTGAATGCCCAAGGCCTCAGGAGGCTGAGGCAGGAATATCGTGATTTCAAAGACAATCTCAGCAACAATGAGGTGCTAAGCAACTCAGTGAGGCCCTGTCTCTAAATAAATACAAAACAGGGCTAGGGATGTGGCTCAGTGGCGATGTGCCCCTGAGTTCAATCCCCTTTCGGTACCAAAAAAATAAATAAAAATAAAAATAAATTAGCTCAAGAAAGAAAGAATTTTAGATTTATTCTATAGGTGGCCCATGTTTTATTTCATTCCTTGAAAATCTATGTGCTCATCAAATTTACAAATGTTCTAAAATGTTTCTTAGAATTACCCTGGGAGCCCAAGCCTGGAAAATTATATGCATCTTCAGAGGTTTTTATTAGTACAGATATTAGGAGGACCTGGAGAAGAATCTTTAGTTTATGTTTGAATTTAAAATGTGGTTTCTTTTTTTTTTTTTTTTTTTTTTTTTTTTTACAGATAATTCCCCAAGGGGAATGACATTACAGGGGAAATTTTAAGAGCCAGATACCTTAGTCAGCTACACATATAAGGAAGTTAGGATCAGGCTTAGTATTCCTGGTACTGATTCACTTCTAGAGAAAGGGAACGAAAAAGTAGTCATCCTATTTATTGTCTCTTCCATTACAGCAGAAGGCAAAGTAACTATTTTTCCTTTCTTAAAAGTTTCTTTATACAACTGAGGGCTTTATGAGGAGCAAGTTGGAGAAGACTACTGTAAAAAGGAGAAATCACATGCGTGCCAAACCACAAGAGCCCAGGGAAGCTCATGATGGAAATAAAAACTTGAAGAAGATAAATATGTTCTTACTGAATAAAACATTCCCCAAACTAGGTACTGAAGATTCATATATGGAGCGTTTCCCATGCCCTCTCCTACCTTCTTTATTCTCCAATGCTTTAAAACCTCATTTTTACCAGCACCACAAAGTTCAAGTGTGACATCTCTATTATTTTGGAAGTGGCATATAATATTCATCAGTGGAATAAACACAAAAATCCAATTAACTTAAACTGGAAAGAAAGCAATATTCATTTTTACACTGTTTCTAGTCCTAAAGAACACATATGTATTTTAAGTACTATGAAGGCTGTTTATAGTACACAGTTAACAGTATTTGTGATATATAGTTAGGAGACATGGGGGGGGTCTTTTTCTTTTTTTTTTTTTAATTGCAACTTCATTCTTTCCTGTAAAGATGATTTTGATAAGTGTTCTTCTTTGAAAGTTGGGAAGCTAGGGGAAGATTAATCTAGCCCAGCAAAAGAACTAAAGTGGCAAAAATTGATTAAGGCATTAAAATACCTACAGTATGTCTAGAAAATATGAGCTGTCTCTAAATGGTCCCAGTAAATCACAAGCTAAACTCGAAGGAAGCAGTTAAGAAGAGCTTCCCTGAGTAATAGAAAAGTTTTCAGGGTAAAGTATTTTGAAAGTGTCATTTTATTTTTATATACTGTGCAATCAGAGAGAAATATTTATACAGCTCAGCACAATCTTTTCTCTTTAGTATTTTTAAGAAAGAAGAATGACCATAATGCACAGATAATATTTATAATGTATATAATCATATAGATATATACACACAAAAAAAAATTTATTTTACTTATAGCCAGTTATATGATATGATTTGATATAAGAAATCCTTCAAACTCCACTGCCCACATGTATTGCCTTAAAAATCCCCATCTTACCTAAAATTCTCCAACTTTGAGTTTCTCTTATGGGGTATTAGGAATAGTTTATAAATTACTCTACAGAAAATAATATTACTTGAATGTAAGTAAGGTCCAAACTCACTTCTCTGATCTATAGGATCCTATATAAACTGACACCTGCTTATTTCTCTAATCTCACCTGTTCAATTAAAAATTGTAAATACAAGAAGAAGAAGAAGGAAGAGGAGGAGGAGGAGGAGGAGAAAGAATGTGACTTGGAAACGAATTACTAAAGATTTTAAAGGAAGTGGTAAAGCAATTAAGATCCTTCTTTATGTTAGCATGTTTAGCACCTTGATTTGATAAAGTATAAGAAGCAAATAAAATTTGATTTGGTTTTGGAAGTAAAGAGTTTGAAATATGCTTCTCTTCCTGAGGCAAACAGGCTATGTATGATGTTACCGTGGTGGTCCAGGGAGAAGAAGAGAAGTTGTGAGTATTTAGAAGATTTCAAAGTGCATCAAAGCCACTTAAAAATGGTATCAAAATCAGAGTTTTCTCAGAGCTGGGCTTCCTATGTCTGCCTCAAGTGTCTTTATTTAACCCTTCCTTGAATTAAATTCCTTTCATGAATTTTTCACATATTCCTAAAAAAAAAAAAAGTCCTAATGTCTTCAATTCCCAATGTACTCTCTTTTATTCCCCCTCTGAATAGATGAATGCACCCTTTACTCTCTTTAGAAAGCAAAACCATCCCAGCAAATGCCCCCTCGGCACTCAGGGCTCAGGCCCGCTTCGGAGCAAGCCCCACTTGTCCCTGGGCCATGATCTAATCCCTTGGTGCCTCGGGTACCTGTTAGAGTCTCCACTGTGCTGGAGCTCCCACTGCCTTCAACACATACCTTAGAAAGGAATTTTGCCTTTATTCGATGTTGGAGGTCTTTTTACTACCATCTTATTTTTCTCTCTTCTTCCAGTAGCAGACTTCCAAAATAACTGTCTACCAAATCTACTTCCTACTCAGTTTTTTCATTCTGGTTCTGAAATCTACTTTCTCCACTTTCTAAACTAAGAAAACTGAATAATATCTTTGATCCACAAGCCAATTTTATTTAATAGTTATCTTTTGTAGGAATAAACTTCTTCATAAAGTGAGAATGCTAGAATTTTCCTGTTGCATTTATTCTGTAGCTTAACATCAGTACTCCTAAGTGGAATGGTAAGCGCAGAGGTTAATTAGGCTGAGATGGAATGAGGTTTTTATCTAAGACTATAAGTAACTTTCTATTATAGTACAAAGTATTCAAAACACTCTCCCAACTGTTTTCTAAGAGACATTCGCGGGCTAATGACATGTCAGCAGACCTAGGCAGGTCCAAACATGCCTGAAATGCTGTTTCTAGAGTTAAAATAGAAGACTGATCATCCCTTCTCTTGACATCAAAGGCTAAGAAGCCAGAAACACTATGGTAAAGTAGGCAGAATACACTCTCAATCACACTAAGCATAAAATGCATTACATTTTTTAAATATCATATTTTTAAAAAAAAAGGATTGTAGAAAACTTCAGTGGCAAATTATTCAAAATAATTCTAAAATAATTATAAAGAATGATTTGGGGAAGAGACCACATGGAGTCACAAAATTTCCTGTTTTCATATGGCTCCTGAATTCATAGCCATATGACAATATTCATAGGCTTTACAGAGGAAAGAATTGTATCAGCTAGAATCTGGAAGCCGTGTGATATTAAACAAAATAAAATGAAAAGACTATCAAGAGAAAATCCTTTGCTTTCTGAACTATTTAAGTTATCTTGAAGTGATGGATACCTATTCTTACAATTATATTTACTCTGCTTCCTTGGGAATAATTTGATAAAATAGAAATAATGTGTAAACTGATCGATTAACAAAAACAATAATTGTGTATGAAACAAACAACATAAATAAGGGTTCACTGGATCCAATATCAAAGCTCTTCATTGGCTTTCTTCTTACTAACGTACAATTCAGGGCTCTCAGACTAAACTTCTGCATGAGTAGCTGGTAGGCTATATCTCAGCACCCCTTTACCTTAATGAGAAATACTTAAGAACAATTTAGGATATTTACTTTTTCATCATCAAACTTTGTTTCTCTTTCTTAATCTACATCTGAGCTGAAATATAGATAAAATTCCCATTTATGAACTTTTCTGAGAAATTTTTATCATAATATCAACATTGTAATTAAAATATCTACAAATTAGTTATCAACAGTAGGTCAAATTCTCCTCTTGAATTATCTGATCAGGATATACTCCAGTATCTTTCCCCTTAACTTTCAGTGAATAGCTTTGAAACGTATTTTTGAACAATTGAGTGAAAGCTTTTTTATTGCAACAGATTAAAAGACAAATATTCAGCCTGGAGTTGTGACTCAGTGGTGGAGCTCTTGCCTGGCATATGAGAGGCACTGGGTTCAATTCTCAGCACCACATACAATTAAGTGCATAAAATAAAGGTCCATGAACATCTAAAAAATAAAAAAGACAAATATTCTCCTATGCATTGATAATAACATAGAAGGATGTATCTCATGACCTAAATCCTATAATTCAGAATTCACTTATAAAGTCAGTTTACTTGTTGGTTATCTGCTTTGGAAAGGAAATTTCCAATATCATTGGTGACAATATCACCCTAATTTTCTTCTTTTTTATCTCTTTCATATCACAATCATCATTATTCCACTTGTTTTTCATGGCAGCATATTTACAAAGAACAGGCTTTTAGTTGTCTTTGTCAACATTCTTTGTTTGATCCATTTTGCCAAACTAGTCCTTTAATAATTCAGTTAAAATAGCCAAAGCAGATGTGTTTTGAGAACCAATTAAGAGCAATATCTTTTTTAGAAAATCTACATTTAGTAATTTTAGTAATTCTAACATCTGCTATGTGGTATGTTATTTTATCTAATTATATTTCTTAATTATCTCAATGCTGAGAGATGATAGCCTAGTCTTCTAACCAAATATTCTACTAAATTAAAAAATATTGAAAGTATCCATTTTAACACTTCTCACATAGCCCTCACTTTTATAAGAGAACACACAGTGATCTTCTATTGTCATGTGAGATAATTTCAATAAGGATGTAGGAGCAAGTTGCAAAAGCTTCTTTAATGGTTCTACTCTGATTCAACTTACTTTATAAATATAACCTAATTATTTAATTATGTTTAATAATTTATCCAATGTTTCCTGATGTGGCTTCTAATTTAGGTATCTTGACTTTTGAAGTATCCTTCATACTTCACCTCAAATACCTTTTAGATCAAGAGATACAGTATATCCTCATATAAATGAGCTCTGCATTATCTGAAATCTGTCCCAAGCCAATCCTAAGGAATTTAGAGTTTCTTGAAAATAAACATTGTATGTGATTTAGTAGCAGACATCTCTATGACCAATGGGAATAAAAAACACTTGTTCTCATAAGTGATCTACAGAATGCATACATGCCACCCAATAGTAGATATTCACTTCTCACAGTAAGGTCTGGATTTGCTTGATCAAAACACAATTCATTATTTCCCTCAGCATTCATAGTCTAATAATAGACATATTAGGTACTTTGCTGTACACTTTCAGGCATTTTTTTGTAGGTGATGAAGAAATCGAAGAATAGCACACTCCAAAAATAATATATCTGAGAAGTCTCTTTAGCAGATTGAAGAAGCCTATTTGATGACTCACCAGGACATTTTCCTTTCTCTTTCCAGCACGTTTTGTTGCTTATCATCGGAACAGGTTGTTTCTTTGCAGGTGAGGGAGAGGGGCAGGCAATGCAACCCCATCCCAGACCACAAGTCAGCAACCTCACATTGTCAACTTCTGAGCAAAGGTGATATTTCTCCCTCACCCCCCCTGTCTCAAAAAAAAAAAAAAAAACAGTAACCTAAGAGAACTGGAGGCTTTATTCTTCCCACTAAACACGGAGGCTAGCATAAGGTGTACATCACAGGAAGTTCTGCCTTTAATCCTGGTTGTTTTCATACCCTTGCCTCTGGGATGTCTCCAGAACTATACTGTCACATGTCATCCCACATAGGACATAGTTTATGTTATTAAAACAACTGTTAGTGTTGGTTGACCAGACATGTTATCTTTTTGTTTCAGGATTTGAACTGCCAGAATTTTATTAGTTAGGCAGTGTTGTCAACCCTACCCATCCCTCCACACCCTCAGGCCCACGCCTGATTCTCCCTCCCAGCCCCACCCTGACTCCCTGTGGCATCTGTGACTTTGACAATGTTTTTGTATGGAATCATTTGGTTTGGACCTCTCTCACAGTTAAAAGCTCTAAGTTCTTAGGAATCCCTGAAAACAGCCAGTTTTATTAAAAACACATTAGGACAAAATTAAGGAAGCCACTGATGAGTTACTTTTATAATGCCCAGCTGATAATTTAAAATGTCCCTACCATTCTACTTTCCTCTATCATCATACCCCCAAATCGGATCAAAGAGGTCTTCTGATCTAAAGTAGGCAGTTCTTTATTCAACTTAATAAGAAGGAAGAATTATACTGAGATCCTGAAAGATTTCATTGTTGACGATTTGGTTTTTCAGTTATTTTGTTTGGTTTTTGTTCTTTGTTTCTAGAGATTTTGTTTTTGTTTTTGTTTTGCTTCTGCCACTGAGCTGCCTGTACTGTAAACAATCTTAGCACCGAGGTTGAAAAAAAAAAATACAATAAAGCTTTGAGAGTGAAAATCGCCCAAATGCTTCACTAGAGGTTCAGGCTGGTAATGGCAAGAAGACACAAACCAATTGTTTATTTTTTCCTGCCTCCAGCAATATTTTCAGCTTACCACATATCTTTTTCACATGGATGTGATTTTTCCCCAATGAAAAATATATGCTAAGAAGAAGAATGTCTGCAATTAGCTAAAATAAAAGAGCAAACTACAGCATGAGCTCCACGGTGCCATAAAGGCAAAGGGGCTCTTTGTGAAGAGACATTGCTCCAGGAAAATTCCTTTCTCTAACTGTGATGCATTTGCTTCTATTCTGCATTGTGAACCTCCCTGAAAATAGAAACTTTATGTTTAATTGATTTATTTGTAATGAATCTGGCTCGGGGTAAAGACTCTTTGAAGCTGATTGATTACTGCAACAAGCTTAAGATTTCATACCACAACAAACCTTTTTGTACTAATAAACAGTGGGACAATAAAGCTCTGGGGCATGGTGTTTCCCTTCACATTAAAGTGAGGATTTGCAACTTAAGTATGTGAGGGACATAGTTTATGTGCTCCCAAGAAGCAGACATAATGAACTATTTCTTTTAATGGCAGATTATCCCTGTTTCTATTTCCTGGAGTGAAGACCTCGCAAATTGATGTATCTGTCCTCTGAGGTTTTCAGAGAGGCATTATGGCATTTTAAAATATTAATATGAGAGTACATTTAGCTGAAAGTAGCTAGTCTAGGAGTCTCTTGTGGCTGCAATGCGGGTCACCAGAGACCTCCTGTCTCTCAAGGCAAATGATTTACTCTAAGTGTATCATTAAGATACACTTTTTGGGAATTTATGATGGTGCTTTTTCACCAAGTTATACCTTTTCCATAAAAATTTAAGTATTTTATGCTATTTTCCCTCACTCTTATCCCTTAAAAACCTGGTCAGTGTCACGGGCAAATTGTAAGTGCCACCTCCTTCCCTGCCACTGTGGGTTTGGGCTGAACACTGATTAAGTAGGACTGGATGTCACATCTTGTTACAACTTTGCAGAGTGGAAGACCATCCTAGGAGAATTGAAAAGAACAGCAATTATTCCTTCAATGAGGAAAGGGAGGAATGGGTGGGAGGTAAATTCAGATTCAATGCATGGGTTGGATAATAGTCATATAAAAATACTAATCACATAGATAGATGCTAAAGGAACTATTAAGGGAACTTCCTGGGACTGTTCGTTTAAAAAATAATATCTGCATACTTTCGAAGGTTTTTGTTTTTGTTTTTGTTTTTTTCCAAATAACAGGTGACGTGTTGGTTTGGCCTCTGGCTTTTCAGATTTTTAAGAATTCAGAAGATGGTTAAGCATATTTAAGATAGAGAAAGAATAGCTCTAGGTTCTCTTATGTTATTATTCCTAAGGATCATTAGATATCTAGGCCTTGAAATCTGACTTGATATCAGAAAGTAGCCTTGTCTCTACTGCAGTGAGACAGATGGGGGCTGTATTCTCTTGGTCATTTAATCACTCGGTAAGTGAATTTTTTTCTAGTTGTCCAAATGGCTCAAGCAAACATAATATCCTTTATTGTATGTGTTGGGGGTGGGAACTGCCCATAAATATGCCCCAGTTCCCACCCTAGATTTGTCTTGAGTGGTATCATTTCAGTGTAGATATCGGTTCCAGCACTGTTCCCCTAGGCACTGGGGTACTGCAGTGACAGCTATAACAGAAATGTCTTTGGTACATTTGTCTCTCTGCACTCCTGGAGTTGAATTATAACTCTTAGGTCTGAAGAGATGAGTTAATATAAATACTAGAAGACAAAAGAGATGTCTTTAAATGGCTCAAACTTACAAAGTTGTTTTTTTTTTTTTCCTGGCAGGGATCAAACCAGTTATTAATTTATTTAGGTTAGGAATCTATTGTCATTGGAATAAAGCTACCAAAACACCATGGCAGTCAATATGAAACTCCTTCAATGTGATTGCAGGATTCCCTGTGAGGAGATGACCCTTTTACTAATAATAACAACCAACAGCAGAGGAACTAATGAAGGCAGCAGAAAATTGTTCTCCGAGCAACATTTCTTAGTACAGTTGCTTGGCTCTATTCTTAATGTCTCTAAATACTGTTTTCAAGGGAGTACAGTAAACTTCCTTGAGTAGGGAGATTACGACCACTGCATATGCATTCCGAAAATATATTTTGACTTATCTCTAACTTACAGCAAGAATGATGAATGAAGAAGAAAATAATCATATAAAATGACAAAACCCTCTCTCTTCTACTTGCAAATTTAATAACCCTAGTTGGCCCTTCCTATAGAATATATACAAGTGCCATCAAGAAAAAAATACCAGAAAAAAATATATATAAATATGTATGTATACACTTTCATGCTCACACACACACACACACACATACACAGGGATGAGATTGTATTAAATGGTAATAACATTTTCTTCAAACAAGAACTGGCTTTCTCATAACAATGAACTGCATTCATAACAAAAGAAGTAGCATTTTAAAAGATAGGGTTGATAAATAAAAGCTTAGCATGGACAGATGGATCAAAGAATTCATATTTAAATTTTTAATAGAGTTGATATGATTTTATGTAAAACAAAGATTTACATTTCAAAATCCAATATCGGTCATATTCAACCATCAGCATTGTTTGCAAAGAACTGTCAGTTTCTACTTCACTACTAAAATTTCATTACTTTCTGTCTAGACCAGATTCATCTAATACTTTATTGATAAAAACATTTTATATTTATGTCTTAATTCTCATTAGGAGAACCCAGAAGTCTTCACAGACATTACCTCATTCATATGTCCACAATGCCTCTTGAGGTTAGAGGTGATAAGCATTATAAACACTAATGATGATATTATACTCATATTTATATATATGGTGCCTTTTTCCCCCTGCAAGTTCAGGAAATTTCTGTTATATATGCTACTTTATTTCTCACAAAACCAAAAATATGCAGATTAAGAACAAGAATTATTGACCCTAAAATGGGTGTGATGTCTTTGATGATGTACTACTTCTTTTGTGAGTGTGTGTGTGTGTGTGTGTGTGTGTGTGGCACTGAGTATTAAACCCAGGTTGCTCTCACACTGAGCTACATACCCAATCCTTTTTGTTTTTAATTTTGAGATAGAGTCTTGCTAAGTTGCTGAGGTTGGCCTTGAACTTGTGATCCTCCTGCCTCAGCCTCCCATATCATGGGATTAAAGCCATGAGCCACAAAATCTCACTGTGTATGTTACTTCTTAAAACTGACAGTTGGGGAACATGCAGAGCCTGTGGAATTGACATTAACAGCATTGATTTGGAGTTGTTTTGACAATATTTATAAATATCTCCAAGAGTATTTTCTTAATCTTTTCAGCAACATCATTGCATGCCTAATGGCGGCCTTTTTTGCCTAGTTGGTCTGCTTCCTCCAGTACCTACTCTCCTCTGAACCATCACTTGGCATTAGTGAAGTCAGACCTATCAGGCCTCATCTCAGGTTTTGCTTTACTGAAACCACCAGACCTTCCCTAACTTCAGTTTCCTCATATAAAAATGGAAATATAATATCTGCCCTAGTTTCTAAAACAGTTGGGGGACTGGACAAGATATTTGGAAGAGCAAGGTGTGAAGTGTGGAAAGCCTTTCTGGTGAAAGCTGTGTGCTCCTGGGGCAGCATCCAGCACTCGGGAAGCTGGCTCCTACAGGCAGCAAACCCCCAGGAAGCTCACTTCTGTCCTTCACATTGTCACAGTTGATAGGCCACACTGAACTGATTGGAAATAAATAATACATAATATTTTTCATATTAAGATAGAGTAATAGGGACCTCACTAGGATATAATAAGAATTGACTAAAATAATACAAACATGCACACATGCAAACCTGTACTTTGCAACCCTGGCTGTTATTTCTATAGTGACTACATTAATTTACTTGATTTATCTTTTTCCCAAAACAACTGTAAACATTTTCCCCTGATAGTAGAAGGTAACTCAAAACTCGTCTGAAAAAAAAAAAAAAAAAAAACTTGTCCGATTTCATAACCAACTTTGAACTGGATCAAAATTCACTAATAAAAGTGGCAAAGTTCGAGAACTTTAGGTGGATTTTGTTGAGTATTTTGTATTTTTCAATAACTCTTTGTCATGATGGAAAATTAAAGAATGGTCACCATCAAAAAATTACTTTCTAAACTTGGTATTGCCCTTGGTTTCACTAGGCAACTCCATGAAAACATAGTGAAAATGAATTGTAACTAGGGAAGAAAAATAAAAGATCCAATGCAAAGTAACTTTCATAATTATGTCTTATCCAAAACATTTGAAAAATATAAATAAGTGGTCCATTTAGAAGTGGGATAAAATGTTCTTTCATTTGTTTTCTTTTGTGTCTTTCCAACAGGATACCTGAAACATCCTGAAATCTCTGATTGTGGAGGTAAAATTTACATCAGAAGTAGACACTGAAATAAATATTATAACATAGTTTACTCTCTTGCTTTTCTTATTTTTGTTAAAATTGCAACAAGCTTTTGCCTTTTGTTTTTCAGTAAACTATACCTAATTACTGGGTGGATAAATAATTTCTTGCTCAGGTTTTGTTTTGTTTTATGCAAAAAAAAGAATACAATCTTAAAGGATAGTTTCATTTGTATCTTATAAATAGTATGCCATGTCATGCAGCTATTTATAGAATTTTTCTTGGTAAATTCTAATGTTTCCAAATATAAACAGTATATTTTAAGAATGACAAAGTAATTTAAAATGATAGATTTTAATAATAAATGCAAACTAGAAGTTTCCTAATATACTTTGAAGCACTTAAATATCAATGTTTTACTTAATTTTAACAATTTTTATGTTTCAATAAAAGTTGCTTCATTGTTGTAAAATTATTAAATGGTCTAATTTCCCCCAATGTTAGTAATTTTTTTATCTTTTGTTAATTAGCATATTTTATTTTTAGAAACAGTGGGGTGGAAGAATCTAAAAATTGAAACCAAAGTACTACAATTATAAAAGGTATCCTGTTTTAGCACATTAATATTTTCAGAAACACTATTAGTGAGAATCTTAAATAGAATAGCAGTGTTCTTTATAATGATTATTGACCTACTAAGCCAAAGGTTGACTGCACAGTTCCTACTGGGGGATTTAGAAATTGCTGTGTTTATACTTGAAACATCTAAATCTATTGCCTGTTCTCTTGACCAAAAATCTACATGATTCATATTCTTTTTAGAAAGCCCCCTAAAAGTAAAACAAAAGAAACAATTATAGACATTATTGGTAAATGGGTTCTCATGAATTATACCTGAACTTCCTGGAATTAAATTGTTAAGCAAGAATGATTTAGGATAATTCCCGATCAAATGAGACAAATAGTGGGTTCACCTGATAAATTTCTTATCAGGTTGCCACACCAAATAGCTACTCTGGGTCCAAATCAGAAAAGGGATATTTGAAGCAGTTTTTTTTTTTTTCATACAGAACAGAGAGGTCAGGTGAACAAAGGGTTAGTCATTTCTGTTTAGTTCCCAGTGAGCTAAATTGATGTTCCCAAAAGAAAACTCTGACCATGATGAACTGTCCTCTTGGCTTTTCAAAGAACACCAAAGACAAATGTTCAAGTGGACAGAAATACCTCTCCATTCATAACAAAGGGATGGAGGTGGGGCCGAGCATCACAGATCAAAGGGGTGTTGACATCGAGAGTTTATTAATAAATCTTATAATTTTGTAAAGAGAAATATTTCTTCACAAGGACTTCAGACACTAATTCCAGAATCATTACATGATAGATAAGCACCCTTGAAAGTACCAAGTGGCCAGAGAATAAATATAGAGAAGAGTGACAATACCTAAGTAATGTATTCATCAGACAGAAAAATACTATTGGAAAAAGATCCCTGGGATCTACCCTCAGGCAAGTTGACTTGAGAGCACAGTAACTGGGTCACTTTTTACTGTTTATTTCAACAAAAGGATGAGATTGCATTAGCATAGGACAAAGTAAATATTGATTTGAGGACCTAGAGCATATAATAAAACATCAACCTTTCAAACCCTTTTAAAGAAATCCAGTCATAAATAAACTTCGTCTCCACTATATTTTCTTTTTCAGGAAAACAATTGATACATAATTCATCCATAAAGTATCTTCATCATTTTCTTTACTGACTGCTACCCAAATGTCCTAGTCATGCTAACATTATGGCTTATAGATTGCTTTTTCTACCCTTCTAAAAGGGTATAGTGTACCATATACTGCAACACTGTTTTATTTATGGCACAATCTATAAGGGCAACTTTTAATAGATCCACATGAGCTGAGTGCTAAAAGACAGAGATGACAAATGTTAGTATTATTCTAACCATGATAAAAATAAAATCAATAATTGCACTTTTGGAATCAGGAAAAATAACATTGAACTATTCCAGGTCATGTCTTGTCCATTTATCTCCTATATTCCTGTACCAAAAAAAAAAAAATCCCCATAATCAAGCTAAGGATATTGATGTTCTACAACCATAAATAATTAATAAGTCATTTGATTAATCTTTATTTAAGTAGATAAAATACATCACAATTATAGTAGCAATACTTTAGATACACGTGTATTAAAATGCCCTTGTTTT
Organism: Ictidomys tridecemlineatus; assembly: GCF_052094955.1. Classification (NCBI taxonomy): domain Eukaryota; kingdom Metazoa; phylum Chordata; class Mammalia; order Rodentia; family Sciuridae; genus Ictidomys; species Ictidomys tridecemlineatus. The sequence goes on from NC_135477.1 coordinate 225,142,739, forward strand.
GAGGGCCTGCTATGCACTGGGCATTAAGTAAAGTCCAGAAAACATAAGATATCTAAGATAGGATGGTTGTTCCCTAGAAATTTATCAGTGGATATGGCTCAGTGGTTAAGTGTCCCTGAGCGGGTGCAAAAAAAAAAAAAAAAGAAAAAAAAAAGAAAGAAAGAAATTTACAATCTCATGATTGGAGATGATATTTAAACAAATATAAACATATTCTGTAATAGGTGGCCTGTTGCTTTTCTTTTTGTCTCTTAAAAGCCACATCCAGTTAGTCAGAAAATACCATTAGTTTTATCTTTAAAATGTATTCTGCCATTTCTTTCCATTTCTCCTTGTGTCATCTTTTGTCCAAATTACCATCAAGTCCCACCTGGATTACTGGAATAGACTCTCTCTTAGGGTATATTTAATACTGGTTACAGGACCCAAATGACACACCACTTAAAATGTAGCCTGGACCTGCGTCAGAGTTCTTTGCTTCTCTGAGTCACCCAGGAAATGTACTGGAGCAATATTCCCTTGAATAAAATATTCGGTCTCAAGAAGCTACAGAGCCCTACCATATGCTGTGATTCCCTCTTAGTGGTAGAAGGCACAAAATGTAATTTCTTTAATTTAGAAAAAATGTTCTGGTTCGTAGCAGACAATTGGACACCTAAGTACTTTATTAATGTTCAGGTCTGTCAGCACCCTGTGTAGAACATGTCTTAGCAAGACCTCCAATGTGCTTGCTATGTTTTGTTCATCATCTTGTCCAGTTAACATAACATTACCAATATAGTAGATTGATGTGATCCAAAGACTGGACCCTTTTGGACTATATGATGGCAAAGAAAAGAAGATTTAACAACCTTAGAGTACAAGATCTTATATGCATATGCTATTATATATATGCTATTGTCTGCCTCAAATAAATGCCAATTATTTCTAATCTTTAGTCAAATGATTTCCTTCCTGGTAAGGATGGGGGATAAAGCAGATACAATGTGCACAAGGCTATGTTAATATGTTTAAGCAAATATGTCTCATCAGCCACAACATTTCCAATTAAACCTACTATCTGTTTGAGTTTGTGGCAGGCCACTATGAACTACAGAATCCATCTGGTTTTTTGTGGAGTCCAATCTGGTGAATTAAAGAGGTATGTATAATGAGAAATTCTCATACTCAGTGACTTCTGCCTTTCTCTCTGATATGCAATATTATTTTCTATTTACTATCTTGACTGGAGGAGAGATCCTTTTAGAGCTTTCCACCTGGCCTTCTCCATGATGATAACTCAATCCACAGGCCAGACAAATATTAAATTTATTCCAATTATCTATTTGTGAACAAGAAAAATGACCTGCATGTGTCTATGAGGTCAGTATACCCACTGCGACAGACATTAGACAGGACTTCATTTATTACCAGACCCCCAAGAACCCCAACTCTAATGGGATGATACTGTGGGTCCCTAAAGAATTGATATCAACTAATACCTAGCATCCAAAAGTCTTAGAATATAAACACTGTGTATGCTCTTTCTCCCTGTGAACAGTTGTCCATGGAAATGGCTACAGGTCCATTTGGAAAAGAATTAGAAATCCGTATCAGATTCCTCATAACCATCATTTTCTTCAGTGAAAGTATTCCTGTTCTAAAAATTACCTCCAGTCCAGAAACTGGGAAAAGAATTGTGACTTTTTTTCAATAACTTTATTTTATTTATTTATTTTTATGTGGTGCTGAGGATGGAACCCAGTGCCTCATACATGCTAGGTAAGCACTCTCCCAGTGAGCTACAACTACAGCCTCAGAATTGTGACTTTTTATTGTAGTGACTACCATCAAGCCTTTATTTTCTTGGATGGGATAGACTGAGTGATGATAGCTTTTGGGTTGCCTATTTGTCTTGTTCTGCATGTGTTATAAGTGATTAATGTGTCCTCTGTCACTCCACCATTGTCAGCCATCATGATAATTGTGCTCACCTTGCTTCAATGGTCAGGTGCTCCCATGTGGTCTATGTTATTTGGAGATACTGTCATCATGAACCCAGTTCTGTAATGGCTTATGTTACAGTCAACTAAAGCCTGCAGAGAAAAAAAGCTCTACTGAGCTTCTCAAGGATACTCATGACTTTCTCATCAAGGCATTCCTTGATCCCTACAATTATGTTTCTAGGGATTTAAGAAAAAGCAGATTATTCAATAACTATGCAACATTATAAAGGTGCCATTTGTGGTGGCACTGTCCATAATAAGGACTATTTTAAATTAACATAGATGTCAGGAGAATTGGTTTAAGATATAAACAAGCCTTCAGAATAGACATATCTATTGTGATAGATGCTATGCCATGCTCAGACCCAGCCCTTTGGAACTAAGTTGCTTACTCTTCCAATTGCAAAGAAAATTGCCTGCCTGGAATTTAGATGGGTGTCTCTCTCCAGGAATTTTCTTTAGCTAACTAAACTACTGCACCCAACAGTCTATCTCTTCTTGGAGAACAGCTCTCACTCTATGGGTTGATGTGGGAATCAATTTGTAATAACTGGTGAAGAGCTAAAGAGCAGTGCTAGGTCCTGAGCTCCCTCCATAATTGAATGAGAGTTTGATTGTAACTGTGTTGCAACTTAGCTCTTCTCAGTAGCCAATACTGCTTCTCTTACTACTCATGGGTGTTTATAAGGCCATCATTCTCCAACAATTCTCTTGCACAAAGAAATCTTACACTCTAAGGAAAGTGATGTTCTACCCTGTAATTATTGACAAATAGAGATTGTCCCAATATTTGTTCCCTGAGAAAAGAAAGAAATGGATAATGAGCTGATTTTATCTGTTTATCTGATTTTATAAAATATATGTGTGTGTTTATGTACACATATATGTATGTGTACAGTCACACACAGCTATACTTGAACAGAACTATCTAGAAATTCACTAGCCCACATATTGTATTACACCATTCTTGTGACAGCAGGGACAATGAGAATTTTGCTCATTGTTTTATAGCTCAGAACCTGTTATCCTACCTTAGTCATTGTAGGTTCTCAATAGATATCTGTTGATCCAAAATTCAATTAATTAATTAACATATATGCAATGGAATTTTAGATGTTTGTTTTTGTCTACATTGTTCTCAGAATTGTTTCAAGCTGTTATAATGATTATGTAACAAAAAAATCATTATCATTTAAACATACATGCATATATATTTACATTTAGGCATTTCAGTCTTCCTGATCAAAAAGAAATTTTCTTGATGAAGAGGAGAATGCCAAAGAACCATTTATTCATAAGGCATTTGAACATTAAATGACTAGAAAAAGCCCCAAAAGCTCACATAAATCATACATAACATTCTTCAAATTATGTAAGAAGCTAGTCAAAGTAAATGTGAAGAAATAATTGTTTTGGAGAATGTGTTTTATTTTATAATAGAAAATGGGACCTGTTATCTTACCACTATATCAGGAATATATCTAATCTGCACCAGAGATTCATGATACTCTTCTTCTTCACCCCCACCTCCCTAAGCAACAGATAGTTGTTGAAGTTTAAAAGATACCAAACTGCTGTCACTAACTTGAGGTCAAAATTTTATCACCAGTGACATAATTTTATAGCTACATGTTGTTGTGCTCACAAAGGATCTTAGTGTTCCCTATAAATCAATGCATTTTAATAAGACTGTATTTCTTGGAAATATGTGTCTTTCATACTTCAGTGGAAACTTGCACTGAGAATTTTCTGATACAATTACTTACATAATCAAAAATAGTGAAATGAGGAAGAATAGTTAATCCAATATTAGGAGGTTATCAGCAATTTACCATTTTGAAAAAAATTCTTTTGTAATGACATAAAAATAAATTTAAAAAGCAGTAGTATGATTATAAATAATCTTAGTACTCTGAGCAGAAATAGAAACTGACTCATGATGAAACATCTTCAAAAAAAACATTTTAAAAGATTTCCAATTATTCCTAAAAAAAAATCATTAGGAAATCATCTAATAAGAAAGTTAATTTCAGACCAAGACAGTCTTTATTATTTAAGCTCCTTTTTTTTTTTCTGGACATCTTCTTCCATAGCTTTTTATGGACTGACTTGAGTCTTGGCTAGCACCTCTGAAAGTCCAAGCCACCTGGCAAGTATTAAAATCATCTGTAACTCACACTTAATCATCTTGTAGGTTCATATATTAATTTGGTCAAACTCATTTTTGATTAAAACACTTTTAATTAATCCATGTAAGATTAACTACAATATTACCTATTAAATTGGTTCTAAGCTATCACTTTGCAAATCAAGAAGAGCCACTGGTACTCTTGTTGAACTCCGGAAGTCCAGTATCTCACAATCTCACATCCATTCACTCCAACATCTCTCTCTCTCTCTTCTGAAAATAGAGATATGTTTCTCTCCTTTAGAATGTTAATTCTTTTTCCTATTCAAGATCTTCATGGTCCCTTTAATAACTTCGTCTGTAAATATTCCCTCGACTTCCTGTGTCTTCTAATTCTCCCTCTCTACTAATTCCTTTTGCTAAACTTAGTCATGCTTACATAGCTTCCATCCTAGGGAGAAAAGCCCACAGAACCATCTCACCTCCAAATAATACTTTCCTTGCCTTCCTTCCCAAGACACCAATTAAACTTGCTCTTAGCAATTTGTCAACTCTCATTCATTTCTCAGTCACTTCCATCATAACATTAAATTCATTGTTACAATGACTACATAGTCCTCCAAGCCAAAGTGCACTGGTACATTTAAACTTTCCATCTTAGTCACTTTTCTCCCAGCTTCTCTGACTCCACTGCAGTGTCTTCCATAACTTGTGCCAAATGAATTGCAATAACTCACATATTTGATCATAGTTAATGCTCATAGTTAATGCTCATAAGTTTACTTTATTCAGAGCATTAAATTTACATTCTTTAACATGTCACTTATCTAATTTCTTTATCATAATCCCTGGCTGCTCCCTGTAACTGGTTCAAAGGATGGACCTCTTCTTAGGTTACTTCGTACTTCAGAGAGAGTATTGGACTCTTAAATCTTCTCTCAGGAACTAGTATGATGAGGCTCATAGCAAAAGATTTATAGACTATGATGCTACCTCTTCTTTTAGTGTAGAAGAAGGAAAGACTCTCTACTCTGGGGTTCACTCTCCTGTGTCTCCTGTCAACATTAGAGTTTCAGTGCTAGAGAACCAGCATCAGGATTAGGGCATAGGGACAAATGTCAGCGGTACCCACCATGCCAGCATCTAGCTCAGTACTTCTTTTTAAAAGGATTTATTAAATTTACTTTTTATCAAGGTAAAGAACACATAAGATTTATAATCATAATAATTTTCCAGTGTACAGTTTAATAGTATTAATATGTCTCATTATTGTGTAACAAGTCTCTCTAAATTTCTCATCTTGCAAAACTGGAATACTATACCCATTGAAAAACTTCTTATTTCCCTCCCTGTAGTCATTCCTGGCAGCCAACATTTTTCTTTTTGCTTCTATGAGTTTGATCACTGTAGATACCTCATGTAGGGGGGAATCATACAGTATTTGTCTTTCTTGAACTGGTTTGTTTCATTCAGTATAATGTGCTCAAGGTTCATCCATAGAATAGCATGTTAACAGGATTTCCTTCATTTTTACAGGCTGAATAACATTGCATTATATGTATACAACACATTTTCTTTATCCATTTATGCATCAATAGCATTCAAGTGTTTCTGCTCTTAGCTATTGTGAATGACACTGCAACAAACTTGTGTGCTAGCTAGCCCAATTCCTGATTCTCAAGGGATACACAAAGACATTTTGGGTCACATGTGAGCCACCAATTCTCCAGGGTAGAACAGGACTTGAGGTTAAAACCCGGAGTAAAAACAACAATGTGCATTCACTTGGAGTTATTTCTCAGTCTCCTCTTACACCCATACCAGCACTGCTCTTTGCGGGGAAAGGGGAGTCTTCACAGAGATAGCAGAGGGAACCACTCTATGTGCTCATACAGATGCAAAATGCATCATCCCATTTCATCTTTCTTGTGTTTTTTCCCCTGATCAAAATAAATACAATTTTTTACTACAATTTTATGTTGAAGTTGTTAAACAGAAATGCATTGACCATATGGTTACAAAATATCCTAGATTTTGCTATTTTCTTATACATTATTTCATTCTCATTCATGTTCTGATTGACTAGTCTACGTTAGTTTATACAGAGTCCAGTACTTGCTCTCTAAAGTATAAAGCAACTTAAGAAGAGGACCATCCATTGTATCTGCATTGAGTAACCAGGAATGATAATAAAGAAATTAGCAAATGATATGTTAAGGAATGTAAATTTTATGCTCTGGATGAAGTAAGCTTCTAGGAGTCTTTGAGCATTAACTGACCAAATATGTGAGAATCTAAACAAGTAAAAGAGATATTCCTACTCTCAAGAAGCTCCAAATCTAGTAATAAAAATTGAGATATAACCAAATAATTCTAATACAATATGGCCAGTGCATAGAGAAAATAAACACAGAATATTTTGGAGTACTGAAGGGAAGCTCTTTGCCAAGCTCAGGAGATAGGGGAGGGTGACACAAAGCTTTCTGAAGGAGATGGTACATGAGCTAAGGATTATAGCATAAATAAGAAATAGCACCAGGCACCATGGTGCATGCCTGCAATCCTGTGGTTCTAGAGGCTGAGGCAGGAGGATTGAGAGTTCAAAGCCAGCCTCAACAACAGTGAGTTGTTAAGCAACTCAGTGAGACCCTGTCTCTAAATAAAACACAAAATAGAGATAGGGATGTGGTTCAGTGGTCAAGTGCCCATGAGGCCCCCCATCACTGCCAAAAAGAAATAGTAGCTTATAGAAAAGCACCAGCAGAGCAAGGTCTTGAGAGACTTTCAGTAATCAAAAGAATAAAAAATGGACATATGAAAGATTGTTCAGTTTAGGAAGAACCAATTCTTGAGCATAAATGTGAAACAAAAATACAACTTCAAGAACTGAATTGAAAATTAGTTCATGGAGACAACTAAGGGAAATGATCCAAAAGATACATTTTTAAAATATTTTGGGGGGAGTGCATGCAAACAGATGACCAAACCAAACCAATCTAATACATGGAGAACAATCCTTCCTGGGAATAAACAAACAAAAAAACCTTATCAGTGCAAATTAATCAGTGGCATATCCACTTCAACCTCAAAATTATTACTAATTGCAGAGAATACTTTTAAAGATACTTTAAATATTTCTAAAGATAACTCAACCTGATACTCTACACTAACTAACCATTTAAAATGGAGCCTGACTCTCAGAATGTAGCTCAGGGATAGAGCACTTGCCTAGCATGTTCAAGACCTTTGTTAATCTCCAGCAATACAAAAAATAAAGTAAAATAAATAGGGCTTACTTGAGTGAAATGGAATAAAATAAAATTGAACAGAATTATTAAAGTGTTTTCCCAGAGACCATCAGAGAACAAAGAGAGAGTGAAACTTAGTCTAAGGGCAGGAGTCATGTTGGATAAAAGCATGGCGTATAAGATACTTAAGAATATGTATATTAGGGTAATCTTATTGGCAGGAAATGTATTTGATAAGCTAGCAGGTCTTTTCCCTTGGCAATTAACGAGATGCAGCTCTCACTGTGGCTTTGGTAAGGTGTGCAATTGTTCACTGGATGAGAAAGTAGATGATATCATCCAACACCTTGACAATGAAGTGACCATTTCCAGTAATGTTGAGTGTTGTGAAACTGCTGTAACAGACAGTCATTTCCATGTGGTGAATCATCCTAGAAAAATAATTGAAAGACAGGACAGAAATATTCACATGGGCCTGCAAGGGCCTATGTTAAATATGAAATCTAAAATTCCTAGAATTTAAAAAAAAATAATGCCCAAGGTCCAGAAATACTACTTAATGAATTAAGTCTATGACAAAGCTGAGTGGTCACAAAACTGATCAAGGAGCACACTCTTTAGAAAAATAATCTTCTCTCCATTTTTTTTTAATATTTGATTACTTACAGAAAGATGACAATCACTGTTTTTGCTGGCATTAACTATAATGAAAAGTATTGGCACACACACACACACACACATTATATTTAATACCACTGTATGTGTATGGTATGTGTGTGCGAATATATGTGTGATTTGACCAATAGGAAATCTCTCTTTTAAAATGAAATATTTCCTGAGTTTCTTTAAATATCCTTATAGCACTGAAATAAAATTTAAATGAATAATTTGTGTCTCTTTCCTCTTTTGATGTCTGTGTTTTCACATAGTTAGTAAAAAGCTGACCGGAATGTGAGAAGGCAAACCCCGATTGGTACAACTGTAAGCCAGGCCCTCCTAATCTCTCACAGTGGTGTTCCTTTATCATCCTTCATGAACATTTTCAAACTTGCTTCATAGATTTCATCTTCCATCTATAAGCAGTATAGCTGCTTTCAACATTATAGTTGATGACTTTTTCAATACTGTAAACTTGAATTCATTCCCTATTCTCATTAGTATGACCTTTTCTACTCTGGAAACCCATATGTAGGAGGCATACATTATACCTGATCTCACCTGAACACCATCAGGTTCTCAGATGCTGAAGCTGACCCCACTACCACCACCATCCCTGAAAGCAATGGCCAGCCTCTCTCGCATTTCCACTCCTTCTCCTGCCCAGGAACCTTGCTTGTTGACCTCTAGACCTGCATTTTGTCTCTAAACTACTCCCTCCACACTTACCCCTTTGTTCCTCAGTTGGCTTCTGACTTCAGTAGGTTCATTGTTCGTCCTCATTTGTATACCATGGTCACTCTCTTACTAGTAATCAAGACTCTTCAGCCTACTCAAACTTCCTCTGCAGCTGTCCTGCCAATCCTCCGTGTTGGGCACATCTAACCATGTGTTTCCTCTGCTCTTGTTATCCTACTGCCAAATATTACTAGAGAAAGTCAAGAAAGTGCCAGTTGGCTCCTCTACAAATTTATGATATCTAATCTCAACCCCTCCGTACTGCTTAGAAATCAATCCCTTTATTCATTTAACTCTCAATCAAATTCTCCACACTCTTCCAAACTTTCTCCTTTCTCCTGAAACCCTTAAGCCCCCACTTTTTCCTTGCTGTTAGCAAATGACCTCACTTCCCACTTCCCTAAGGACACTGAAGTCATCTGACATGCACTTTTTAAGCTATTCTCATAGACAACTATTATCTGAGAATGATCAGAGGAAGCTCCAGCCAGTGGGTTCCACTAGGGATAGAAAGGAAAGAGATAGTTTGTGTTACTTACATGGGGTTATGGAACACAAAGAGTAAACGTAGAGAATCTGGTCACGGAAAGCAAACTCAAACTGCGTCTCAGTACAAGGGACCACAAATACTGAGAATGAGCTTCCCCAGAGTGAGCTGGTATAGATGAATCCCACGGAAGATGAAGCAAATGCTTGAGACAGTTTTTTTCTAGTACCACTACAGGAGCATGCCTCTGATCAGACTGCTCTGGGTTTATTTAAAAGTTCCTTTAAGTTCATTCTAATGATTCAAGTCGGTCCTACAACTCCTCTTCAGTACTTTATCTTTCATTGCAAGGTGTGTCCATCCTTTTTCTGCATGCTAGAGTCAATCTCCACAACCTGGAGAGTTATTCCAGTTTTATATCATCCTTCTTTTGTTTTCATGTATTTCAATATCTGTTGCACCTTGTTGACCAACTATATTATTTGTCTCAAAAACTCTAACAAGAAGAAACATAAAACTCCCTGAAGTGTTAAAGAATTAATTCACACTAAAAGGAGCCCAGTACAAAAATGTTGAGTAAACATTAGCTGTTACTATTATCATTTACCTCTTCTGGCATAAATCCTGTTCTTCACATTTGTTATGGTTTGAATATGAGGTGTCCCTCAAAACTCAGGAGACAATGTAACAATGATTAGAGGTGACCTAATTAGACTCTGAGGGCTATAACAAAAAAAAAAAAGAGTCACTTAATCCATTTGATGGATTGATAATTTGACAGGACTACTGTACTAGGTGGCAACTGTAGGCAGGCAAGATGTGGCTTGAAGTAGGTCACTGGAGGCATATCTTTCTCTCTGATTCCTGGCTGTCGTAAGCCAAACAGCTTCCTCTGACCTACTTTTCCACCATGATGTTCTACATCACCTTAGACCCAGAGCAATGGACTGAAAATCTGAAACTGCGTCCCAAATAAGCTTTTCTTCATCTATGTTATTCTTATCGGGTATTTTGGTCACAGCAAAGGTGAGTAATATAATATTGTACTTTCTTATTCACTTAGTGACAACTATATCAGCTCAATTATCTATACTAAAAACTTCACCTTCCAATTTCTCCCTACATCCAGTTATGCTTATATTCAGATTCTACAAACCACATCAACATTTACTCTTTCATTTTATTTCCCTTGGCTACTGCCCATGTCCAGCACTCCACTAACTTGAATCTGAATTATTGCAACAGCTCCCTACCGAATTGCTCCCCTTCAGTCTTTACCCGACTCCGTCTTCCCCTTCATGTTGCTTTACTAAACACAGTCAACTTTTAACCCTTTTCAGAATTATTTTCATCCTCAGAACAAAGTGAAATGTTGAATATATTCTAACCAATTTTCTTTCTTAACCTCCTAACATTTTCCTCAGCTGCCTTTCTCCATTGCCAGGGGGAGGAGGGGTTGGGGGGGGGCACTAGAAATAGACCACATGCTTTGAATTCCTCTGTGTGTTTGTTTGTAAAAGCTCCTCTCTGTGCCTCAGTCTCTTATCTACTTCATCTTATTTATCAAACTTCTATTTATATTTTAAGATCCTGCTTAAATAGCATGTAAGTCATCTCTTCCATGATTCTATACCCAGATAAAAATTATGGATAGTTGGATAGATGATTGATAGATAGATAGATAGATAGATAGATAGATAGACGGATGTTATATTAATCTGTTTTTTCATTCCTATGACAAAATACCCAAGAATAAGAACTTTAAAAGGAAAGATTTATTTGGCTCATGGCTTCAGAGGATTCAGTCCATGGCTACCTGGCTCCATTGTTTCTATATCTGTGGTGAAACAGAACATCATGGCAAAATGGTGTGGTAGAGCAAAGCTTCTCACCTTAGGGCTCTGGGAAACAAAAAAAAAAAAAAAATAGTGAAAAGGAAAAAGATAGGGAAAAGATATAGCCACCAAAGGCATACCCCCAAGGACTCATTCCCTTCAAGTAGGTCCAACTTCATACAGCTTCCACCACCTCCCAATAGTCCATTCAATTTATGAATTCCTCAGTGGATTAATACACTGATAATGTTAGAGCCCTCATGATCCAATCACTTCCAAAAAGCCCTACCTCTGAGCATTGCTCCATTGAGAATTAAGCCTTCAACACATGAGCCTTCAAGGGACATTCCAGATTCAAACTATAACAAACACATTAATTATTCTGTCTGGTATCTATTTATGTTCCAATACTTGAGCAAATGGTGAAGTTTTTCAGTTTTGTGCTATGATATTAATTTCTGTATTCCATGTTAATAAAAGTTCCTGAAACATTTTAAGTGTCCTATGAAATTTTATTGAATAAATTAATTCTCCTCCAAGTGCACACTGCCTACCTTCTGTCCCTTTATTAGCTTAGAGAATCTATTGCAGGAGTGTTTTTCAATTAACCCTTTGTTTCCACGCTCACTGCTTTCCTACTTCAGGCCTTTAATCACCATTGGCACAGATAATTGCAAAAGCTACCCATCAGATCACCAGATTAATGTTTTTCCTTCCCTCGAAATTCTCCATGACATATTACTACCAGAGATATTTTCCCTCAGCACAGAGCCTATCATGTTATTCCATTGTTCAAATCCTTGGAAAGAAAAATCCAAAGCCTTTGACACTGCTCTCTATGACTCTACAGTCTTAAATTACCCTCTCCTCTCCACCTCCCACATATACCCTGAACTACTGATTCTTCCTTTAGCCTAGAATACTTATGTTCCAATATGTTGGTGTCTTGTACATCATTCAAAGCCCGATACATACAATCCTGCTTCTATCAAATCTTTTACAAGTCCCCTGGTCAAAAATATTCTCTTGTTGCTGGGAGCCTAGAGGCTCCAGAAGCAGAAGCAGGAAGATCGCAAGTTCATAGCCAGTCTCAGCAAATTAGAGAGGCACTAAGCAACTTAGGGTGACCACATCGCAAAATAAAATATGAAGAAGACTAGGGATGTGGCTCAGTGGTTAGCTTCCCCTGGGTTCAATCCCTGGTACCAAAAAACAAAAATCAAAAACAAAACTCTTATCTTGTTTTCCCAAAACTTACTTAGTTAAAGCCTTGCCTTTTTTTTTTCTTTTTTCTTTTCTTTTTTAAATTTTTTTTACACATCACATTTTCCCTCCACTATCAGTATGTTTTTCATACTGTAGAACTATACCAACGCTTAAGAGATTCTCCCTCCTGGAAGACAAATTATAAAAGGGTGGACTTTCCAAACAGAATTTATTCCAGGTGCATTATGAAAATGGTGGCACCTCTTCTTCTGGGTGGATTTGTTCCAACCAGCAAACATGAAGGGAGCCAGAGTTCAGTCTCCCATTTTCCCCTCGCCCAGTTGCCTTGGCAAGAAAGCAAATCACACACCTCTACATGACCCTTGTGCAGCCATCCCATTGAAGGCAATGAGCAGAAGTTTGGCATTTGTGTTGTGCAATTATGTACAAGGGTAAAGGGCACTGAGGGTGGGGGGTGACCCTTCTCTCCCACTTCCCCACAGAGTTACTTCCATTGGCAAATCATTCTAGGCCTCCTCCTGGCCCCTCACCTGCAGCTCCAGGAGTGTATGTGAAGGTAAAGTATCCAATTGGTGAGCTCCAAAAAAGACATGCTCTGCTTGGTGACTTGTAGATTATTTCTTGCCATCCATTTGCCTGCACCTGATGTGCATCTAGTGTGTACCGTTAGGCCAGAAGCAATGTGGGATAGTCTCTAACATCTTCTCAATGATACACACTCCCAAAGACTGTATTTTGAAGGAGAGTAAGTTTAATTCAATATTGCTATCATATCAGTTAAGTCTATATGTAAACATATACCACAATCTTGGGGTTTTTTTAATTGATATCAGTAAAATCAAAGTACTTGATATCTTTCATTCTGATCCCTATTTCTAGTTCTTATTTTGCACCAAATTCAAGGAAAAGGAAGAAAGTAACTAGTATTTAACTCCATGAAGCACCAACAGAAGGAATTAAGGAATGAGTAGACAGTAAATAAAGAACAAAAGGATGAATAGTTTTAAAAATTATTTTGGATATAAAAAGAAAAAAATAGTTAAAAACCCACAGTGGGATCTTAATAATGCAATGATCAGTTAATGAAAAAAAAATTTAAAAGAAACTCAGAATGAGATCAGGTTTTGAAAACAGAATTAAAGGCAGAAATGTGCTATTGCTCAGTATAGTAGAAATTATCAGGAGAAAATAAATTTCATTCAGTTCTATTAAAATAAGAATGAGAAAGTGGAGAAGATAACTCTCAGCCCTCATAAAAGACCAGGCAAAAACAAGTACCATCATTAAGTTTATTTTGCAAAGAAGGAAACTGAGTCACATATAGGGTAGGTAGCTGTTGCTATTTTTAATAGCGCATCTCAGGTGCTTTAGTCAACTTTTTTGCTGCTTCAAACAAAAGACCTGACAAGAAAAATTTTAGAAGAGGAAAAGTTTATTTGGGGGCTCACAGTTTCAGAGGTCTTAGTCCATAGACAATCAGCTCAATTCCTCAGGACCAAAGGTGAGACTAAACATCATGGCAGAGCAGTGTGATGGAGGAAACAGCTGGGAACATGGCACCAGGAAGCAGAGAGGGAGCTCTGCTCAATAAGGACAATATAAACCCCAAAGGCATGTCCTCCAGCCACACTTTACCTGCCTACAGTTAAATCAAGTTAATCCCTATCAGGGTATTAATGTACTTTCATAACCCAATTATTTCATCTCTAAACTTTCTTGCATTGTCTCACACACGAGCTTCTGGGGGACACCTAATATGTAAACCATAACATCAGGGTACACATTAAAATGAAGGGGAGGTAGATAAGGGATCTCATGATGGAAAGTGAAAGAAATTATTATTTAAAAAAAAAAGAATAGGGGAAGTTTAAAACTCAACCTGTGAAGCTTATGTATGTTCAATTACAAACCACTGAATGTGGCTCTATGTTTAAAACTCCCTAGGTGGCAATTGAAAACAGAGATTCTTGTTCTCTACACCCCATAATTCTAAGTCAGGGGACCTGATGTGGGCAGCTAAAAATCCATACTTTTTATCAAATGCTTAAAGCATTTGTATGCAGACGAGGCTTGAGAGTTTAGCAATCCTAATTCGCTCTTTTCATCACAAGATTCCTTGTTTACCAAATTAGAATTACTCCCATCTTTACACCTCATAACATAAAATTCCCTACTTACCTTAAAGATGTTTCATAGTCTGGTTTCACCTGACCTAGCCAACCTCATCATGCAACAATTTTAACACAAACCATTTTGTAGGCAGGAAGTTCCCTCAGCATGCAACCAGAGATTTCTTCCCCTACTCTACACCTAGCAACCTCCTGTATATTCTTTAAATTCAAGTATAATTAACACGGCTTGTCCAAAGTCTCCCAGCTCACTCTGTTTATGATTTGTGTCTCAGCATGTTCTGGATCACAAACATGGGTCTCCTCTATACAGTTTACTTACAACATACTTCTTTGTTTGCAAGTCACTTCCTATAATGCTTATGGGTCCGTAGTGGTTACTCACAAATAAATATTGGGATAGAAAAAGAGTCGGGGGAGATCTGTTTTTAATAACTCACATAGTTAAAATGCCAGGTACACCAGCAATTCTCTCCTTGGTATTAGCTTTACTCCTAGGTAGACCCTTTCAGGTTGTGCCTCATACTTACTTCTATCTGGCTAAGTCACCCTCGTAGAGTTCTTTCTGTACTCGGGAGAAAATAGTCTACAAATTACATTTTTAGAATCCCCATGGAGCTGGGATAATAGTCACTGCCCAAAATGGATGAAAACTAAAAGCCAGTCCTGAGCAAGTATTACCTCATCTTTTAGGGTTGTCTATTTTTAGCCTAAGTTTTGCTCCCAGAGATAGAGGTGAATAACTTTGTCATCCATTTCTCCATACGAAATGTGCATCTGACCTTCTCCCTTTACTTACTCATCAGATTGGCATTTTTGGTTTCAATCCCTTTCAGCTGTTCTAACCCCTTTAAAGATTCTCAGAAATTCAAGGACACTTCCTCAATGAGATTCTGTGTATGAACCTACTCCCACAAAGTATCTGGGAAAAGAAATCCATGCCATAGAATGCAAACTTACCAAAATAATGCACAGTGGTTAATTGCTCTTTTGTGAATTATCTCTTTTGCAATTTTCCAGTAGCTTTTGTGAAATAGAATAAGTGTTTCTATGGCCCCAAACATCTATAGAATAGGTTTATTTACATTTCAATCAAAATTTGGTCTCACACATATCATGTTACAAATTAAAAGTTAAAAATAGAAGAAAGAAAGGAAAGGAAGAGAGCTTTTCTTCTTCCCAGTTGTTGTTGCTGAAATCACTGCCACACTCATTGGCCAAGGTTAGGCATGTGTCCTTTAATAGAGCAAGTGGTAAACTTTGCCCCATGCAAAAGATTGACATGAAAAGGGACGATTGCTCAAAGGAAAATTGATTTGCAACAAGGGAATAGTCACTTGGAATGAAAAAGTAACTGATATCCATGTCTCCAGATTAGAACTCTAGTGTTCAAAAAAGAAAATCAGAATTAGAAGCAAATAAAGAAGTCAATGCTTTAAAAAATAGTCAAAAGGAATCAAAAGAAAATGAGATAGCTTGTAGAGAGCTTGATATTGAAACCTATGTACTGGGTGAACAGTATAGAATAGAAATATTTCTTAGGTATGCCCCCAGGTTATTCAAAGTAAAAGACACTTCTATTAGTGCATATTTAGGAGAATGAATATGAGAAAGCTACCAAAAGTAGTCTGGAATTGGACTCAGACTTTAAACCCACCTTGTCTGAAATTCTCCTGACAGAAACATTAGGAATAAAGCAACTAAAATTGAGTATGAAAACCTGCTACATTAATGCTACACAATTTAAACCTGACTTGAACAAGCATGTCGGTTATCCATATGAAATTACTTGGTAACAAAATCTCTATGATGGCTTAAGCCTTTCAAGAATATATGCAATCTAAGAAAAAGCCCTATCACCTATTCAAGATATTTTCCAAAATCCTAAAAAGGTAAGGTTGTAGAAGTAAATATGTGTGCATTACAGTACTTCTTGACTTGGAGTAGGAAACATTATATGATAGGAACAGAAGTTAAATGAGAATATAGTAAGGCCCACTCCATCAGTGTTTTATACAGTACATTAACTGGTACTGTATAAAACTGGATGGAATTTATGAATGTTTCCTCTGCAGGACTTGATCAGCAACAAGGGGAAAGTCCTTTTAAATGTCTGTCAACAATACTATCTTTTAAACTAAAGGCAGAAAAGGACTTTTTTTTTAATTTTTACTGGTAATGCCCTCTGTACAGTCTCTAGAGATCAGGTATTCTGAAAAGAAAAAGGGTAAGAAATTCCCTTGATTTTAAAAAAAAAAACCTAGAGTGTGAATTTAACAATGATAATGATATTGAAAGATGAAATTTCCTTATGTGAGGTTTAACAGAAGTATTCCAATAGAAGTATTCTAATTGGAGGAATGGAACCACCATTTGACCCAGTTATTCCACTTCTCAGTATAGATATATCCAAAGGAGTTAAAATCAGCATATTACAGTGACACAGCCACATCAATGTATAAGCAGCTCAATTCACAACAGCTAAGCTGGAACCAACCCATATGCCCATCAACAAACAGATGAATGGATAAAGAAATTGTGATATATATACACAATGGAATGTTACTTAGTCAGAAAGAAGAATAACTTTATGACCTTCACTAGTAAATAGATGGATCTGGAGACTATCATGCTAAGTGAAATAAGCCAAACTCAAGACCTCTGATATGTAGATGCTAGCACACAACAAGGTTGGGGAAGAATAGAAATTCTGTGTATTACACAAAGGGGAATAATGGGAAGGGTGGGGGAATAGGAACAGAAAGAACAGTGGGATGAATCTGACATAATTTTCCTATGTACATATATGAATATATCACAATGAATCTCAACATTGTATACATCCACAAGACTTGGATCCTAATTAGAATAGGATATATTCTATGTTTGTATAAACACATCAAAATAGATTCTACTGCCATATCTAAAAAGAGAACAAATAAAAAATTCTAGCTGGATGAAATTCACAGTTGATCAAACTTTGTGCTTAATATTCACTGGTGTTTACACTGATATACACAAGTTCTGATCACCAGTGTTTTCTCTTGGATGAACCAGTAGTGCAACTTGTATTTTTTTTCCAAGAACATTAAATTTAGTTTCATTACTAGATAAATGAAAACAAGAAAAGAAAAGCCTAGATTTCTTTAAAGTTTTACTTTTTAGTGAAATAGTGAGCCTAATTTCCTAAAGCAGGCTAGGGAATACCTGATAGGCAAGATTCATGCAAGATGGGCCAACACTGGGCATCCAGTTGTGATCTCATTTTCATGAAAGTTTTCAGAGCTATACTTTGACATTATTTTTAAATGAGACTAAACAAATATTTCCAGAAACAAACTGCTAAAATTGAAAAAAAAATGTTTTTCCTACAACTTTAAAGGAACTTGTCATTACCAGACGATATTACATATCACACAATTATAAATCAATATGTTTAAAATAATTTGTTAATTATTATTTTGTGAATTATCTGGTCATAGTTCCTTGAATTGAGGAGGTTATAACTTATGATGTGTCAACTTTTGATACCTACTTTAATTTTTGCAACCTTGTGTTGTCTTTTTTTAATTAAACTCCAGATCTTCCGATCCAGGTCTCTGCAGTGATTTGAAGAGGTTGAACTTACACACAGTAATAGAGAAAAGCTCTTTGCAGCTTTGCATGAAGAGAAGAAGGCAAAGTGCCCCCAGAACATTTGGTCCCACCGCAAAGTCAGGCACCCTGTCACTGTGGGGGTAGACTTTTCTGATCACAAGTGGAAAGAGACACATGCGGAAGAGAAGAGGAGAAAGCTGTCAGAAAAGCCTTGCAGGTTCTTCTTTGCCAGCAGCCATAGTATTAACAGCCAATATTTCTTAGAAAGCCTGTGTCTCTAAATCTGAAATCAAAATGGTTACATGTTCTGAATTTTCTGGGGCAATCTTAACTTCAAATATTAAATTATGTATCCTCATCTGAAGTTCAACTGTATGTTTTATATACACACACACACACACACACAAACACACACAGAGACACACACGTCATCTTTTGCAGAAAAAAAAAAGAGGAATAAGAGGAACAAAGGATTTTTTCCTTTCTCCGGTTTCAGAGCACATCTGGAGGTGTGTTCTGGAGCCGGACCAGGGGAGAAGGACAGATGTTTGGGCTCTGTTCCCTCTTATAGATCACAGTATGAAAGGTGGAACTTTTCAGGGAACAGCGAGGAGCCAGGGGCAAGGGAAATCTCTTATTTATACATATATGAGCTCAAATGGCTTGGCAGTATATACATAGTTTCACTTTGATAGCAGAATAACCTTTCAAGAATTCTGAAATATAAATAAGGAATCAAATAAAAATGATATAGCTCCCATTAAATAAAAGCAGAGTGTGCAGCAATGTAACACAAAGCATTGCTTCTAAGGGTCTGATGACAAATCACTCACGCCCTGCTCTTAAGAATTATCTCAGATCTGGAGCCCCACACCAGAATTATATATTATATTGCACATTTATTTACCAGTTAGGATAATGTGGGGTTGATCTCTCTGAAACAGCTGTCCATTTTGTGCCTTCATATTTTAATGTGTCTTCAAGACACAGCCAACCAACCAGCTTCAGACTTCTATTGGCAGGACAGCATCATAACTTAGTTTAACATTTCCTCTAGTGGTGTTTTTTCTCTGCAGTTGATGTGCATGTCAAATAAAGTCTGTCAAAGCTGTTTCTCATAACATAAATTCCAGATGTTTTTGGCTTCCCAAAAGGAAGATGTAATAGGTTTGCTTTTACTAATACACTTAGATAATGAAAATAGAAGTATGGCTATAAAGTCCTTTTATATGCTTTTCATGCTGAAGTATGTAAGCCATAATATGTGTTCCTCTTCTTCCTAAATGAAGTCTATTTGTGGGGAGTGGGGGGGGGAGATTTAAAGAGAGAAGAAAATGGAATTGGTATTAGGCCAAGCTAAAGCATAACTAGTTTTGATGAAAATAGTCAATGGATAAAATATACTGTAAGTTTAGACTTTATATTGTCTTCATTCATTCTATATTCAGGAGTCATTTATTAAGCATCTATTTTGTACTCAGCCCTATGTGATAAGTGAAAGGCAAAGCAAATAATTCTGTAAGAGAAGTTTTTATCATGAAAAAATAGTGAAATATTCAAAAGCAACACATAAAAAGTAGGCATCTCTAACTAAAATCTGAGTAATTAAAAAAAAAAGCAGAAAAGAGTACACACTTGGTATAGGTTCATTAAGTGAAGTACTAAGGCAGACACCCTCAGCATGTGGATGTTGGACCAGCAATCACAACATCACATAGGAACTTGTTAGGTGCACCCCAGATCTATGAATTAGAAACTCTAGGGGTGAAGCCTAGAAGTATGCACTTTAACAAACCCTCCAGGTCATTCTGATGCACACTGGAGTTTGAGAACAACCATAGAGAGAAACTCATCATGAAGACGCTCACTCACTGGGATCTGAGACATGCCAATTGTGTCTGTGTGAATGTCTAATGTGTCTGAAAGCCAGGGTCTTCACCAAAATAATTCCCATAATAGCTCTTAGTGCCAGCATCCTGTCATTTAAGTCTTTTGTCCCGAGCAAATCGGTAAAGAAGAAATCAACGTTGGGCAAGGTCAGCCCAGAATATTTTCTTTTCCCTCATCAGTAAGCCATGAAGTTGAAGGACATGTTGCTTCCTGCTGCTACAGAATTCTAATCAGTGACTGATGTAAGTATAAACTGGCCTAACTGTGGCTTTTAGTGTCTCTGGGAAGGTTTCAAGACAGCCCGTGATGTGTTTACTGAAGTCATTTGGGTTGTATCAAAATGCGTCATGTTCAAATTATGAGGACTTCAACCCAAATGGAGAGTCTCCTTCTTGTCCTCTCTCAGGCTGACATACTTGCATTTCTTCTTTCTGCTTGGGATATTATTTAACTCTAATATACTTTTTTCATGGAATGCTGAAGATATATACACTTTGGGCATTTTTTAAATGCGTGAACTTGAGATATTTCAGATTTATCATATTATGAACTAGAGATCTTTCAATTTTCTCAAACCACTTGGTGATAAATGCTGTGTAATATAGAAAGGTTTTGTTTATTTTTTTTTCTTGTTTTGGTTTTTTGTTTGTTTGTTTGTTTTGGTTTTGTTTTGTTTTGTTGATGACCTAGTAATTCTCAGTCATAGAAAATGGTAGCCTCCTGGAGACTTTGGCAAATGTCTGCAGATAGTTTTAGTTATCACAGCTGAAGGTAGTACCACTGAGATCTAGTGCATAGAAACCAAAGATGCCACCAAATATCCTAAAAACAAAGAGCACTACCCAGTGATTCTCTGCCCCAAATCTGAATAGCATGGAGATAGAGAAACCCCACTTATGTGGATTCCACTCTGTATGAAAGAGAAAGTAAAACAACCAAAGAAGGGTAGGATTTAGCATCTTGAGTGCATCCTGATTTTGCATGGGTTTCCTCTGGGAGAACAGTGTTGGTTTTATTATGTCTAGGAATCGTCCCTTTAAACATCCTTTCTCCTATAGAAATGAAAGCAAAAGGGAAAACAAGGAGAGAATCGCTATGCACCTGTGGAAGGATTCAGCAGAGAAAATGAGTCATAGAAATGTAAGTTACAGGATTCTTGAATTACCAATTCCTTAGAGCTCCTCTGTTCTTTGGCCACTGCCCCATTATATCGTGCTATACGCTAAGAACTGAGCTGAGGTGTCTAGCTGAACTCCCCTGCCTGCTCTGGCGATGGCATTCTTCTGATCTCGCTTCTGCCTCTCTGCTTCTGTTCCTTCCATCCCCGCACCTCAATTTTCTCTTGTTGCCATTGTGTTCTTATTATTCATCCTCTTCGTCACCTCCGTTGGCTTCCTTCCCATTTCCTTCCTCTCTCCTGTCTGCCCTTTTCCCAAGTTCCACCACACCCTCAATGCCCTCTCCTCCCTCTCCACTTCCTACTTCTTTGGACTTGTGTACTGTGGAAAAGTACATCCCTTCTGCAGAGCACCATGTACTCACAGTCACTCAGAAGTCAAGATGAGTTTAATCTGATTCTGGTTTTGAAAATTCTCTACTTTCTCTCCCAGTCCAAGTAAACTACAAGGTTCCTGGTCTTGTATACAGAGGGAAAAGCAATTTGGAGCCTGGCATTAAACTCATACTCCTTTTTAGAAAAAATGGGGAAATAGGTGAGTGCATCTCACTGAACCCTACTTATTCTGATCCCCAAGCCAAGAAAACATAGTTTTAGATTAAAAGGAAATCAGCTGCTCACTTGTTATCTATCAGCAGCAGTGGAAAGGAAGAGCATCAGGCATGCACAATAACAATTAGTTGATGTTCAGTGAAATAATTGGTCTCCATTTATTTGGCTGATTTCTTCTTTATCTTTGTCCCAGCAAAGTTCCATTCTGTTTAGTTTATTTGTGCACTACACTGTATACACATTTAGGATTAGGCTATGACAAACACAGATGAAAAGATCAATGACTATTTAATTACCAGGACACTGTATGACATGGCATATATTAGGTTTGCAGTGAGTCCTGTCTTTGGTTGCACTGAATTTCATATGTTCCATTTTTATAGAGCATGCTGCTCACAGTGACAAAGAATTATCTGATATGCTATGTTCTGAATATGAATATTAACTATACTAGCTTTTATTTGCTCTGGTCATGAAGATTTAATAATTTAACAATAGGTCATTGGAGTTCTGTTGTGTCATCAAATAATTATGATATTTATGTTTTATCAGGAGCCAACCCACCCTAGTATTCTAAATTCCACTTATTGTCCTTTAGCCTAATGCTTACTGTTACCCTTTCTCGACATGTTTTCCCATCATGAAAATTAACCCACTCTATATCTTTCTGGAAAGAAAATAAACTGCTCCCTTGCCAAGCCTTTCATTATGCTGCATCTTTCCTTCATGAATTGTGATCTAACAGTAGACCAGCAAAAAGCCCAAGCCTTTGAAGTGTTGTGCTAATTTGATTAATACGTAGTTACATCCTGTTATGATGCACTTTGCCTTATGCATTTTAAATGGAAAATGCAGAGTGGATTACATTTGTGTTAAAAACACAGCATACTAAATGAACAGCACTGAAAGCAGTCTATAATAACAAGCTCTGCAACCACTTTAAACATGCAAAAGGTTATTGTTTGTAGGTTAATGATAATTATATGAAAATACATGTTTTTACAACAATTAAGATGTCAATAAAAATACTAGTGAGGTTAATACTGTTTCACTTAAAAATATTTACTTTGCCAGTATTTGAAATCATTCTACATATATCCTAAAAGAATTGTCAAAGTTAGGTACATATGCATTTATACATGCATATAAGCAGTCCATAAAATCTGTAGGAAAAAAAAATGTGTCCAAATCACTCCTAAGATACTATTGAATCAAAGACTACTTTCCTAAAAGGAGGTACATGTTTTCATGCTTATTACTGGAAGGAAACAATCAAATTGCCAGAATTACTAGAAATAATTAAGTTACTTTTGTATATATCTTACTTACTAAGATTCAGGGGCTCAGGTATGTTGATGAAAGGAAGAGAATAAATCCTATAGCCTGGAATATCCAAAGTTCATTTTGTCTCAACCTGATATTCATCTCTAAAGCACTATAAAGTATCAAGATACTGCATTTTTTAAGTAGATGCTAATGATCTCAAAGATGTATAAAAGGTATCTTTGTAATAGGGTATACAGTTTCTTATACCTCCATTTTTAGAAATACATGCACAACTATATTTCCATTAGAAATATACATTTTGATGGTTACAAAACATTTATTCCTTCCATTTAACTTTTTAAAATTACTAATTATGGTTTACAGTCATCTTCAAAGGCTTAAAATAGTTTAATCTCTTTAAATATTTTTAACACATTCTAAATCTATTTATTTTCCTCGAATGACAACCATATTGAATCCTGCACCCAAATCTATTGAATAACCCCTTTGTCAGTTGATTAAAATTCATGACTGTTCTCTATTGGATCAGAAACTCCTAAGGAGCTAACAAAAAACAGCAAGCAAATTTGCAACCTAATAACCCCTGTATATTTATCACCTTGGGTCAGTTCAGAAAAAAGAAAATCAGCACCCACCCTTTTCTTAAAATGAAAACAATTGCTATATTTAAATCTAAATGTGACTATGGAAAACTTTATGTCAGTGTACTTTCATCTTATTTGTAAAGTCAGGTACAAAAGAATCTCTGAGGTAAAAAGTTCTTCCACCATTTCAGAGGTTGAAGCAGGATCTTTCTCCATATTCAAACGTGAAATATTTGATCAAGATGAAATAGCACCAGAGTGTAGTGAAGTTTATAAGGCACCATTCAGTGTCTGTGCCCACTTCTTTTGCTAAAATCAGTTTTGTAGCTTTAGAGAAAGATTTAATTTTTCTAAACCTGAGAATCAATTTTGTGTATTAACCATTATTTTATGATGTTCTTCAAATGGAAAAAAAATTGCTTTACTTACTGAGGTACAACTTAATAAATGACCTATCTTTAATACTCTGATAATTTAGTATTTGGCAATATCATTATGAATCTAATTTCATGATCACATTCTTTCCCCAAGGGTAAAAAAAATCAAATATTTGTTGCAAGAATTGACAGTTTATCCATTGTAGGCAGTGAGATTTGATACAAGGTTAGACTGATTCTTGGCCTACCAAAGCTCAAGAAAGAACATAGCTAATATTCTAAGTAATGTAGGAAGAGAATGGAAGAAAGAAGATAATTCTGAGGGCTGAGATGAAAGTATCAATATGGTAAGAGCCAAACTATATTTAGTTGAGAAACATTAAGTCTGTCCAGTCAATAAAGACACAACTTGTACTGTGTTACATGTTCTTGATGATGTTTCACCTCTTGTGTAGACATGCTAGGTAATAGATTGGACATCTTTCTAATGTCCCATACTGTCTCATCTATAAAATATGATATCTGAACTCAGTCATTTTTGCATAAAGCATCACATAATACAGTGTCTAGTACATAGTGGCATTCAATAAAAATTTACTATTTAAGTAAGACTTAACTCCTATATGTTTTTTCAAAAAATAAATGCTATCATTTTACCTCATGCCAAATGATCTCTGAAATTATCTCTAAGACAATAAGAATTGCCAGAAGACTGCTTATGAAAACTTGTAAGTTTGTGGGGATAGACTGGTTTATAAAGGGGTGGGGAAGCATTAATTGATAAGTAATTTCCCAACTCTGCCCATGCCACCCAAACCATAGCAGCTTCATAAAACCACAGCTTAAATCTAAGTGATCTTCTTCATTATAAATTAGAACTTATGGTATGGAACCGAAGACAGAGACATACTACATAAATAGAGTCATCTCACACTAGACAAAAGCGCCATAAACATCCATTGGAGAAACACAGTGTCTTCAACAAATGGTGCTGGGAAAATTGGAAATCCATATGCAGTGAATTAAAATTGACCCCCTATATCTCACCTTGCACAAAACTCAACTCAAAGTGGATTAAGGACCTAGGCATTAGACCAGAAACCCTATGCCTACTAGAAGAAAAAGTAGGCCCAACTCCATTATGTTGGCTCAGGAACAAACTTTCTCAATAAGACTCCTAAAGCACAAGAAGTAAAATCAAAAATCAGTAAATGGGATGGCATCAAACTAAGAAGCTTCATAGGAAAGGAAACAAATCAAGAACATGAACAGAGAGCCTACAGAATGGAAGAAAATTTATCACCTGCACCTCAGATAGAGCATTAAATCTTCTGGATATACAAAGAACTCAAAAAACGTAATGCCAAAAATACACATAAGCCAATCAATAAATGGACAAAGGAACTGAACAGACACTTCACAGAAAAAATACAAATGGTCAAAGAATATACAAAAAAAAAGCAATGTTCATCATCTCTACCAATTAGAGAAATGGCAAATTAAAACTACATGAGATTCCATCTCTCTCCTGTCAGAATGGCAATCGTCAAGAATACAAGTATCAATAAATGTTGACAAGGATGTGAAAAAAAAAGGTACCATTCATACATTGCTAGTGGAACTGCAAATTGGTGCAAGCACTATGGAAAGCAGAATGGAGATTCCTCAGAAAACTTGTAAGGAAATCACCATTTGACCCAGCTATCCCACTTCTCAACATATACTGAAAGGACTTAAAATCAGCATACGACACTGATGAAGCCCCATCAATGTCTATAGCAGCTCAATTCACAATAGCCAAACTATGGAACCAAACTAGGCACCCTTCAACAGATTGGCAGACAAAGAAAATGTAGTATAAATACACAATGAAATATTACTCAGCCATAATAATGAAATTATGTCATTTGCCAGTAAATGGATGGATCTGTAGAATATAACGCTAAGTCAAATAAGCCAATCCAAAAAAAAAAAAAGCCAAATGTTCTATCTGATATGTGGATGCTAACACACAATAAAGAAGCATAGGGAGGGGAAGTTCATTGGAATAGACAAAGGGGAAGGGGGAGATGAAAATAAGAAAGACAATAGAATGAATTGGACATAACTTTCCTGTGCTTATATATGAATACACAACCAGTGTAACTCCACAGCATGCAGAACCACAAGAATGGGGTCATAATTGTAATCATTGCACTTCATATATGTATAATATGTCAAAATACACCCTACTGTCATGTATATCTAAAAACAACAAATAAAAATAAATAAATTTTAATTCAGTTAGGTTGAAGGTGAATACTGAACTAGAGTTTTACTGTCTGGAATATTGACTTGATTCAAATTGTTGCTGTCTAACAGAAAAACAAAGCAGGCTACATATCTAATTTAAAAACTCTAGTCATTTCATTTTAAAAAATAAAAGTGACATGTGAAATTATATAATCACATTTTATTTAGTCTAATATATCCAAATATATGGTTTCAATATGTAACCATCATAAAATTATTAATCAGATATTTCACATTATTTTTATTCAAAGTCCTCAAGATGCAGTGTGCATTTCACACTTACATCACACCTCGATTTAGACTAGCCACATTCCAAATGCTCAGGAGCCACATGTAGCTAGTACCTCTCATTTTGGACAGTGCAGTTCTAAACCATTATGCTCAGGAGGACTTTGGAGGTGAACCAGGACTGATATACTACCCGTCGGATAGAAGTAATACTTCAAATTTTAAAATTTTAAAAGCAAACTTTGAGTTAGTTATTGAAAGACAGAAAGTCCTTGTCAACATTAGGAGATTACGTCCTCTCTGTCTGACACTCATGTCCTTTCCAAATTTCCTATTGATTACTTCGCCAGCATGAGACAGGCAGGAAACAGGAATATCCTCTCATGGATGTGGTTGCCATCTTGACTGGTGTGGTTAGCACTAAATCCATTAGCATTAATACGCTCCATAAGAAGCTTTGGATAAGTAGCTTTAGAACTCTGGATGACCAACAAAGAAATAGATTTTCTTGGGGGAGGGTGACATTAAAAGAGAGGACAGGAAGGAGATGGAGATGCTGAGTCACAATACACAAAATTGTTCTTGAAAAAAATAAAGGGATCTAGTGCTAGTAGGAGTTGTTGCCAGGTTTTAGAGAGCCCTGTCTTCTTGTTGGCCGCATTTTCTTTCTTCCACCCTTTCTACCTGTGTTAGACCCATTCAGCATGTGACAGTCATCAGAGACTAATGAGCCATGTTTAAGCTGGGTGGGACGAATGAGCCAAAAGTAATGCCAAATTAGGGTCTTAGCTGGTCACAGAGGTCCTCCAGGACAAAATCAGTTCAAATCCCAAATTTGTTTCTCAAATCTTTATATGCATATGAATCATCTAGAGAATCATTAAAATGGGGATTCTGACTCAGGGAATTTGGGGGATGGGCAGAGACTGAAAAGACTGGGAAGGAAATTTACCCTCCCAGATGATGCCTGTGTTGTGAGTCCTGGCTAGGATTATACACTGAACAACAAAGCCTAATATTAGTGCTTTTTTCTTCTTTTTTTTTTGACATTTTTTTAATTGTACATAGACACAATATCTTTATTTTTATTTTTTTAATTTTTTTATGCAGTGCTGAGGATCAAACCTAGGGACTCACACATGCAAGGCAAGCACTCTACCACTGAGCCCAGCCCCAATATTAGTGCTTTTTAACCCTCTCTGCACCTAGCACTGACTGCAAAACTTAAAAAAAAACTTCCTCTTTCCCCAATTAATTAAACCAGAAAGGGAGTGGGGATGCAGATAGTAAGTGAAACAAGTATTAAAACTTTATAAATGCCCACAGAAGGTTAGAATGAGCAACCATTGTTAAGACCCACTGAGCTATTCTAATGCTAGTTAAATCAAATGACCTTCATTTATCTGCCCATTCCACCAGCTGCCACCTCTTCATAACAAGCTGCTAAATCTCCCTTCCTATCCTCTGGTGCTCTGTGTGCTTTTTTTTCCCTATTAAAACTTTATCCCTCTACCTGGTTTTCAGTCCAATTCAATCACATAAGTACTGGTTGATGACCTGATAAGTGCTAAATAGTCGTCAGGAGAACCAAAATCCCTACATTCTAGGAAATTTGGATCTCATTGAGAGAATTTAGAATATTCTTGTAAAGTAAGACAATTTATTTTACTTACTTACAACCAAAAAAAAAAAAAGTGTTGTCAAGTTTCCAGGAAATAATATTCTTTAGTTTGAAAAGCTTTTTAAACCTGGTGGAATTTGAGGTCAGAAAATGCCACTGAGAACATTTAAAATCTATTCAGAAATTTTGAAATCTGTAGTATATTATTATTGACTACAGCCACTATAGTGTACAATACATCTCTAAAATCTATTTCTTATGTCTATTTAAAAGTTCATGCCCTTTGAGGATATTTCCATTCTCTATCACCATCACCATCCCACAGTCCTTATAATAACCACCATTCTGCCATTGTTCATTCTAAAAATTTGGCATTTTTAGATCCAAAATATAAATAATAGCATGCATATTTGTTCTTCTGTGCCTTATTTATTTCACTTAGCAGAATGTCCTCTGGTTTCACCCTCACCCATTGTTGTGCATGATGGAATTTTCTTCTTTTTTTTTAGGGCTAAATAGTATCTCATAGAAGCACCTAAGTTAATTGGCTGGATTCAATCATTTCACATGTAAATATTTATCAAAAAATCATATTGTACCACATAATTATGTCCTATTATTTGTCAATTAAATTTTTATAAAAAAGAAAAATTCAGTTGAGCCTCGAAAAGCTCTAACCGAATTCACATTAGGACATCTCAACAATTAAAGGATTTTTAAAATAAGATCTGGGAGATGAGTATGTAGGGAGTTTAGAACACAAAAGGGAATGCATAAGGAGTGACCAAGTGAACAAACTGAACCATTTAAAAGCATGGATAGCATGCAAGTACCAGTTTGTTGGAATGAACCCAACTATCATGTATAACTATCATGTATAACTCTAACTAAAGCTCTAATTATATATATGGATGACAGGAACAATTCCAAAACATGAGAATCCTTGAATCCTGTATCTTTTTCCTCCACTAAGATATAAATGAATGCAGTCAATTGCTTCTGGATTCTTCTACCTTTCCAGAAACTAAAAATGAAAGTATTTGGCCTCTCCTAGGTATCAACCCTGTACATCTAGCCAATTTAGGCTAGCACTGTTCACCCCAGGAGGGACTCTTCAGTTATGCCAGGGGTTTCAGTGGTCTTGGCTTTTTAACTAAGTGAAATCAGCTTTGTAATTCCTATTATTCAGCTTGTGGTTCTATACTCTGCTACCTTAAATTAAATGTCCATCATCCAGCAGAGCATTTTGCTTACTGGACAAATGTAACTTCCAGCACACTTCAATGCCAGAACATTGGTATTTATTTGGTACAATTATTTATATATTCATACATTCTTTTACTTAAGATAGTTAGATACGTAGATAGATAAGATAAAGTATTTAAATACTTAGAGTTGTCATTCATCATTTTCCTTTTCCCTTTTCTTTCCTGTATGAGTAAAAAGATTTATATCCAGGAAACATTAGTAGCAAGAAGTGGGACTTGGTGGCTAACAACATATAATCAAACCATTTTTTCCTCCTAATTTCTCTAGCTGAGTTATCTCTCTTATTTGTTCAATGTCCATTATAGCACTTATCCATTAACACTTACCAGCAATAAGCTCTATCAAAACCAGGAATTGCTTGCTGGAGAAGGGAAGTAAAATATTTCTTTCCAGACAATACAGTTTTGTGTTTCATTAATATAATTATATATTAATAGTAATGTACAGCATTGACTAGGGGCAGGTAGTGGTTAAAATATCAAATAATCCCAATTTTCAATCATTATTGATCCTCATTATATTTAAAACCATGTCCATCAACATATTGTATCAGTGAGAAATCAATGCATTCTGAGTATCTACCTCTATTGGGTGGGTAGGAGGGCTCCAAAAAATATCTACATGGTAGAATTATTCATTCTTCAAAAAAGACAAACAATTTGGCAGAAAAGTACAATATTGAAAAATATCAAAAATTAATACAAATAAAAGTTCTTCAATTGTAAGGTAGAAGCTGATACTGAATTTTTGCCAATGACATGAAAAGGCAAAAATTGCAGAAAGCATTGTGGGAGAAGCACACTGTTAATCAAATATGTCAATGTATCTTTGAGGCTGATAGCTAACAAGTAAGTACTGACCTAAATTTTACTGGAGAACATTTTAAAAGCATTAAGCATATGCTGTTTACTTAGTTGGTGCAATAAATATAAACATGCTTTGAGTTCACAGTAAATTCAAAGTACAGACCTTAAATAATTCTAACATTTTAAATCAAATTGATTAATCACTAAAATACATTAGAAGAAACCATTTCAGCAAATTTTTTGTGAAAAAGGTCTTTTAGTCAAATTCAGTTCCTCCATTTCTACCCACTGCATGTGTAATTCATGAACCTCTAAACAGTATGAGATTATAGATAGCTAAACTGACATTTGTACTTTCACTTAGCAGCCTGAATAATCGGCACACTCTAAGCTTTTTAAATGTTAAAGCAATCATTGCTTTGAATTCATCTTGTGATGTCATTGCCACTAACAACTGACATAATAAATTTGAAGTATATGAAAGCTTGAAAAGAATATTAGATCTATGCCTCATTTTAAATACATAACAATTAAATGATGTACAACAAGACATATGTTCTGCTCCATCTATTAATGAAATGCTCTTTAAAAGTGTGATGTATCATTGCTATTTTTGTACTTCTGAGCTTGCAAAGATTTTCATTTAAATGTGTTGTGCTATTTGTTCAGTCAGAAAGAGCAGCATTACTATATGCCTGATAAGAAAATTAATGAACGTGTATACATGAGAGCGCTGCATTCACAACCATGGAAGAGACACCAAAGGCATGAAAAGTATTTGCATGATGCCAGATCAGAAGTGATAGATTACATATTCACTGTCAAAGGGACAATAGCCATTAATTTTTCCATGCTAAAATTACTTGAGCTGGTTAACCTAGGCTTTTGTTCTTTTGTTTTTCTATTTTTTAAATTTGTTCTATTTAGATATACATGACAGTAGAATATACTTTGACATATTATACATACATGGAGAATAACTTATTCTAATTAAGATCCCAGTCTTGTGGTTGTACATGATGTGGAGTTTCGCTGGTTATGTATTCATACATGAACATAGGAAATTATGTCTGATTCATTCTGCTGTCTTTCCTAATCCCATCCTCTCCCCCTTCCCTTCATTCCCCTTTTGGGCTTTTGTTCTAGAAAGTGGTGTATGTGTGCATGGTTTTAATTTAGAAGTTGAACATTCTCATGAGTGGGACTCTTTTTACCTGGTAAATGGAACTACCTTGTCAGTCAGAATTCCTGGAAAAATCATTTATCTCTGCTGTGGAGATGGGCAATTGCCAGCTTCAGAAGAGAAATATGGTTCATTTCCATTATCTTTGAAAATATTTGGTGGACACAGCTTTGCTTTACTTACTTCTTCCCCACACACACAGACCTGGGCAGAGCCTGTTTGCACATTAGTTCCTTGCCTGGTCCGGTTTCCCATTAACAAATAAGTAGACCACCGGACTTGCCTTATCTATGTTTTGGTATGTGTCATAGTATGTGTTTTGGTATGTGTCACAATACCGGAGTATTGTGGACGTCAGGAAAAAGCATTTTAAAGAAAAGTTTAAAGATGATCTTGCATGATGAGAAGATTAATCTTGAGCATGTCCCATAGTCCAAACGTTTTAAGCAAAGTAGGCCAATTGTTAAAAGTATATAAACAATAGAGCCAAAATAGCCATGTAGTATTGTGCAGTTTCTTCTAAGAAAAATGTAAACAAAACCTAGAAATAGACGATCCTTTATTGTCTAAATTTTTACCCTAAAATTGATGCATTTAAATTGAAAAGATGTTTGTCTATAATTCAGAAATCTCATTCATTCTCTCACCCCAATCGTTATAGACTTTGACTTTCAACTTTTTGACATAAAATTTAAAAGAGGGTGGAATTTAGTTCTAATGGAAGAGAAAAGTAAACTTCCATCAAACTGAAATCCATCCTAGAGTCCTAGCTACTTGGAGATCAAACTTAAATTAATTAAGAAATATCTTTTAATGTCAGATAATTTCCATCCTGGACAGAAATTTATTGGTGTTGATTCAGTAGATTCCTGTTACCACTTCTTCAAAGTCATTCCATCTGAAATGATGTCCAAATCTGTCTCTCATTTTTGGTTCTGCAATTTCTCCCCTGCTCCACAGACTTCCACATAACCCACTGTGCACACCACAATCTACTGCATCAAAGCCCTCAATGTTCTTCAAGAACCTCTCCTACTCTACTTCCACATACCATAATTCTACCTCAATCAAACTTGAACTTAATCTAGTACCTTTGTCCACAAGAACACAGTTTTTCATTTTCCAGTCTTGAACTTGCCACTTGTAAATCTGAATCATTCCATCTTGGGTTATTTTTATTTTATAATGTATTTGTGTGTGTGTGTGTGTGTGTATCATATATAGTTTCAATAAATCAGTCTTCTTATTGATGCCAGCATAGACGATGACAATGATGGTGATAATCAAAGGAAAAGAACGGAAACACAGGTGACTTAACGTGTTTTTCCTCACAACATAACTTGTTCAGATGTCTGTGAATACAAAGGAGACCTACTAGCTGTCAAATCCCATTCAAAATAACCTGGTAGTTCACATAAAAATCTGGGAAAGATTACAAATATTACAGTAGAAGTTTTAGTAAGTCAGAATTAATCATATACTAGATTCGCAAATGGAAGAACAAAGTAGCTCATGCATAAAATGAATGTATTAAGATAATGAGATATATTTTTACACTAAGATATATTCCAATTAATGAATAGCTTTCTTTTCCAAGGAAACATATTTTAAGGTATACTTAGTTCACTGTTTAATACAGAAAGAAAATAATTCATTCTCCTTTCATTTGTATTAGTTAACATTCACTAAATATCACCTATGTGCCAGGTGTTGTCCTATCAATTCTGTTTGCCTCATTTATTCCTCAAAACAACTCCATAGAGATAAACAAAAATGTCATCAAATTCAAATAAGAGTTTCCAGCACATAGAATTAACTAATTGCCCAGTAATACACAGCTGGATTAGGTCGCAGGATTCATAGCTTTGTTGGGACCACAGCAAATTCCTGAAACAATGATTCTAGCCTCCAGAGCAATAGTAAAAGGGGTCTTTTTATTCTTATCTCAATTTTGTAGAGTGTCTCACTGCTTCTGTGTCAGTGAGCCAATTCTTTATTCTCTCTGAACCTTAGCTTCCTTATCTATAAATAAGAGAGTGATATGAAAGCTTTATCAGAGTTCTTCAAACATAGATTTTTTTAGTTATTTGAGAAACATATTTTTTGCCATAATAAATCTAAAATCCATTCTCATAGATCTAAATATTTACTGCCCCTTTATTTTCCACTAAGTCTTTCCATTCTTTATGTGTACTGGTAATTAAGTGGGCAGAATTATTCCAGAAACTACTGCAAGATCAGATTAGACAGTGTGGTCATCTAAACAGGAGAGACAAGGAAATGTTGACCAAAAAAAAAAACCATTCAATCAAGTAATGTATTGCACTGATTAGACAAAATGTTATACAGGATGAGTCTGTGAAATATTCTCAGCACAAGCATGGACAAGTATCTTCTTTATGTATTTTCAGTCTCATGCAAGTATGAACATACATGTGAAAGAGAGTTTGTTTGTAGCATGACTCATTCCATAGAGGATTTAAGGATGATTACAATGGACCATGTATAATAAAATTATAATAAAAAAGAACTATGGGAAAGTATTAAAGCTATGTAAATATAGGCAGAAATTCAAGATTACATAAAGCTAGGAAATAAAAATCATTGTGTAAATGCCAATGAAAACACCATAATAGAATTTCAAGTGTGGCCCTGATCTTCATTGTAACCACTAAAAAAAAAAAGTTCAGATATGTAGTATACATTGTTTGTTTTTTAAGGGAAAGAACAAGGGGGAAAAGTGCAGGGACCATTCACAAATTGTCAGGAAAATGAAAATTTGCCTTAACACTTAATTATTAAAAAATTAGCATGAAATATTATAGAAGAAGCATTGACTGATACAGTAGACACTGTCTTTGATGAGATTTCTAAAGCTATTTGGGTGAATGGCTGAGTTTGTGTGAGTTTGGTCCTTCGTGTGTTAATATATTTATTTTTATATGTTCATAAGCTTGTGAGTATCATGCATGGGTTTATAGACAATAGGAAGTTCATTGTAATAGCTTTTGTACTATACCTCCTCCAAAGCAAATATCTGTGTTTGATTGATATTTTGCCCCTGTTAATAGTTGAAACCATTATAATCCCACTGAAAAGAATGATTATATGACAATCTAAACTGGCATTAAAGTATCCCAAAGCTCATTACATCTTAATAACCAGCTTATATCTGTTTAATTTGATTACATAGTCATGAAGATTAGTTGAATGATTCTGCACAGTAAGAGATCAGAATTATGAAAGCTCTACTAAACAAGAATGAAAGTTAAAAGGTGATTAAAAGTGGCAACACTTGAAATTATAATCAAAATTACTCACTGATGGACTTCTCTCTCCAGACAGGCAAGCTCGAGATAGTTCTCACTAGCCTTCCCTGGCAGTAAAATAATAGAGACCAGATGCAAATTCTAGTTAGTTTATGTATCAAGAGGCATGTGTATTTGTCACGTACATTTGCTGCTATGACTAAAAGACCTGATAAGAACAATTAGAGGAGGAAAAGTTTATTTGGGGCCTCATGGTTTTAGAGGTCTCAGTTCATAGATGGATGACTCCATTCCTTAGAGCCTGGGATAAGACAGAACACGGTGGCAGAAGGGTGTAGCAGAGGAAAGCAGCTAGAAACATGGCATCAGGAAACAGAGAGAGAGAGAGAGAGACTCTACCCACCATGGACAAAATATATACCCAAAAGACATGCCTGCATCGACCCACCTCCTCCAGCCACACCCTACCTAGAGTAACCACCCAGTTAATCCCTATCCATGAATTAACACATTGATTAGATGAACACTCTCATAACCCAATCATTTCACCTCTAAACTTTTTGCATTTTCTCACACATGAGCTTTTGGGGGACACCTAATATAGGAAACGTAACAGCATTATGTAATTGAATTTATTTTTTTTTATAATTCACTGACTCAAACCTGAACTTTGATTCTACTTCACTTATTTGTTCAATCATCAAAAATGTATTGAATATACAAGACTCCAACACATAATACCTTCTATTAAGTCCCATGGGAGAAAACAGACAAGATTCTATAGAGTGTAACCATGTTTGGAATGACAAGAAAGAACATAAGAGGGCTTCACAGCCAGCCTCAAATGATAGGGAAGACTACCTACCATTTTATTGGAATCCCAATGAATAAATATGACTTATCCAAATGAAAACACAGGGAAGAATGTTCAAACCACAATGCAAACTCTTCTAGTTTAAGATTTCTTCTCATGTTTTGCAACTTCCCTTTCAAATAAATTCTTCAGTCTTTGAAATCACTCCTTTCCTCACCTTGATGCCCCCATGTCCATAAAATGTGGGAGTACACAAGAACTCGAAGACCCTCCAAACAAAGGGAAAGAAGGGTCCATGGATACAGACTCTTGTACTTCTGTCTTTGCAGTGAGGACCTACTTTGCTCTGCACTAGGACTGATTGTTGCTAAGGTGCAGCTGATTGTATATGCCCTCTGCCCACCACCAACAATGAAGTCTGCTCAGGGAGCCAGCCATAAAAACTGCTACTAGTACCAATGCCCTGCCCTTCTTGTCCTTAATACTCATCTAATCTAGCATTCCAGCTGGTTTTGTAGGTCACCAAGGTGGGTTTCAGATTCATGCATTGGTTAAAATACACTTGACTTGAGGCCACAGTATCTGTATAAACACAGTTTGCTCTGATGCATGAATCTTCTCCAGGTTTTGCCTGTAGAAGCACTCAATTCATCTATTTATTTCCTCTAAGGCCCTATCATAACTCTCTGTAAGTTTCTTCTGCAACTCTCAGTCCTGATGTTTCATTCCCAGTCTCAGCCTGCAACCCTGATGTTCCCTATTCCCACTTCATCAAGGTGAATGGAACTAAACAAAGACCTAGGAAACTAAAACTTTCTACCTTTACTTCTTTCTCCTAAAGAATTTTCCCTTCTTCAATAGTTATCAAACTTCAGCTGCATCAGAGAACATGGAGGGTTTATTAAATCCAGATGGCTGGGCCTCATCCCCTAGAATTTCTAATTCAGCTGGTCTGGGGTAAATGCTGAGACTTTGCATTCCTAACAAATTCCCACATGATGGTGTTGCTGGTCTAAGACCACACCTGGAGAACTACAGCTCTACAGCACATTGGTAGGGAGGGAAGGAAAAGAAGATTTGAATTCAACTTCAAGACATCTAAGCTTTGAATGTGGAAGAGACATACTTTCTAAAAAGTAAGGGAAACTGTTATTCTTAATCTTCAGTTGTGGCTGTTGATCTGGAAGCTGAGGGATTACTAGATATTAAGGATTTTAAAATGCATTAGTTTGCAATAGTCCAAAAATACACTCTCCTTTTCAACAAGGCAAAAGGTCATTTGTGACTTTGAGACTACTGTTTCTATTGGAGAGTGAAAAACAAATTCCAGGGCTGGGGTTGTGGCTCAGTGGTAGAGAGCTGTCCTAGCATGTGTGAGGCACTGGGTTCGATCTTCCGCACCACATAAAAATAAAGGTATTGATTCTATCTACAACTAAAAATTTATTTGAAAAATATTCTAGTGAGATGACTAATAATGGGAGTTGAGGGGGTGAGTAGACAGTGAATCTAAACAATGGTTTCAATATTTCCATTATAAATGGGAATAGCCTTGTGTGGAGATAGGGCAGATAGGAAAACGTTATAATGTTGATGACCATGATTAGAAAGAAGACTTGAAGATACAGAAAAGAGTTTAAAATTAAAGATGTGAATTACCTAATGAAAGAAAAGACTATAGAAACCAAACCCAGGGAGGGTAACTACATTGGGAGGGGAGAAAGACGGCATCCATGGTGACAGAAAGGTCATGAGTTAGCACTAGGAGTGAGGGGAGTGAGTGAGTGAGTGGACTCATGGAGGGTGGAGCAGAGAGCCTCAGACCTCTGGAGAATGTTTGCAAATGCCATTTTGAAGGAAAGGGGACTGACTACAGAAAGGGTTGAAATTTCAGTGGCCATTGCTAAGGTTTTTTAATGGGTTTTGTGCCCATCCACATTCTGTTTGGTCTCCTCTATTCCTAGACATTTTCTTGTTTGAGCAACAGCAAGCCTTTATCCCTCTAGTGTGGGGCCAAAGTAACTTCCTGATTTTGTTCATTTCTGAGTTACCTAGGGTTTCCAGTGGGTTTTTCAGTTCTCGCTGACAAATTCCAATAATTTTTTTAAAAATATAAAAGTTGTTAGTTCCAAGATCCCCGGTTTCCACCTAAAACCTCAGTACAAAGTCCTGTGTATTTTTTTTCCTATACATAAATACCTGTCATAAAGTTTAATTCTAAAGCAGGCACAATAAGAGAATAATAATAATAAATGCTAATAAAATGAAACAATTATAACAATGTACTGTAATAAAAGTTACCTAAAATGTCTGAACTATTTATTTCTGGAATTTTCATTTAGTATTTTTAGATCATGGATAATCAAAACCACCAAAAGTGAAATGGAAATGAGAAGCAGGGAGGAGGTGGGTGGCTACTGTGCTTAGATTAGTTTATATTTTCTGTGTAGACCTGACTCATACAGCATCAAGCCCTTTGATGGTAAGGTCCACCAATTGAAGCCGACAATTTAAAGAGCTCCTAAGGTATTGCCATGGAAGAGTGATGGTGGGGCAAAGGGACAAGGAAATGATCAATGGAGAAACACTGATTATAGCAATAGATCTTACATTTCCAGTCTAACTCATCAATGCAGTGCAACCCCATGTAAAACAAGAAAGGGGTCATTTGCACCAGGAAACCACACAAAATAAATTCTATTCCATATCTCAATGATTTAGAAATCAGATATAAGTAGTGTTTTTTTTTTTAACACAAGATGTGGTAATTACTTAAGACAATAGTTACAAGAGTTACAGAATCTTTACATTGACCAGGCTCAGAAACTTAGGACAGAAAAGGTTTTTCTCAGAACCATACTCACTAATATTTTTGGATTTGTGAGTGACAGGAAAACAGCTCATTTTTTTTCTCTTATGCTTTAGTGGAACTGCAAGATTAGGTGATTTGTTTTTATTCAACTGAACAACCCTGAAGCAGAAATCAGACATACTATATTTGTTTTTTCAAAGTGTTAGGACTGTCTGGGATAATGTAGGATGCAGAAGTTCAAATGACAACTCTAAACCTCATCCTCATTCCTCTTGGCTCCTGTGCAGACTTTTCTTGATTTATTGTGCTTGTGTGTGTATGTGCACATGCGTGCACACCCAAGAAAGAAATTCTAGCTTCTTAGGCCAGCATGGTGAATAGTAAGTAATATAAAAAGATATGCATGAAATAATGAGACCATCCCAACCTGATTGGCTGTACAGTATGTAATCAGTTTTAGCTGATTGTCTGTGTGTGTACATGCATTATGACATAAACTTTGAGGGAGAAAGGAAAACTCAAAAAAGTTGACAGGAAAAATTCTTCACAGATTGTTTCAATAATTATAATGGAAAAATAACAATGTTATTAGATATTTAATAACTATTCTTAAATTTTTATCCTAATGAGTAATTGAAAACAGAGGGAATAATTTACCTTAGCTATTGCAAAGAATTAATATTTGCTTAAATATTTTCTGTATTTTTTCAGAGAATGATATGGTTTTAAGGTACCAAAGTCAGTCCTTTCACAATACAGGGAAAATATAAAACAATTAAACAGATCCTAGATCTCTTTGTTGCTTTTAATGGTACTCAGGGCAATTTTAGGTCCATATAAAGTATCAAGCATATCTCAATTAAATATGTTCTTACCAGTAAAAATAAGCTTTCAAGACTGTGAACATATTGAAAAGTTAGTTCTCTGTTTTTAAAACCAAAGATGTTTTGGTAATTAAAGAGTCACTGTAGATTTTGGCATTTATTTTCTACCATAATTCATTTTTATCCCTTTTTCTTAATTTATTTTCCCTACAAAACCACTTACGAAGTTCACCATGGTAAGGTTTGAACAGAGACTCCATCTATAGTAAAAATATAACCCAATATTTAAATCCATGGAGGATTTACTTACATCCAGAGTCATAGCAGATGCAAAAGAAAGGTAACTATACTCACTCAATGTAAATTGCATTCCTGAAAGCTTTTTTCTTTGAAAGCAAAACAAATAATGTTTGATTTCTGGCTAGTGGTCAGTCCTTGATTGTTATAAAAGTCTAAATTTTGAAGCTAAAAACTGTAATCTGGTGGAAATCATTAGTACATGCAAGTATATTTGCAATTTACAAATATATTTGAATTTCAGATTTTTTTCTCATTTCACTAGCAAAGCAGGTATAAACTATGCTTTAGCTGTTTTTCTATAGATGAAAATCAGAGATGCTGTTTACATAAGAGTTATGAGATTCCAACTGGACTGCCCCTCAGATTCAACCAGGGTGGCTTCTGGTATAGTTGGTAAGGTAATCTAACCCTCACAATGTTCCCTAACCTCTCTTTTTCACATTTTTTAGTGAACAGATTCCAGAAAGTATTGAGGGACCCATAAATAAGTAGCCAATCACCTACTTGATTTGACTGGGGCCAGAAGCTCTTGGGCAGAAACCAACGTACCCATATTGAAATCTAGACCCACAAAAACATGACTGCGTGTACTTCAGAGTGGAAAACAAGTCCTCTGAGAGAGAAATCTACATTTGTAAAAGCAAATGGGAGCTAGAGTCAGCAAATGAGCCTGGTTAGCTGTATGAACAGCTTAAGGCTGTCCTGGACCATCCTCTTCCCTCTCCACCACCTCTAACAAAGCTACAGGCTGTGCTAGAAATGAGTAGAATCAATCCTTAAAGTTCTACAGCTCTATTATTCATTGCCCTCTTTCCTTAGCCCCTCCCATCCTAAACAAAAGCAAAAACTATGTACATAAAGGAATAGGCAGTCTCCGAGAGGCTAGGGACAGAAAACAAGGTGCAGGGACCCAGATGCACATTGCTAGAGCCCACTGTTAGATGCCCATGGCAAGAGGTCACTACCTGGGAGGTCTTAGGACAGTACTAAATAAACAGCTGTCTGTTCAGTGGCCCATTGGCAGCATGGAAGTCAGACAATGAAAAGAGTTAACAAGTGCTCTCATGGTTTGCCGCAGTCCAGCAGGAGTAGGAGCCGTTCATTGTAGGACAGGAGGGGTATATATACATTCCACACAGCCTATCTTAATTAACATAAACTAGATACAGCAGTCAACCAATAAGGAATCTCCACACCTAATGGCTCCCTGGTGTTACTTCACAAACCACTCCCTCTGCAAAATGCCAGGCGCCATCTTGACTTGTTTACAGACCCTAACAATGGTTCAAGATCAACAGCACAAAGGTAGAAAAGGGAATGAGGGAATGTGGCATTTTATGCATATGCCCTGACTAGTACTCTGAGATGGGAAGAACCCTACCACAGGGTGGTACATACGCAATCCTGGGCATCAAAGAAATATGGGGAAAGAATTACCTAGGTTCCTTTTCAACAATGAGATAGCATTTGAGAGCAGAGAGATGAACATGTTACCCAAAATGTTGTATAGTTTTTGTTGGCTGGTGAAGCTTGAAGCATAACCAATATAAATCCAGATAAAAATGATTGTTCTCTAGTGTAACAAGTGGCCCATCTCAGTGGTGCACACCTGTAATCCCAGTGACTCAGGAGGCTAAGACAGGAGGATTGAGAGTTCAAAGCTAGTCTCAGTAACTTAACGAGGTGCTAAGCAACTCAAGGAGACCCTGTCTCTAATTAAAATACAAAATAGGGCTGGGAATGTTGCTCAGTGGTTAAGCACCCTAGGTTTAATCCCCAGTGTCAATAAAAAGAAAAAAGAAGAAGAAGTTCAGTATGGTGAGACTGGGTTCTCTGCTCAGGGATGTCAAAGAGCTGCAAACAAGGTGTCAGCTAGCTGTTCTCTTCTGGAGCTATCAGGGAAATTCACTCCTATGAGCGTATTTTGGTTGCCAGAATAAGTTCCTTGCGCTTGTAGGACTGAGGTCTCTGTTTCCTAGGTGGCTGCCCACCAAGGGCTGCCCTCAGCTCCTAGAGACATTCCTTGCCAGGAAGCTTTCTCCATCTTCAAGCTGGGAATGCTTCCAGCTCAGGCCTCAAGTCTAACTTCTTTTTTCAAACTCTAGATTCTGATTTAAAGGACTTGTGTAATTGGGACAGGTCCACCAAAATACTATTCTTATCTCAAGTCCAGCTGATTTGGGACCTATAATTCAGAATTATAGGAATCCCCTCATAGAATTGC
The DNA here is from genome assembly GCF_052094955.1 of Ictidomys tridecemlineatus. Lineage (NCBI taxonomy): Eukaryota > Metazoa > Chordata > Mammalia > Rodentia > Sciuridae > Ictidomys > Ictidomys tridecemlineatus. The sequence continues at coordinate 225,184,279 of NC_135477.1, forward strand.
AAGGTTTAATGTTAAACAAGAAAATGTATGCATACTCCAACACACAGGAATCCTGGGGTTCACCTTAGATTCTACTTTCCATATACTGAATCCCCTTTCACTTCATTTCACTACAAAATACATGCCATTTTACCAAATATTGCATAGAATTGAGTTCATACATAGGGCAGGAATGTTGTCTTGAAAACTAAAATTAAACCCAAATCAAATTTTTGTATAGCTTATTCATTAAGTAATTCAATTATATTTATCAATAATCTGTTCTAATTATGTCTAACTACAAAAGAAGACTGGTGATATTTATCTCAAATATTTTTTCTGTATACTTCTTTTCCTCCACTTGAAAGAAGTATCATGATTCAAAACCATGCATAGTATTAAATATAACCCTTAACTGCATGGTTTTCTAGTGGGTGGGGGGAATGTCAGAGCAAGGCAGGACCTGAAAAATCTAGTGCTAACATATAATCTTATTGGCCTTAAAGAAGGTCTTATAATTATTGGCCTTAAAGAGGGTCTTACACCCATTCATTTGCAAGTTTTTATAAACCAATGACTGTACCATGACGTTGAACAACCTGTTCAGAAGACTGAAATTTAGGCCTAAGTGAACCTGTTGCTACTCTTCTGCAAATAACCACCAGAAGAATTCCTCACAGAGGTCTTGATAGCACACTCTTTCTCTTGGAACAGCAATATGCAGTATGGCAGCTGTAATCTTGGGTTTCACATCAGAGGAATCAATGAACTGCAGATAGGAAACATTTAGGGGAAAAAAGATTGATTAAAATTCATGTTGATTAATCCACTGATCAGGTTACAATTCTCATAATCATTTCATCTCTTTTTGGAGAACACCTTATCTCTAAAACACAACAGTCATTATTCCTAAATCAATATAATATAACACTGGCGCAGCATTTACCTTGTATTACATATTATAAGTAACTTACAGTCATTAAAAAGAGTGAAATAATAGCATTTGCCAGTAAATGAATAAAAATGGAGAATACCAGGCTAAGTGAAGTTAGCCAAGCTCAAAAACTCAAAGTTGAACATTTTCTCTCATATGCAGAAGCTAGAGTAAAATAAAGGAAAGGAAGAAGGAAGGATGAGATAACATAAAAAAAACAATCAAATATAAATCAATAGACAAGCAAAAGGAAGTCTACTAGAGTCGAGGAAGGAGAATGGGAGAGGGGAGGAAGGACAGGAAGGAAAGGCAAGGATCTTGAACTGAAATGTATTTCATACATGTATGAGTTTGTTGAGATGAACCCAACTATATATACAACCATAAATCTCTAATAATAATAAATAAAAATAAAATTTAAAAATAATTAATCTAGAGATTATTTAATGTACACAGGAGGGTGTGCATAGGTTATATTAAAATATTGTACCATTTTATACAAGGGACTTGAGCATCTATGGTTTTGGGTATCTATGGGGGTCTTGGAATTGATCCATGGATACTGATGGACTACTTTAATTTCTTCTTTAGTGGGCACACAAATATTTTTGGCATCTCTAAGATTTTCAAGTTTAGAAACTTGCAAATGGATGGATAAATAAAATCTATTTCTTTACATTCCTCAAAAGCCAAATCCAGCCACTCATCAAAATCTTTCATCAAAGTTTTATTTTAAAAAAATCTTTTAATTCAGTGGTGGAAGAACAGAAGCAATGTTCTTGAAGTTGGGCACTTGTCTACAAGTAGAATATAAAGAAAGCCGAGCACAAGCTGACACTTGGAAGGCATCTAGTTCCTCTAGCAGGCCCTGTGGTGTGGTTCAGGGATGTCAGTCCTCTCAATGTTATTTTCATTCAGACACTTGCATTCATGTGTGACATTTTTTTTATTTTCAAAGAAATTTAGAAAAATTTGTTCACGATCCTCTAAACATCTGAGCTAGTTTTTTTTTTTGCTCTATAGATAGAAAAATCACAAAATGTAAAAAAAAATTCACCTCAAGCCATGAACTGAATAAAACATTAAAATATGGCAATCCACACTGCTAATTTTCTGCCAACGTTTAAACTTTTTTACCAAGTTTTCTCCACTTTATCTTGCCGTGCTGCCAGAAATATTTTAGAAAATACTTTCTTTATTGATATACTGCAGCAGGGGAAGAAGAAAAGAAGGCAGTTAAAGGGAGGGAGAAAAAGAAAGAAGAAAGAAGTCTTACTACAATCTCTGTTTTTTGGTTTTATTTATTTATTTTTTTTTTTTTAGTTTTTTTCTTTTGACACTTCTGTTACAGTTACTTGGATATACCATTTAAATAACAGCAAGTCATGGTGGTGCATGCCTGTAATCCCAGCAACTCGGAAGGCTGAGGAAGGAGGATAACAAGTTTGAGGCCAACCTCAGGAACTTGGTGAGTCCCTCATCAAATAGTGAGACCCTCTCTTAAAATAAAAGTTTTAAAAAATTAAAAAGCTGGGGATGTAGTTTGCCAAACTAGCAGGTTCCGACAAGAGGCAAAGGGGATTTTGAAGATAAAGTTAGGGTCAGGTGGAGCACTGCTCTCTGATGGAGAAGCAGGTCTAAAGAATTACGCCAGCAATCTTTATATATATATATATATATATATATATATATATGTCTCATTATCAGTTTAAAGACTATGCAAGCATTATGCATTATTCTTTTTTTTTCCATTTTTTTATTGATTGTTCAAAACATTACAGAGCTCATGATATATCATCTTTCATACATTTGACTCAATTGGGTTTTGAACTCCCCAAATACATAATGCAGACTCACTTCTGTTACATACTCACATTTTTACATTATGGCATATTAGTGACTGTTGTATTCTGCTACCTTTCCTATCCCCTACTATCCCCCCTCCCCTCCCCTCCCCTCCCATCTTCCCTCTACCTCCTCTGCTGTTGTTCAATTCTCTCCCCTTTTTTTCCCCCTCCCCCTTGCCCCTCATAACCTCTTATAATTTTGTGTATCACTGAAGGTCTCCTACCATTTCCATATGTTTTCCCTTCTCTTTCCCTTTCTCTCCCCCCATTCGTCTTAGTTTACTGTTAGTCTTTTCCTCATGCTCTTCCTTCCTGTTCTATTCTTAGTGGCTCTCTTTATATCAAAGAAGACATTTGACATTTGTTTTTTAGGGCTTGGCTAGCTTCACTTAGCATAATCTGCTATAATGCCATCCATTTCCCTGCAAATTCTATGATTTTGTCATTTCTTAGTGCTGCATAATACTCCATTGTGTATAGCTGCCACAATTTTTTTATCCACTCATCTATTGAAGGGCATTTAGGTTGGTTCCACAGTCTATCTATTGTGAATTGTGCTGCTATAACCATTGATGTGGCCGTATCCCTATAGTGCGCTCTTTTAAAGTCCTCAGGGAATAGTTCAAGAAGGGCAATAGCTGGGTCAAATGGTGGATCCATTCCCAGCGTTCCCAGGAATCTTCATACTGCTTTCCAAATTGGCCTCACCATTTTGCAGTCCCACCAGCAGTGTACAAGTGTGCCCTTTTCCCCACATCCTCGCCAACACTTATTGTTGTTTGACTTCATAATGGCTGCCAATCTTACTGGAGTGAAATGGTATCTTAGGGTGGTTTTGATTTGCATTTCTCTGATTGCTAGAGATGGTGAGCATTTTCTCATGTGCTTGTGGATTGATTGTATGTCCTCCTCTGAGAAGTGTCTGTTCAGGTCCTTGGCCCATTTGTTGATTGGATTATTTGTTATCTTATTGTTTAATTTTTTGAGTTCTTTGTACATTCTGGATATTAGGGCTCTGTCTGAGGTGTGAGGGGTAAAAATTTGTTCCCAGAATGTAGGCTCTCTATTTACCTCTTTTACTGTTTCTCTTGCTGAGAAAAAACTTTTTAGTTTAGGTAGGTCCCATTTGTTTATTCTTGTTATTAACTCTTGGGCTACAGGCATTCTATTAAGGAATTTGGAGCCCGACCCCACAATATGTAGATCGTAGCCAACTTTTCCTTCTATCAGACGCAGTGTCTCTGTTTTTATATCTAGCTCCTTGATCCATTTTGAGTTAACTTTTGTGGCTGGTGAGAGAAAGGGATTCAATTTCATTTTGTTGCATGTGGATTTCCAATTTTCCCAACACCATTTGTTGAAGATGCTATCCTTCCTTCATTGCATGTTTTTAGTCCCTTTATCAAATATAAGATAGTTGCAACTTTGTGGATTAGTCTCTGTGTCCTCTATTCTGTACCATTGGTCCACCTGCCTGTTTTGGTACCAGTACCATGCTGTTTTTGTTACTAATGCTTTGTAGTACAGTTTGAGCTCTGGTATCGCTATACCTCCAGATTCACACTTCCTGCATAGAATTGCTTTTGCTATTCTGGGTCTTTTGTTTTTCCATATGAATTTCATGATTGCTTTATCTATTTCTACAAGAAATGCCTTTGGGATTCTGATTGGCATCGCATTAAACCTGTAGAGAACTTTGGGTAATATCGCCATTTTGATGATGTTAGTTCTGCCTATCCATGAACAGGGTACATTTTTCCATCTTCTGAGATCTTCTTCTATCTCTCTCTTTAGGGTTCTGTAGTTTTCATTGTATAAATCTTTCACCTCTTTTGTTAGGTTGATTCCCAAGTATCTTATTTTCTTTGAGGATATTGTGAATGGAGTGGTTTTCCTTATTTCCATTTCAGAGGTTTTGTTGCTGATATACAGGAATGCCTTTGATTTGTGCGTGTAGATTTTATATCCTGCCACTTTGCTGAATTCATTTATTAACTCTAGCAGCTTCTTTGTAGATCCTTTTGGGTCTGTTAAGTATATTATCATGTCATCCGCAAATAGCGATTATTTAATTTCTTCTTTTCCTATTTTTATGCCTTTAATTTCTTTTGTCTGTCTAATTGCTCTGGCTAGTACTTCGAGAACTAAATTGAATAGAAGTGGTGATAGAGGACATCCCTGTCTTGTTCCAGATTTTAGAGGGAATGCCTTCAGTTTTTCCTCCGTTTAGGATGATGCTAGCCTAAGGTTTAGCATATGTAGCTTTTACAATGTTGAGGTAAGTTCCTGTTATCCCTAGTTTTTCTAGTGTTTTGAACATAAAGGGATGCTGTATTTTGTCAAATGCTTTTTCTGCATCTATCGAGATGATCATATGGTTCTTGTCTTTAAGCCTATTGATGTGGTGAATAGCATTTATTGATTTCCGTATATTGAACCAGCCTTGCATCCCAGGGATGAATCCTACTTGATCATGGTGCACAAGTTTTCTGATATGTTTTTGTATTCGATTCGCCAGAATTTTATTGAGAATTTTTGCATCCAATTTCATTAGAGATATTGGTCTGTAGTTTTCTTTCTTTGAAGTGTCTTTGTCTGGTTTTGGGATCAGAGTGATGTTGGCCTCATAGAATGAATTTGGAAGAGCTCCTTCTTTTTCTATTTCTTGAAATAGCTTGAAAAGTATTGGTATTAATTCTTCTTTGAAGGTTTTGTAGAACTCCGCTGTATACCCATCCGGTCCAGGGCTTTTCTTGGTTGGTAATCTTTTGATGGCTTCTTCTATTTCTTCCTTTGTTATTGGTCTGTTTCAATTGTGTGTGTCTTCCTGTCTCAATCTGGGAAAATCATATGCCTTAAGAAATTTATCGATATCTTCGCTATCTTCTATTTTATTAGAATATAGGGTTTCAAAATACTTTCTAATTATCTTTTGTATTTCTGTAATGTCTGTTGTGATATTGCCTTTTTCATCCCGTATATTAGTAATTTGAGTTCTCTCTCTTCTTCTTTTTGTTAGCATAGCTAAGGGCTTGTCTATCTTATTTATTTTTTCAAAGAACCAACTTTTAGTTTTATCAATTTTTTCAATGGTTTTTTTTGTTTCAATTTCATTTATTTCTGCTCTAATTTTAATTATTTCTTGTCTTCTACTACATTTGCTGTTGTTTTGTTCTTCCTTTTCTAGGTTTTTGAGGTGTAGTGTGAGTTCATTTATTTGTTGTTTTTTTCTTTTTTTGATGAAAGAACTCCAGGAAATGAATTTCCCTCTTAAAACTGCTTTCATTGTGTCCCATAGATTCCGGTATGTTGTGTCTGTATTATCAT